>NC_059427.1:124789656-125096323 GCF_021028975.2 Sphaerodactylus townsendi
GTTTAAGTAGAGCCAGCAGGAACCGAACCTGGAACCACTGATCTATCACTCCTCCCTAAAATGCAAGATTTGTGGGCATAGCATTTCAGAAGGTTTTCAGATGGAATATTAGCTTATTTCTTATTGATGAACAAGTCTGATTTGGAACACAGAATTATTCATCTTCAGCTTCTGCAAAAGGTTACAGCATGGGCAGACTGGCCATTTAACTTACAGGGTAATTTTCTGGTAGGTCATTGCCAGGAGCAAGCCCTGGAAGCTCTGCCAGTTCCTCAGTGAACAATTGATTTGGACCCTTTAATGGTAATGATAATCAGTGTCAGCTCACCTGCTGGTTCTTTTAGCATGCTATAAATGTTTAAACATAGTGTTTAGACATACCATGCAAAATCCCTTATTGTGTGAAACAGAGTAATCAATTTTTGAGACAGGAACTGCTTTTCAGAAGTATGCCCTCCTAAGGTTAGTAAAACTTAAATCATTGTCACTCAGTCACTCCAGAGTGCTTTCTCCTTAGAGATACCTCATAGAGCAGGGTACAGGCTGATAAGCTGGCACTCAGGCTGAAGTCTCCAGATGTACCTGGGAGGAAGAGGTCTGACCTACTGCTGCGGGGGGTGCAGAATAGATCTGTCACTGACGATGAAGCTGAGCTTGGAACTGAACTATCCCTCATCCTGTCCTGACTCTCTGCACCCCCTTGCCCTGACACAGAGCTCGCCGGCTGCTAAAGGAAAGAAAGGTAGTTAATACCCTGGCAGTCACAGACAACCTCACTCATGCGGGGGTTAGGATAACATGCCCTGGTTATCTTATGCTTTCATTGTAGGCCTTCATTTCTTCCATATTTATGAAACTGTCAATCAAAGAATGGCAACAATTCTGAGACATCACAGGCTTGCATGCAAAACCCACTAAGTACAATCAATAGATCAAATAAATTACAATAAGCATAGCAGATAAATTTCAAGAAATTCTCTATTAGGTAGCATTGGCAGTCAGTTTCTCTCATGTGCTAAATATGGAGAATCTCTAGAATGGAGATGGAGCACGGCACAAAATTTGTGGATGAATTTTCACAAAGGTGAAAGCTAGGAAACTGAAAAGCTTAAGCTGAACAGTATTCCACACTGTATCTTAGCCTTGACTGACAACTCCCCACAGTGATGCTGCCAGTTGTTTTATAATGTCAGGGATGTCATGGTGCTTTCTACTGTCAGGGATGTCACAGTGTTTTGAAAGGAAATATTGGCTAAGTCTCATTCTGGCAAATACAGTCTGAAATTGTGAGTCTCAATGAAGCACATGCTAGAAAAAAGATGTACCTTTCTTCCCAAGGTATACTATAAATATTTTGTTTAAACACAATATGAAGTCAAGTACATTGTACCATTACAACACTGTCATAGCCAAAGATCAAATATGTCTGAGTCAGAAAAGGCACAGAGTAATATTTAGCAAACAGTGCTTCAGAGTAATATCTTAAGCACAAAGTAACTACACAAAGTTACTCTTTTAAGTCCACTGAAGTCAATGGGCTAGAAGGACTGTCTTATATTTCAGATACCATGTCTCTGTTGATTTTGTTCTGATTACTCTCTTGAGACAGATATTCAGCTGGAGCACAAAACAGCAAGTTTGCTAAAAACAACAACAGAATACTCTTCCATCACTCCAGTTTTTCAAATGCAGCCACTTTTTTAATCGTTATGTTTACCAATTAAATAACACAAAATCTGTAACCAATGCAAGAGTCCCATGTCCTGTTCAAGTGATCAAACAACTCCCCATGTTACAAATAATATTATAGTCTAATTTGAGGCCCTACTATGGCGCATGTTGGCAGGCAAGTCATTAAGTTTAAAAAAGGCAGAAAAAAACCACCTTCCTCAGCTTATGTTATATTACAACATTTCTGAAAAAAATAGTTGTTTACCTCAGAATTCTACACAATTCTACACAAATATATCATACAGAATCTAAGTTACACATTTCAGCGTCAGCAGGAGTACAGTGGGGTTTTATTCACCTGCACCTTACAAAACACACTGCAGCTATGCTGGCTACCCAAGATTGTATGTTAAAGCACTGATGACAACCATTCCTCAACCATCACTCTAACAATGACCACCGAATAAGAGGGCTCCCAATCCAACAGCCAGTGATAGGAGACTCGGAGTCAAAGGCGCACGATTGCAGGACAGGCTGAGGGGCCTCATCGTTGCCAGAGGAGAAGGAAGCTCTTCCTTAACTGCAGCTAAGCATCTTTGCCCAGACAACGGGCTTGGCTTGCCTTCGGACCCGCTTAGTCCCCTTCCTTTTCCTTCCCTGCGCCTAAAGATTTAGTCAGTCAGCCCATCTGACTGACTGACTGACACACACGCGCGCGCGCGCCCGCTTACTCAAGGAGCGCGAGCTCGGTGATCCCCAGAGCGGGCCCACCAGAATCCACCCCCCTCAGACCTCCACCTGACGGGCCCCACGCGCATGCCTCCGCTTAAAGAAAAAAACCCCTAACCCACCCCCCCAAAACTTCCTCTATACCTGTAAATTAAAGACTTGAACGGGTAGCGGCATATTGACCCCCGCACCTTACACTTCCGGGTCACTAACCCTCCGCTCTGACTTCCACTTCCAGGTCGTTCGCTGCAACTAATTGAGTAACGTCCGTCCTACAGGTGAAACCCTTAAAGGGGCCGCAGCACCCTCCTTCTCTCTTCCCCCCTCCCCCGCTTTTTCCTCCGGTTTCGTCGGAGGCGGCTGCGGTTTGCAGCAGCGTAGGATGATCGCTCCAGTTTCTGAACGAAGCAGCTGATAATCAAGGCGAGCAGCGACTGTTGAAAAAGAAAGTCTCCTTGGAGACGGAACAGGTACGTCGCGGCCAGAATCCCCGCAGCGTTCGTCCAGCGGAGGAAGGGGCTGCTCAGGTGCGTGTCAGGTCCTGTTGCCATGGTGACCACCCAGGGTTGTGACAGGAGTTACCGTGCGAACTAGTTTGGGAAGCTTGAAAAGTTGGAAAGAGTCATAGACTTTTGTTCTTGGTCTCATATCCCTAGAGTGGCCTCTCATGCCATTAAAGGTTATCTCCTTAATGCCTAGAGTGGCCTTCGGGGCAGGAGTTGAAGTGTCCCAGAAATAAACAAGAAAAGATACTGTCGTTGTTGTCATGTTTATTCAATAGCTGTGGTATTGAATAGTTTCTGTAAATACAGTTTCTGTAGATAGTCAGAATTTCTATTGCCCGACGGTATGTTGGCCTGAAAATAAATTGGGGTAGGATACAATTCTGATGTTTTCCCCTCCTGCTAGGGAGAATGTTGCTCTTGGAGTTACTGCGATTATGTGGTGCATTGTGGAACTTTGCCTTTCATTCTGTTACTCATATTTATGACCTTCTATCCTGTTTGGAAGTTAAGAAAAACTTCATTAGAGTTCCAGGGCAAACTTCCATTCAGACATTGACCAGGCTGATCTGTGAAACTGACAGTCCAATCTTGTGCAGAATTAGGCATGTGTAAACCCATTAAAATTTATTTTTAAATTAATTTTTTATACTGCTCTCCTTGTTACCACAGTCTCAGAGCAGTTTCCAACATGGATTCACAATAAATATGTACAATACAATGAAAATATCAGTACATTCTAATCAGTCATGGCACCTAAAAACAACCCTAGATAAAGGGATGTTTAGATGTTCCTATATCTGCATAACTTAGGTTGTGAGTGTCTGATATTTTCCGAGCAGCTGTGATGTTGTGGCCCTTACCTTGAAGGAAGCATCACGTAATTTCCTAAGATCTCTGTTCATCCATTCTTCCATAAGGAAACACAGAAGTAATGCTCATCAGAAAGGCTGGTATTCTAGAGTTGGGATCCCCAACATGATGCCCAAGGGCCCTATGCTATCCACCAGCTTGGGATGGGGCCAGGTAGGGCTTTTGCCCAGCAAGGCTTCTGGTTGGCAACTAGAGATTTGATTGGCTGTGCAGGTTTTTTAAAATGTTACTGTGGAAGCAGCTGCCACCACAGGACAAGGATCTTCACTGAGTGATTGAAAGTAAACTACAGCAGCCATTTTGAGGGTGTGTCCACAACACAGAATTCAAAAGGTGCCTGCAAGGTAAAAAAAAAGTTCTGCTCTAGAAGGATTGAATTCACTTGTTCTAGATGAAGTGAACTTTGCTTTTTCAGAGTAGGTTAAGAACTTGGATGTGCTCATGGACCCTGACTTGCTGTTTGAAAAACAAGTTGGCATGGTGGCCAGAAGCACCCTTCTATCTGACTTAGGCCCCTTCCGCACATGCAAAATAATGCATTTTCAAACTACTTTCACAACTGTTTGCAAGTGGATTTTGCTATTCCGCACAGCTTCAACGAGCACTGAAAGCAGTTTGAAAGTGCATTATTCTGCATGTGCGGAATGAGCCTTAGTAACAGCCCAATCCAGAGCCACCAGCACTGCTGTGGTGCCACCCAACCACCTCCAGAGGACTTTCCAACAATGCAGGAAGAGAAAAAAAAAGGAAAACCTCTTCCTGCCTCCAGAAATCCCTCCGTAGGGTGGCGTAAATCCAGGATCTGAGCTGTGGTGCAACTAGTTGCAGACGCCAGGTGGAAGCTGACCCCCACGCCAGCATACAACTGGGATGCCAGCACAGCTTTTGCCACCAGTAGAGCTGAGGGATGGTCAGCCGCTGGTGCCTTTTCTCCCTCTGCTGGCCCCTTTTCACCAGAGGAGGGGGCAAACATGTTGGCACTACCCCGCAGCCCACGCTGCCCCCTCAAAAGGCTTCACCTCCCTCCATTCCCAAGATTGGGCTGTAAGTCTCTTGTTATCTAAATGCAACCATTCTGGCCATGCTGATCTGTAACCTCATAGCGATCTGACTGTTGTTAAGGGCTGGCTATTGGGAACATGTTGTCTATTTTGAATCAGCTACACTGATTGCTAGTCTGTTTCCAAGTTCAATTCAAAGTGCTGGATGCGACCTATAAAGCCCTTCACAATCTGAGACGTACATGTATGAATGATCATCTCCTTCCATGTCTCTGTGTGCTGTTCACTGTCCCATCCCTTATAGCCCATCTGACACTGACCACAGTCTGGGTCTTTTCTGTTGTGGCTCTTGCTCTGTGGAACGGGTAAAATGAAGCCCTGTCCTTGAAGAGTTAAAGGGAAACCCTGTCCTTGAAGAACTTCAGGAAGTGCTGCAAGGCTTCATTGTTTTACAGGGCTTTTGAGGAGGTTTAAACAGGGGGCATCTTTTTTGGAGGGAGAGGGAGGGTTTTTGAACAACTTGAATTTGAATGAGGGGGATCTGTTTTAGTTGCATTTCCTTTTATTTTAGCATAGTTAAAGATGCCTTTAAAATGTATTCTCACTTATAATGTACATACAGTTCCAGAGTAGGTTCAACTTTATAACATTAGAATACTGACCAATGTTTTTAAAAAAATAAACAGGCTGAACCTGAGCTATCAGTGAACTGAACAGTGATGCTAATATAATATTAATAATGCAAATTTGCAGAGCGTGAAGGTATGGTGCTCAAGGCTGTCACCTGCCTGGTTCTAAGTCAGCCTCTTCAATCTCTCTACCAGTCAATGTGTACTTTTAAACTTACATTTGTTTTAATTAATGCATTTATTAATTAGCTTGAGGGCTGCATGAGTGATCACACCCTAGGCGCTGGAGGCGCTGGAGGTTTGTGCACCATTCTTAGCCAGGGAGAGGAAAGAAACTGAATGTTCAGTGAGTCTCTATGGTGTTTAAGTGTCCTAAAGATGATGGTATATGGCTGGAAATTTGCTGGATTTGTCCTATCTACACAACTGTGCAAAACTGTCATCAGTCTATTTTTCTCAGAGGCCTCCACTTCACTTGTGAACATGTCCCACTCTTACGATATGGCAAAGGCCCTTGGGGCTGAAGAATGAGCTGTTCCTACATTCGGTTCAGTAAGATCTGCTTCCTGCTCTCAGTTATCTTTTGTGCAGTCCTCCTCTTGCTGATCCCCAAATTCCAGGCTAATTGGAGACCAGGAAGTTATCCACAGCCTCATCCACCTTCAGTTTCCAGTGCTTTGAACACAAGTGGGGTCCAGTTGCAGCAGGCAGAGTCAAGCTTAGTGGATAATTTGAATGATGAGACTAACAATATTGTACCTTTTGTGAAAGAAGAACTGATACAAGAATGGAGCCCTCATGCCATAGACACAGGGAGATCCAGCCTGAAAGCTAACAGCAAGATGAATGAGATCCCAATTAATCCATGGTACAATGGGATGAATCAAGTGGGATCTGACGAGGTCTCTGCTAAGGAAAAGTTGGAGTTGAAGGATCTCTTTATTGCTGTGAAAACAACACGAAAATATCATAAAACAAGGTTGAACTTGCTCTTCCAAACATGGATTTCCCAGGCTCAGGGGCAGGTAAGCCTCTTCTTACTCTCTCATATTGCTTCCTAACTTATTAGTTTGAATCAGGTTACTAAAATATACAAAACTAGACCATATCTGAATGGTTGCAAAAATCAATCACAATGGCACAACATTTCACAATTGAAAGAGTGATAGATCTACTGCTAACTTTTAATAAAAGAGGTAGTGTTTCCACTTGATCTATATTTTGGGAGCACTTTTCTCTGACAGTTAAAATATCAATATATTGACTTATTCAACAGAGTTACTTTTTCCTGTCAGCTACAGTATCTTTTTAAGGCTCCTTACAGTCGAATCATATGAATAAATTAAATCCACTGAGTTCAATATGATTCGGTCAGGATCTGTCAACCCCTGCAATAACAAGCAGACTTTGCTGGAACTGAGTTCCACACATCATTTCTTAATATCTCTTCCCCAAACATCCCTCCTTCAGGATCTCAGCAGAGTGAAATCACAAGTAGTGCAAAGGCCAAACCAGACATAAAGCAGGTGCTGGCCAGCCCCAAGGAAGAGAAAGTTACTGCAACATCTAAAGCAAAGGAAAATAACACACAAACAAATAAAAGGAACAAACTTAATCCCATAAAACTAGAATTAAGTACCTAAAAGGTTGAGAAATTGTTTAAGGGCTACTAAATATAAAACTGCTAAATATCAAAAACGCATATTTTTTTTACAAATTTAAATCATCTGCACTTGTGAGAGGCCCATAATAGCCTACCTTATGCACACAATGTCACAATTACAATACACAGAAGGGTCCAATGGGCCACTTTTTTGACCCTTATAAACAGACACGTTTTGGCCACCTGACCTTCCTCAGTGGTCAAAAGTAATACAATTATACAGTGTTTAGCTGCCAGATTACAAATTGCAATTATAACGGTTTTTAATGACTGAGACCAATTGTCTAAAAACAGAAACAAACAAAAAAGGGGGAAATAGCCAATTTGATATAACATTTTAGATATTCACAGAAAATAATACATACAATTTCTGAGAAAAAGACTTATTGGAGTGTTATTTAAATTGGCATCCAGGTCTTCCACACTTAGGCCCTTTCCGCACATGCAGAATAATGCACTTTCAATCCACTTTCACAATTGTTTGCAGGTAGATTTTGCTATTCCACACAGTAAAATCCAGCTGCAAAGTACATTATTCTGCATGGGTGGAAGGGGCCTTTGTTCCTAGGGGCACACAGGCCTGATTTGGATAGGGACTGTGGTGGACAGCGAGAAGGAGCTTAATTCCCCACACATCCTTTTCCTGACCTAAGGCCCTAGTGAATCATTATTTGCCTTGTAGGGGACACTTACATATATTGATGGTTACACAGGTAAGCTTCTCCATTGGGGCAAATAGCAGCTCCTCAGAGCTATTCCAGTTTATGAAACTAACACACGGGGCAGATTTACACCCCAAACATTCAGTCGTAATCTGAATGATGGTCCCAGGCACTGAACTCCAGGCACCCATCTGATCAACAAGACCCTTGGGGGAAACAATACTGTTATAATATGTGTCATAGACCTCAGAACTGAACAAATGGGTCTGTATATAAGAAAGGGACCCCCCTCTCTTTTCTTAATAGTCCAGGAAACATATCCTTTTCCATAGTATTCTGATAGAATCCAACCAAATATAACATTCAGTGTACTGTACTTTTTCAGAGGTGCAAGAAGAAAGTGGGGCTCTGCTGATTCCCCAAAAGGCCAAAATTAAACTTGTAGGATCTGTGTGAGACAAGATGGCAAGTGATGTGGGACTGGTCTGCAGCAAGGAGGAAAATCTAATCAGATTACACCACCTCTCTCTCGTGCCAGTGGAGCAGGAGTGGGAGCCAACCCACTATTGTTACTTGGAAATCTTCCAGAAATTAAATGTTTATTTTTCTTGTCTCTTGCAGACCTTTATATTTACAGACTGGGAGGATCAGGAACTGCGTCACAGAGCAGGTGAGCTTCTCAAATTTCTGACAGATCTACCAGGTTTATAGGTAGATGGTCTCAAAACATAAGGAGCTATCTTTGGTTGAATCAGGCCAATTATCTGCTCTCCCTTCTATTATCTGCCCTAACTAGTAAATCACAATTTGAGGCCCACTACCTGACAGCCTTTAAATGGAATGCTGGGGTTGTTCTGTCACGTGGTATTTCTTTATTTGAAAAAAAAAACTTTAATATGCATGTTCTATACAAATCCTTCAGTTGAAATAGATTACTCTTGTGGCCACTTCCAGATCTACAGACACCTGCTGGACTAGATGAAGCCTGCCAGAATGAACCTTGTGAACTATGTGAAGTTTTGGTTTGGTCCAGCAGGACTGTTCTTAATTTTCTTAGTTGTAAACCTTTCAAGAGGTTTTATCTGCTTTAGAAACATTTGTTTTGTACAAAGTTATTCTTTGGAAGGGGGTGCCTAGATTATAAAATGTCATGTCCACCTTTCCATAAGAACTGGTTTTGCATTTATTTTCTCTCCTTATTTTTCCAAACATATTCTCTATTTCCAGTTTGCAGTTTTTATAGCCTGATATAGTTGCTAGATATGGATCCTGCTTTGTTGGTATCTGGTATCCTTATATTCTCTAATGAATAAATCCAGTTTCTTTTTTTTACATGAGTTTCTCACTATATTTGCTGTTTCTCTCACAAATCATGCAGGCTCCACACTGAAACCATCTTTCTTTTATAGGGGATCACATGGTCAACACCAACTGCTCAGCTGTTCATACCCGCCAAGCTCTCTGCTGCAAGATGTCTGTGGAATATGATAAATTCCTTGAATCTGGAAAAAAGTGAGTCATTATTCCAGTTGATGCTTGTCTTTAAATTACCTTCTGTAACTCCAGTATGGGCCAGAATTAGCAGGCGCTCCCTTAATGACTGCTGATGAGCATAGTGGAAAAAAGGACTAAATTTGGTTGAAAGACTGGATAGCAATGTGATTTCATTTTCTTGAGTTGTCTCCTTTCAGTCCAGTAACCACCTATGCTCTTTGCACTGATCTGAGTCTTAAGATCCTTTTTCAAGATATCTTAAGAAGAAGAAGGAAAAGAAGAGTTGGTTTTCATACCCTGCTTTTCTGTACCGTTAAGGAGTCTCAAAGCCAGAGGCATAGCTGGGCCAAACTGTACCTTGTGCGCACTCTGTGTTTTCCACTCCATGGCGCCCCTCCCCCCACACTTACCTTAGTTCCCAAGGACGTAGATAAGGGGGGTTCTTGGGTTCAAACCCCCCCATTACATGTTCAACCCCTCCCATTACACCCCCCCATTTGTGGGTTTTTTGTATTTTTAGTGGGTTTTTTGTTTTTGGCCTACAGGGGGCGCAGTTTTTAGACTAGCAGCACCAAAACTTCAGGAATTTTTTGGGAGACTCTCCTGATTATACCACCCAGGTTTAGTGAGGTTTGGTTCAGGAGATCCAAAGTTATGGATTCCCAAATGGGGTGCCCCATCCCCTGTTGTTTCCAATGGGAGCTAATAGAAGATGGGGGCTGCACCTTTGAGGGTCCATAATTTTGAACCCCCTGAACCAAACTTCACCAAACCTGAGTGGTACCATTAGGAGAGTCTCCTAAAGATACCCTGAAACTTTGGTACTGCTAGCTTAACAATTGCACCCTGACAGCAGGCACCCCCCAAATTTCCCCAGATTCTCCTTTTAAATCCACCCCCTTCAGTATGGATTTAAAGGGAGAATCTGAGGTCCCCAGTTTAAACATTGAAAGTGATTCTGTTTCAGGGTTTGGGGGAATCCAACCCAAAACAGCATCACTTTCAATGTTGTTTTAACTGGGGACCCCAGATTCTCCCTTTAAGGTGGATTTAAAAGGAGAATTTGGGCTCTCCAGTTTAAATACCATTGAAAGTGATGCTGTTTGGGGGTGGATTCCAGCATCACAGCGGCCGCCCTACGCACAAAACTCAGATTTTGCACTGGGCTCCATTTTCCCTAGCTACACCTCTGCCCAGTATCTTTCTCCCAAAGATACCCTGAAACTTTGGTACTGCTAGCTTAACAATTGCACCCTGACAGCAGGCACCCCCCAAATTTCCCCAGATTCTCCTTTTAAATCCACCCCCTTCAGTATGGATTTAAAGGGAGAATCTGAGGTCCCCAGTTTAAACATTGAAAGTGATTCTGTTTCAGGGTTTGGGGGAATCCAACCCAAAACAGCATCACTTTCAATGTTGTTTTAACTGGGGACCCCAGATTCTCCCTTTAAGGTTGATTTAAAAGGAGAATTTGGGCTCTCCAGTTTAAATACCATTGAAAGTGATGCTGTTTGGGGGTGGATTCCAGCATCACAGCGGCCGCCCATCGGGGGTGGGGGTGGGGGGGCACAAAACTCAGATTTTGCACTGGGCTCCATTTTCCCTAGCTACACCTCTGCCCAGCTTGCACTTTTTCAGGCTGAACTAAGTGTGTGTGTGGGGGGGAGGGAGCGCCTTGGGGATGTGCATGGGGTGATTTTGTACCCCCCAGGTGTGCACCTGGTGTGCAGTGCAGCACCCTCCTTCCCCCTAGTAACTCTGCCACTGCTCAAAGCAGCTTATAATTACCTTCCCTTCCCCCCTCATAACAGACACCTTGTGAGGCAGGTGGGGCTCAGAGAGTTCAGAGAGAATTATGACTAGCCCAAGACACCCAGCAGGCTTCATGTATGGAGTGGGGAAACAAACCTGGTCCACCAGGTTAGAGTCCACCACTCTTAACCACTACAACATGCTCCCTTATAGAAGGAGCTTGTGACCGTGTGTGTGTGTGCTTTATTTCCACGTTTGCTGCAGGTGGTTTTGTCATGTGGATGATGACAACTATGTGAATCTGCAAAATCTCCTTCATCTCCTGTCTGCCTTTTCACATAGTCAAGATGTCTATGTTGGGAGACCAAGTCTAGATCACCCCATTGAAGCAGCAGATCATGTCCGCAATGATGGATCAGTGAGCATATTTTTTTGCTTGGGTGATAGTTTTCTCAAAATTTGAACAGATTCTTGCATTGTCCCTGAGTCTTCCTAATCCCAGTTTATGAGTTCCTTCTTCTGTTTTAGAATTTGGAGGCAGATTTCCCTGCCTCACATCAGCACAGAACTAGGGCATACTTAAGTGAAACATCAGGTGGAAAATGGATTTCTGCAACTGCTTCTACTCAGTATCAGTGACATCCTTTTTTCAGGCATCATCATTTCATCCACCACTAAACAAAGATGGCAGTTGACTACCTAATTTTAAGTCATCACTGACATATCTTTGTAATGTAAATGTGACCTATTCATAAATGATTCAGGGTATCGCTCCCTTCAGGAGCAAGGAACAGAAACAGAATTATTACCACCACCACCCCAATATGTGTTTCAAAGTCAAGCCAGTAGAGGTGTCTGTTAATGGCACAAATGCCCAAAGAAATCTCTGAGAGGTCCCATTGCAATTCTGGGCTAGGAAAGCATACAACAGAGGGGTCTTTAGAAAGTAATTCCCTTCCTCATCATGCAGATTCTGTTCTTCAGATCTTTGTAGGTTCTGCACTGTATCTTCTGCTGCAGGATGTGGGAATCAGCAGAGATTTTGTCTGATGCAAACCTTCAGGCAAACAGTTGCTAGGAACATGGACCAAGAGTAGCCTTCTCTTTCTTCTGATTAATGTTGCATTGTGTGCTTTCAAGAACTATTTTATGTGTGTGGGGGGCGGGGGGGAGTTCCAGATCTTATCTTACCTAGAGAGTATACACACCTTTGTGGATGCATAGCAGCAGCGTTAGGAAACTTTTTTTAATAAGCTGACAAAATGGAAATGAATTAAGTTCTGGTATATGGAATAGGACATGAGCTAGTTTGTAGAACAGATCATTTCATGAAATTAGTTATTTTTACTTTGTTTTTAATACTCTGCTATTCTGCAAGTCTGCAGGCAAAAGTGATTTCACTTCCTCTTCCCTCATGCAATAATGTGGATTGGTATGGTTGCAGTCCCATGCACATTTAAGTGAGAGGAAGTTCTGTTGAACTTGCTGGGCATTGTATTGTCGATGCTGGGCGTTGTTTCTAAGCAGACATGCATAGCTGCAAGTTGTATTAAGAGTCAGGAATAGAAACTCAACAACTAGTATATAATTGGCTTTGAATGATAGTCTCTTTAATGACCACGTGTATCTTGAAGATCAGATAATTCTCTGAGGACATGGAATAAAAGTTCACAATGAATGGTTCAGTTGTTCCTTTTGTGGGATTTTGACTGAAATCTGGGCCATGTGAACAGATCTAATAGGAGTGTTGAATTACAAAGGCTAAGCAGCATTCTAAGATTTATATTACTGGGATCAGAACCAACTTTCTGAATTAAAACTGTCCTCCGGGTTTTGTATCAGTTCTTTATTTATCTTTATAGACCACTGTGAAGTTCTGGTTTGCTACAGGTGGAGCAGGGTTCTGTATCAGCAGAGGTCTTGCCCTCAAGATGAGCCCCTGGGCTAGGTATGTACAGCTTCCAGAAAACATTCTTCTGTTCCAAGAACCTAAGGAGATTTAACTCTCCACTTCCTATTTTGTGCCAGCTTGGGGAGCTTCATCAGCACTGCTGAGAGAATTCGCCTCCCTGACGACTGCACAATTGGCTACATCATTGAGGGCTTGCTAGAAGTGAAGTTGCAGCACAGCTCCTTGTTTCACTCGCATCTGGAAAACCTGCAGCGGCTGCGTGGTGAGGTGGTGCTCAAGCAGGTACGGGCAAACTTTGCCTAATCTAAATGGGACAGGCAAAGGTCTCTTCTCCAAATATTTCCACAAAAGAGACTTTACGGTTATTTTAGACACTGATGCGGTCAGCCTGATGGTTCAAATTACAAGGTCAATTAAAAATGTTGGGATGACCTAAAAATCAATTTGGGGCCTCTTAAAGACTGGACTTCTGGTGTGGCTACAAAGCTCTAAATGCAGCTCTTCAGTTGAGATAAGAAATTATGAAGAAATTCACTTCATCAGAAATCTGGACAAGTGAATGGATTTGCGCTAGCTAATCTGTGACAAGTGCCATGTTTTGTACAGTGGGTGATAAGACTAGTCCCTTGAAAATGAGGAGCTGAAACTCTATTGACCGGTTTGGTTGTGGTGTTTTTCATTCCATTATCAGTATGGGTATACTTGTTTCTTTGAGAACCTTTGATATAGCTCTGAGCTGTATTTACATTTTTCTGAGTGACTGGGGGCATGCTAGCCATTTCATTTCATTTTTTGCCCAGGTTACCTTGAGCTATGGGGGTCCTGAGAACAAGCATAATGTTGTGAGTGTGAGAGAAATATTCAGTGTACAGCAAGACCCAACTCGGTGAGTACATAATTACTTTCCAAATGAAATCTCTTGACCTGCTTGCTTGCCCACTGGTGATAAGTCCAAAAAATGGGCAGGAAATAGCATTTTTCTGTCAGACACACTAGCAGGTTATAACCACTGTAGAACCTACACTGGTAGTTTTGTAATTCATTCAGGCCAAGGTGCTTTGAATCCTGTCCCTGTTTATTTTTTCTCTGCAGATTCAAATCTGTCCACTGTCTCCTCTACCCCAACACTGCATGGTGCCCTCTTTAACCAAGAAGTGACATCTGACTTAACCATCACATTTGTGTCCTGTCAGCTCTTTGAATGAGCAACCAAGGCTGTCTGCAGGAGAAGAACAATTATGAGGTCAAAGCTAGTCCTTGGGCTGTTGGGAAGATCTCTGGTCATGCACGGTGTAATCACCCGTATTCAACAGACTCCTCACTAAGTCTCATGGATGTCTTTAGCTAAAGCTGAATCCCTACTATGCTGCATTTGTACAACCTCAGGAATGCAACAGTCTGGTACTGTAGCAATATGGTTGAGGGCTAATCATCATAAATATGTTTGAAATATAAAGGACAAAACTTCGTTTTGAGACTGCAGGTATGAAAACAGTATAACAGGTTTCACCTGTTTGTTTTTTTCTATTTTACTCACATGTAAATCATTGTAGGATCACCTTCGAAGTACTACATATAGTTTACCACTAAGCAAATAAAATGGATTAGCAAATTCAGAAGGCATTCCTCCCCGAAACATCTTGCTTTTGCTTTCTAAGCGAAGGCAAGAACATGTTGTCTTTATGGCCCTTTAAAAAGGCTGACTGTGCAAGTTAAGAATGCAGTCCTAAGAATCTTTTCCTGGAAATAAATCCTATTGATTCTGAGGAGACCTGCTTAAGGATGCCACTTTATATGTCCCTCTTGGCTTGTTGTCTGTTTGATAAGCTCTGCTATATACGAGTCTTCTGCTAGGACCTTCACCCAAAGTATTTTTGCCTTGGAACATTCTGCTCGTTAACCACTATTTCAAGACAGTCAAAATCTACGTTATGTTGGCTGGACCACCATACAATCCTTGCTTTTTGTATTGCAGCTGGATATTTGATGTATGCCAAAATCAATGTACTGGATGTATGACAAGAGAATATAATTTGGCTCTTATTCTGGGGGAAAAATAAGATACTATTTAAGGGATTTTTGTCTCTTCCATTAGTGGTGAGGTCTACCCCATGAAAGACATTTTTGAGTATCTAACCTGAGAGCGATCATACAGAAGTAATGTTGCCGGTGGCAGTACTCACCCAAAAGCCAAAGGGGCTGCATTCTGAAATGAGGTGAAAGAATGCAGTGCATAGTCCTGAGATGAAATAAGCAAAAACCTTGCCCAGCATAAAACCCTGCCCAGGGTCTTTGATGATGGGTAGGATATACATTTACAGAAATAAATAAATAAAATGTCAAGAGATGCATAGTCTGAATCTATGGATTATGTCTGAAAATACCATAAAATCTAATACACCAAATTTAAAATGTTTCTGCAAAAGAAGTTAGTTCATCAGTCTGCTAACAAAAAATATTCCAAGCTGTTAAAAATGCTTTTCTGCAGTTTTGTCATACACACATATATATATGATATATTTGTATGAGATGTGCAAGCTTTCTTAGGGTAAATGTGCTAAAAATCTGTTTTCAAAAAGTGCTAAGTACGCAAGTTGCTAGAGGTGGAGACAGTGTAAGCTTCTGGAAGAGTATTTCTTTTGACCATTCTCCCTTCCGAAGAAGCAACACCTGGACAAAACAATCCTTCTGGGCAAAGGAGAAGGAATTAAACCGTTCTTAGAATAATTGCCTTAAATGTTTGGTTTTTTGCAGCTTTTGTGCCTTATGCACATAATGCACCTCTGGGAAATATAGCTGTCAGACGTGCCCAAGTGTTGCAGGCCCAAGGGAACAGTTACGATTATGTTTGCTAACCTGCTGATATTTGACAGTACAACTCCTTTCGGTCCCTGTAGTAGCATTAGCATGTAGCACAATCTGCATGTTAGGCGCTGCTGCCACAGCTGATGCATCTCTGATGTCGTCAAAACTGGCATTTAGAGACAAAACTCAGAAACAATATTAGCTATGTGCCTTTTATAACACATGTGGGTATGGAAGTGGAATGTGGTTTCCGACATCAAATTTAAACCCCCACAATTGCAGAAAAATGTATGTTAGTGTTTTGTCAGTTAAAAACAGATAAGAGGGGCAGGATGTGGCTTAGGGGCGCAGGCGGGCTTCTGCTGTGCTGTGTTCTCTGCCTTATCTTATGTTTTCTGCCCTTTCCATTATTATATTGTGTATGTCCTCCTTTTCCACTACTTCTATGCCATCTGAAGCCCTAACATTGAAATTCAGTGAATTCTCAGATTTTGGACAATGGCATGATAAATTATGAATGCATCATCTGGTTTCCTTGGCACATAATTTTGCAGTGTCGGCTTTACTGTATATCTGCTTCTTGTTCGTGCAGAGCACTCACCTAAAGCAAGTGATTTGGACTGCTAAATTGTGTTCATCTGTACACAATGAGACTGTTGCAGCTTTAACGGCCCTCACAGAATGCAGGAGCATTCCCCGTGGAAGTTACCCATCCTCCTTTCTTCAAATAAATATTTTCAGAAGTACACAATTTTCTTATTATCATCTTTGAGGAAACCACTACCATTTTATGAGTCTAACAATTTCAGGGTATAATTCCTTAAATGCAAAACTTTTAAAAACCATAATGGCCTTATATCAGTACAAGATTGAGAATGATTTTCAGGCACAGGAAAAATAAACCATCCTACAGTCAGTAATAGATGTGCATAGGAGCACTGAGACTACTGTGTTGTTCGTATGCCCCAGTTTGTCAACCATCTGAGCCATTTTCACTCTGTAAGCATTTCTGGACTATAATTGTTCTATGTATGAAAAAGATATAGCAGAACAAGCCGCCTCATTATTGGGGATAGGGTATGATCCTCTGCAGTGTCCATATGTGAACTGTTAAGATCAGAGAACTCTGTAGTACATTCTGCTGATACGTTCAAGTGAGGTTTCTCTCCCCCACCCCCAGGTAACACTATCACTGCATACTCCATGGGTGTACTGGATCACATAATGTTGGCTTGCCAGCTATAGTTCCTTCCAGTCCTCAAGCTATATACAACTGTAGCATTTTACCAGCTTCTGCTCCTGTAAGAACAGTATTCGTTATTTTCTCTCACTCTCTAAACCTTGACAGGAATTGAGGCAAAGGGCTTGAGGAATGGACTTTTATTTCTAGTAGGGTATTAAAAAGCTGAAGACATCTGCACCTATCTTGTTCATTTAGGGGATGGATCTGGTACCTGGATGAACACAAATACTAAGAATGTATCACACAGCTACCCATCATTAGCTCCCATGATTCTGTTCACTATGGCTATTTGTTGGTTCCGGACTCTATTAGTCTTCAAACTCTCCCTCATCACTCTCCTCCTCCTGTGGTTGTTGGTCACCAGTCCACTGTAGAATGCTGTCCCTTAGGTTCTGCATGATAACGGTGGATTCCTTGTAGTACTCTAAACTAAGGGTCTCCAAGCCAGCGATGGCCATATCAAAAGCAGACCTTGCTAGTCTAGTTGCCTGTTGAGGGTTGTTGACAACCTCATAGTAAAAGGTAGAGTAATTCAGGGCTAGTGCCAGGACCAAGGGATGAGTAGGTTCCATACACCATTGACTGATTTCCTGAGCCTCCCCATAGGCTGTCTCTGCAGACTTCACTAAAGTCTCTTTGGCATCAGGCAGGGCTACTTCAGCTAAGTAGCGATAGCTGTCTCCTTTCATTTTCAAGTAAAAGGCTCGGCTTTCATAATCTGTCTCACCGCAATGTTTCAATAGCATATTGTCTAACAGGCCAAGACTCTCCCAGCACTGAGTTTCCAGCTCTTTCTTAATGATCTCACGGTAGGCTTGAGCTTGCTCTTTCTGCTTTCCAACAGTCTGCTCCACAGGGTACCTTAGCTGACGCCAAGAGGAGCAGTGTTGTCGTATTAGGAATGTATAGGCCTCAGAAAGCAAGGTCCTTTCCTCATGGGTCAATGGATCCTTTCCTTCCATCACAAGCTGCTTCATGGCAGCAGCCATATCTGTGTATCTGCCACATTGTTCTGCTAGCTGTGCTGCCTGCACCAGCTGCTTGCGACTCAGCATTGACAAGGAGAGACTGAAGATTTCAGACAGGCCTGTATGGATCAGGGGATGGGTTGTACAGTATGACACAGGTAACAAATGTTGACATAGGGACAGGAAAATTCTGGAATGTTCTAGGAAAGTTCTGGAACATTCTTGAACAGCCAACCTATTTCACACAAGCCGTGTGGCATTCTTTTGTCATGCTAAGTTTACAAAATTCTACTAAATGAATGATTTAGCAATCCTCCAGGGCAACTGATATGTGTAGAGTCTGAACAGAGGAGGTGAGTGTTAGGACAATCAAACGGAAATGTGGATTTAGCAGAGATGTGATTTAGCTGGACACTACAAATGACAGAATTCCAACGATGTTGCAGATACTACACAATGACAGTATAAGAAGGCACAACACAACAAATCATTATTTGTAACCACTATAAGAAATGCAAAGCAAGGTGGTAACTTTTATTGGGCCACAAGTTATTTAAAAATTAATCAAATGAATTCACACTTATTGGTATGTAGCGATTTATAACCTTCTCCCCCTCCCCTTCTTTTTTACAAAGTTTGAAAGTGAGGGAATAATGATAAAATATAGTTCAAACAACAATAATCAGAGTACATGGAAGTAAAAAATACCAAACCACATAAAAAACCAACAACAATATATGTGGACACCCCATCTTTAGTGATTTAAGAGAACTATGTATATAATGTAACCTGTTATGGCCTGATACCACAAACTGGTAAGAAATTAGACAAAGTAGTACTTCCCATTTTCTTTGAGAGGGTGAAAGGGGGAGAGAGGGAGGTGGAATAGGGCAGGCAAGCAGTACAAGTCAGAAATTTAAACTAGTTTCATCCCTGGCAGTAGTCCACACTAGTGATTTATTTTATGTACATACCTCACCTTTCTCCCCAACAGAGGGAACCTAAAACAGCACACATATCCAAAGTGCATAGGATTAGCAGCCTCCAGGTGGGGCCTTTACTACTCCCGGCGGCCTTGAGCCTGGCCTTTGCAGGTATAGGGTGGGGTATAAATATAATAAAATAAGAATTAATCCATCTGATCTTCAGACTACAGAGCTTGGTTCCCTTGAAGGAAATAACAGCTTGGAAGGATGGGCTCTGCCTGAAGTAACACATCCCAGTCTAGTTCTCTCCCTTTATCAAACTCTATCCCAGTGGTGGCAAACCTATGGCACGGGTGCCAGAGATGGCACTCAGAGCCCTCTCTGTGGGCATGTGCAAACAAAGTTGCACCCCCCCCCCCACACACACACACACATATCTAGGCTGGCCTGGGCCACTGGGCTCAATTATTAGCATTAAACCTAAGACCTAGTTTTGGGGACGCAGTGTAGATAACCCTGTTAAGCGCTGTTAAACCCCACTGATTTTCATACGAAGAACTAAAGCGCGATCCTTTACCTGCGAGTAAGCTCGGTTGCTTCAAAGCAAAGCCACCGACTACCACCAAGCTTACTCCTGAGTAACGCACGCCTGGGAGCCAACCGTTTTTTTCTAAACTAAAACCTCAGTATTCAGGTTAAATTGCCGTGTTGGCACTTTGCGATAAATAAGTGGGTTTTGTGTTGCAATTTGGGCACTCGGCCTCGAAAAGGTTCGCCATCACTGCTCTATCCTCTCCAGGCATCATCCCCAGTTATCCAGGAATTTCACGAACCGGAGTTGGTATTCTACATTGCACACACTTATCCAGAGATACATTATAAATTATTAATAGATGGGATTTACCCTTGCGCGCGCGTTTCAGAAATTAAGCCAGGGTTGGAGGGATCTCCAATAGCAACAGGGTTCAGAGGAACGAGGAAAGCTCTTTGGTTGCAAGTTCGAGGGCAGGATCCGAGTGCTTTCCGGAGACGACGGCGTTGGAAACAGGAGGGAGGTCTCTCCGCGAGAGGCGGATCCCGGGACTGCGAGACAGATCAATGGCGGAGAAGCGGCCATTCGGAGAGGGGCAAAATGGGGGCGTTTCTTCGGGCCTTATGTGGCGCGGGGTTATTTCCGCCCCCGGAGGCGAACTCTTAACTTGACGCGGCCGTCCTCTGGGATGGAGCGTTTTGCGGGCCGTCGGGCTCTGGTGACGGGGGCAGGCAAAGGTATCGGACGGGGCCCGGGGTGGTGGGATCAAGGCCGGGAACGTGCGTTTTGGCTGCCCTTTCAGCCCTTCCTCTCTCCCGCCCTTTGCAGGGATCGGCCGAGCGGTGGCTGTAGCCTTGAGTCGGGCCGGGGCCCAGGTGGTGGCGCTGAGCCGGACCCACGCGGACCTCGACTGCCTGCAGAAAGAGGTATAGAGCGAGGCCAGCGCCTTGCCCCGTCCGACTAGCCCTCTCGAGCCGCTTTATGACCCAGACGCGGCCTCTCGCCTGCAGGCAGCCCTTCACCTTGCTTGGTACCGGCGAGGCACCCAGCCTCTGGGCCTTCCTTCCTCATTTGCAAGGTTCTCTCTTTGCCCCGGCGTCCCGGGCCACAGAGATCAGCAAGTGCTCGTTTATCCCTCAAATTAAATAAGTTGGCAACCTTTCATGTGGCTCTGATCGCAGAATTGCTGTGACAAACGAAGCTGGACATTGTACAGTGTTTCTTGTCATTCATATAAGAGTATTTTCTAACACATGCTATTAGAAGTGTACATGCCAGAAGTGTACATGCCAGTGTACATGCCAGGTAGCTATTAGAAGTGTACATGCCAGGTACATGCCAGTTGCAAAGCACACATTTAGTGTCAGGTATGAAAGTACTGTCTCATTATAATCTGTAGGAACCACCACGTGTCTCTAACCTGATTCTGTGTAGTCGGGAAGGCCCCCTTGGCACTAGTCAGCCTCAATTTTGCTCCCATCTTCTTAGGATTTATCTGTTCTGCCCCCAGTGCCCAGGAATCCAGACAGTGTGTGTTGATGTAGGAGATTGGGAGGCCACAGAGGCAGCCTTGAATGGAGTGGGCGATATCGATCTACTGGTGAATAATGCTGGGGTGGCATTGCTGGAGCCATTTCTAGAAGTGACCAAGGAGGCCTTTGACAGGTAATCTCTGAAATGGGCTGTTTCCACCACACCGATGTTTTGCTACTTTTTGGCTTCCTTGAAGCAGCATGGGTTTCAGCAGCACACACTTGGTTCTCTATGCACCCTGCTTCAGTGTTTTCCCGCATTTTGCTGTGGTGGTTCTCAAGCCTGGTTTGGTACAATCTTTTTGGAAAGACTAGCCCTGAACTCCAGGGAGACAGGATGGTGTGCATTTTTTGGATCCAAAACATATTGGTGTCATTTTTCTTGCCTGAGCCCCCATGGCTCCCATTTTTCCTACAAACACACTATTTTTTTTACAATATTTGGGAATTGATTAAAACAGTCCATTAGTTCCTAATTTCATTTTTAAAAGCACAGGCTGAACACTTCACTGTACACCTCTGCAATGAAAAAGGGGTAAAACTTTTCAAAATAATGACAGCCAGAAACTAGTAGATTGTGGCAATAGATCATTATAACACTATTGTGATTTAGCAATTTCCAATTTTTAAAAAAACCTTCTGCTAAAGGAGGGGAAATGGTGGTTGTTGGGGGCTGAGGCAGGAAACTGCAGGGAATACTGGTGTGTCATGCTTCATTGCCACTGCAAATGTCTCTTCATTCCCAGCAGCAGCAACTACCAGAGAATAATTTGTGTGAAAGTTGTCATAGATTAACATGTGGAATCTCTTTTCAGTTGTGGGGGGAGGGTGGCAGCATGTGACCATTGTAGTTAGATAGACACTGGTACAGCTCGAGACCTGTTTGCATCTTGTCTTGAAAGAGAAGTGTAATAAAACCTTTGTCCTAGATTGATGTTTAAATTTTAATCTCTCTGAGCCTGCCAAAGGAAAGAGCTGGCTCACAGAGGCATGAACCATCTTCTCTATGAGAATAGAAGAGATAAACTCATTTTGTGTTACCTACTTGAATATTACTACATCAGATACACTTGAAAATTGAGGGTGGCTGAATCAGTAGATTATCACTGCTATGCAGGAAGTCTTTAGGCCCTAGAAGCCACTACTGAACTGTTGCTTTCTGGGCATTCTTTACTTTGCCTATTTAATCTGATTTGGATTTTATACAGGTCTTTCAGCATCAACCTTCAAGCTGCGCTGCAGATCTCCCAGGTGAGAAGAGATGATATCAGGAGGGCAATGCTAACACCTAAGCAACGTATCGACATCTGAACAGGGGTGATTTTTTTCAAATAGTTCGGCTGGTATTCTGGCCTCCATGGAAAACTTATGGTTGTGATAAACCATATATGTGCAGAGGTATAGTTTAGACCAGGGGTCTGCAACCTGCGGCTCTCCAGATGTTCATGTTTAAACTATACAAATCCCATCAGCCCCTGCTGGCACCGACCTGTTCCTTGTGCACTCAGCACTGGGACTCATTGGAAGCCTTCCTTTTTGCTGTTCCTCAGTGGGCTAGAATACATTTCAACATAGTGCTGTCAGCCTAGTCTAAGCTACAAGCTACCATGTCCACCCATTTTCCAATGTCACACATTTCAGATTATTGCTCGGAAGCTGATTGCTCGAGGAGCTCCAGGTGCAATAGTGAATGTCTCAAGCCAGGCCTCGCTGCGAGCTGTGCTGGATCACACAGTATATTGTGAGTATAACTCTCAAGATGTCCTGGGTTGTCCTTCCCACTGAAACATTGGTGGAAACTGCCAGTGGTTTTCAGATTGGTTGCAATTAGGACCTGGATTCAAGCTATGCTTATTTAAGACCATCCCAGATTTGCAAGTGAAGTATATGGGAAGGGGAAGGAAGGAGCAGGCAGAGGCTTAATGCACTAAAATCTGTTTGTTTAAGGTTGCACTAAGAGTGGTTTGGACATGCTGACCAGATCAATGGCTTTGGAGTTGGGGCCTCACAAGGTAAGATCCCAATCCTAATGAACAGAGCAAGGTAGATATGTGGAACCGGCAAAGCCTGGTCAGTGCTAAGGGCAGTCAGGGTTATGCTTGAAATGATATATATCTGTGTCTAGACTGATGGGGCAATTGTTGGGGGAACTGATGGGGGAATTGGTCTCTGGAGACAGTGTAATGGAATTCAGAGCCACATACAGCTTCATGGGCCAGCTGGAGGATAAAATAATGGAGACTGGTGTGAGACTAAGATCTCATTTGTGACCAAGCATGGGGGGAACAGAGTGAAATCTTCAAAACACATGACCAAATCGCAGGCATGGTCTAAATCTGCATTCACTGTCCCCTGCCTTGCGCTCGCTTCAAGATCCGGGTGAACAGTGTGAACCCCACTGTCGTCATGACTGAGATGGGACGCCGCAATTGGAGTGATCCCCAGAAAGCTGCGACTATGACAAGCCGTATCCCTCTGGGAAAGTTTGCAGGTCAGTTGGAGTGCCAGCTTGCTCCTGTATGTGAACGAGGGGGGTGGGCCTGAGTAGTGATGTGAGCCTGGAACGCTTGGTAAAAAGAAAATACTTGACTCTTGCATATCATTCCTTTTTTAAGTAATGTGCTGCAGAGCTAGGGGAGGCACAAGGCTGTTGCTGTGTTTGATGTCTGCAGCACCAGAGGTTTATGGGATTCTTACACCAACACTGTGCTTTCCCAGATGGGGCATATTTTTTGCCTGGGATGATTAAGGCTGAAGGACTGTTAAGAAACATCTCTGAAATGGAGAGGGAGCCTTTTTCTTCCTCCTGTGTGTGTTGGTATTAATATACGCTCTAGTCAGGAGGTGTAGTTCTCCCATGAGTGGGAAGCACCATTGTGAGAGCTCCCTGACTTGAAAAATTTTGACATGGAAAAAACCATGACATAGGGATGATTTATTATGTTAGGGTTGAGTTACCTTCCAGTCACATGTCTAAATTAACCTATCGAAAAAAAAGCAAACTGATGTGGGAGAAGTGCTGGGTCAGGGCAAAGGAGAAGTCCTGTTTTGTTTGAAGAGAGGGGAGTTTCTTCCTTTCTGTCCAAAATCAAGAGGATTGGGCTGCTATGATTGTCTTCAGACTCCATTTGAGCTATCCTTGGTGCATCTGTTTTCACAGAGGTGGCTGATGTGGTGAACAGCATCCTCTTCCTGCTGAGTGACCAAAGCAACATGTCAACAGGTGTCATATTGCCAGTTGATGGGGGATTCCTTGTCAGTTAAAGCACAGTGTGCTCCATTCTCTATGGAAATGCATCTCAGTTGATTATCCAGCCATCCTGAAGAGGGTGAAGAGAATGATCCACTAGTAGGACATGTGAAATTAGTAAAAAAAATACAGATGCCCCCTTTTCTTGTTCTGGACCTTAAGAAATCATGACTCCTTACTTATGGAGAAATGTTTATTGTATAAAATAAGAGGTGTTCAGCTCATCACTCTACACGATGATTAAAAACTGGACCTGTTTCCATCCTAACCCTCCAAAGCTCCGCCTGCTCCATCCCCAATACATCACAACTGACCAAAAAAAGGGGTTGGCCATCACCCTGCCATCTGGTTCCTTTTTCGTCTTGAGCTCCTGCCAAACAGCCCTGTCCTCCCCAAACTGTACAAGGTAAAGTGACTTTCGTCCTCCTCCGCATCTTTGGGAGGGCTGACGGTCAGCAAACCAGCTTTGGAGCAGCACACAGGCTGATGCCCTGGGAAGCAAAAACAGCTTTGGATGGCACAGAGCTGCTTAGCTAGTGTCTCACATAATAAAGCACTAATGGCTGTTTCGTCAACCTGTGTCTCATTTGTCTTTCCACCCCCCACTGGGGTAGTTACCTGCTCCCACCACAGTGCTCTAGCACCAATTGAAATAGTATAAAGGGCGGCTCTTTCTATTCACGCACTACCCCCTGGCATGGATTCATGGAGAGCATGCCCCTCCCACTGCTGCGCCCTGGGGTGGGACAGCATCGAGCTCCTCTTTCTCCCATGCGGCCCTTTTTACATTGACACAGACGTTAAATCAAAGAGACATTTAAAAAACACTGACTTCGTACATGATGAAGGGCCCCGCCTCTCCCACTGCGGGAACACCCAGAGAACGCTCCTTCCTTGAACACACAAGGAGAAGACACTCATAACATGCTGAACTCAGATGACCTTAGAACACGGTGCATTTCTTGCCAGGCTTCTTCACAGGTGGGGGACACAGCACAGCACGGATGGCTTCGTCAAAGACAGTCTTGAGGCCTCGCTGTGTAAGGGCAGAGCATTCTAGATATTTCACTGAACCTACAGAAAGAGAGAGCACAGCACATAGCTTTAGTGTGCAGACACAATTTCTCTCCTTTACCCTCAGCTACCATTAGAACCAGGAGCATTGACTTTTTTTCAATGCCAGTTCCTAATCCTCATGATACAGAAAACGGGAGTTATTTAAAAGACAGGAGGAAATGCTGTTCACATTTTCCCGTCCCTTCCTAAAGCCCTGTTTCCAAAACTCACCAATCTCCCGGGCCATAGCTAGCCCTTGGGGGTAGGTGATGGGGGCCAGCTTCTTGTCACGCAGTCTTTCAATGGTGTCCTTGTCATCCCTCAGGTCCAGCTTGGTGCCCACTAAGATGATTGGGGTGTTGGGGCAGTGATGCCGAACCTCTGGGTACCACTAAAAATGGAGAGAAAAGTATACTTTTTTGCTTGGTGATACTGAGTACAGTGGGGGGGAGGGGGAGTCTGGGATAGTGACCATTTCTGGTTCTTAGCCTAACCCAACTTAAGAGAAGACTTCAGGGAGAGGGACTAATTCTGCACATACTCCCCACTGACTTCCATCCTGTTCTGGAAGCATTACATGTATACTTTAGTGACCACAGAAGGCATAATGCTAGCTACCAGAATCACCATTCTCTGCTAATGGGTAGCCATGATAGTTTTCTAATTAAAAAAAAGTATTACCTTGGCTCGGACATTTTCAAAAGAGGCTGGGCTTACTAATGAGAAGCAGATCAGGAAAACATCCTGTAGGAATAAAAAACATTCATTACATGGAAAGGGTAATGTAGGGTAGTTAATGCTTCTGCATGTAATAGTATATAGAACCATCTTATGCTGTTGCGGACCATTGGTTTCTCCCCTGAAATCATCCCACCCACCAGTCTCTCCCCTTTATATCTCAACATTTATCCTCACTCCTGTCCTACCCTAAATACCAGATTCCACAAAGAGAATACATTATAGGCTTTGGCAGTGGTTTCAGAAAATAGAGAAGTACTTCATGCTTTTTGTTTGCTCATAAAATGTGATGGCCTTTATATGGAAGGCTTAAAAGGAGAATTAAATACATTGATGGAGCATTATTTTTACACAATGATCTTCCATGTTTTTTAGGCCATGAGTACCAGTTACTTGCGAAGCAGTGGTGTGTGTGTGTGGGTGTGTGTGGGTGGGGGGAATGGGGGAACCAATGCTTTCATGCCTTATTATGGGTTTTCCTGGGCCATTTGCTAGCCACAGGATGCTGGACTAGATGGACTTAGGGTCTAACAGACCTTTCTTACTTTGTTAATTCAGACAACTTCTTTGCAGAAACAAAAAAAAAATACAGAACAGAATATATAGAGCTACTGTCTATTCCAGTAGCCAGGAACTTGGGGGACTTTCTCTGAAAGGGGATACAAACCCTCATTAAGGAGCTGAGGACAATATTGGCACTTACTGTTTGTGGGTAGGAAAGAGGACGCAGTCTGTCATAGTCCTCTTGTCCTGCTGTGTCCCATAGCCCCAGATTTACTGGCTTTCCGTCCACCATGACATTGGCAGAATAATTATCAAACCTGGTGGAAAATTGCTCCAGTCAGAAACACAGACATTCCATCCCATCTCTATGCTGTATTCTCAAGGTCAGTACATTCTAGATTTGATTATTCCTGAATAATTCCCACCCTCCATTTGTGTTTTCTTAGTAAGTAAGCCCTGCCTTGAAAGTTCTCAGTCACTTTCTAATTTAATCTCTAAGATGAACCATTTTTGTTGTATGGACAGAAGCTGAAGTATAGTAAAATTGGTCTCCTCCTTCCCAATTTATTCAAAAATTGCATACTGTCTTTTGTTAATCTGTGTATTCCATTTCATTAAATGATGTACCATGGGTAGACACAAACCCATGAAATTTAAAACTCACTCTTTTCCTGTACATTGGCCATTCTGATTATGTGAGCAGAAAGAATGGTTAAAGGATGTTTTAAGAGGTAATTGGAGTGAGTCAATTGATACTGTATTCACAGCACAATTGTGGTTGGCCTGGAATATAATACGAAGGTTTGTAATATCTATAACATAATTGGGACTGTTTTACATGTCAACATTACTTCATGCAATTCCAAAATAGATATTCTTGAGTAATGGTCATGAAAGTGCTTATTTTTGCTGTGTGGATTCCCCAGGACCACGTCAAGCATGACACAAATAGCACATGTAAGAAATTGTGTGTTTGCCCATGTGAAAATCATCATGAGTCATGATACATGCAGGTACATTCCAACATCCAGAATATCAAAATCCAAGAATGTGTGTCTTACAAACCAAAGCGTAGAATGCATCTTATCACACAAGTATGTATAGGAACCTATGGCTTGGTTTCCAAATACTCACACAGTGGGGATATACTCTCCAGGGAAGGCATTGGTCGTGTAGCTGATTAGCAGACAGGTCTTCCCCACAGCCCTAAGAAAAGGAAAGCAAAGCCGTAAAAGCACAGAGATGAGAGGCAGCATGGTGTGGTTAACAGCAGGTGGACTCCAATCTGGAGAACCAGGTTTGATTCTTCACTCCTCTGTATGAGCAGTAGACTCTTTTCTGGTAAGCTGGATTTGTTTCCCCACTCCTACATGACTGCTGAGTGACCTTGGGCTAGTCACAGGTCTTTGGAACTCTCTCAGTCCCACCTACCTCACAGAGAGTCTGCTGAGAAGAGAAGAGAAAGGTGTTTGTAAGCCACCTTGAATCTCCTTACAGCAGACAAAGGCAGGGTATAAATTCAAACTCTTATTATTATTGTGGGATTGGAGTGGGGGGCTTGGAGATGCTGTCTTACTTTAAGTTTCAAGTCACCAATTCAAGCATAAATTTATGTGTACATGTTAGGTGCCTAGTATAGTAAAACATAATGCATTTAGGCCTGGGTTTTTATCACTGCCAATTTTAAGAGGCTCCATAGCATTACCAAAAACGAATAAATAAAACAAACTGTAAATAAGTGATTTGGGGCCAGATGTATTTAGAGGTCCCTCCTGATTTGAGGCTATAAAATATAGCCTGTTTAGTCTATATGTAAATCCACTTCTGTATCAATTGTTCTACTCTTCTGTTGCTAAGGCAACATACACCTTGCAAATGTGTTGCTTCCACAAATCTTAGTTAGCAAGTAAAGCAAGTAAAAACTTACTAGTGAGGCTACCAAAATAGACCTAGATTAAAAATCTAGATGCTAAAAGTGTGAATTGTTGAAAAATCAAGTGGATGATCTGGATGGTGAAAATCCAAGCCGACTGTGAAGAGTTCCAAAGGATCTTTGTAAACTGGGGAGATTGGGCAAAAACCTAACATGGTAAATGTTGCGCTTTAGGGCAAAGACATCATTAACAAGGTCTGAACTGTTGGTCACTATCCAGGAAAGAGATCTTGGGGTTGTAAAAGATTGCTCAACGTAATTGTAATATGCTAGCTGTGAAAAAGGCCAGCTCCACATTAGAGATTGTTAAGAGAGGGACTAACAATACAACGGCCAAAATTATGACTTTATATAAATCAATGGTGTAGTCACTACAGGTGGGGCTGTGTGAGAACTGACAAGGAGGGGAAATTCTACCGATCCTGGCTGGTCCTGCTTCCTTCTCCTGATTTTTTTTCCTGCCTGCCCTCCTTTCTCCACCTTACTGTCCATCACCTCCTTCCTTCAACATTTTTTCTGCTGTATTTTCCCCCTTTCCCTCCCCCAGCCTTTACTACCTTAATTATCCTTCTCCCAGCAGGGCATCTACATCCCCCTTCAACATGGGTTATGGGATTGCTAAGCAACCCACAAAATGAAGAAAAAGAGTTTGGATTTATACCCCACCTTTCTCTCCTGTAAGGAGATTCAAGGTGGCCTACAAGCTCCTTTCCCTTCCTCTCCCCACAACTGACACCTTGTGAGGTAGGTTAGGCTGAGAGTGTTCCAAAGAACTGTGACTAGCCCAAGGTCATCCAGCAGGAATGTAGGAGTGCGGAAACACATCTAGTTCACCAGATAAGCCTCTGCCGCTCAGGTGGAGGAGTGGGGAATCAAACCCGGTTCTCCAGATTAGAATCCACCTGCTCTTAACCACTACTCCACGCTGGCTCTCAAATGGTGATAGTGGTAGTGATATTGTATCCCAAGATCTCAGGTATTTTACCCCCTATACATTGTGATTTTGGAATTAACCTCTTTATAACTTTTGGGATTTTCCTGCAAACCTCGAGGGTTCTACCAGGACTGCTGAAAAATCCCATTGGTTACATCATGCAGACTGAGCTGCACCCTTGGGCCATGTTAAGAATCAGATATATTGATTTATATTTCTCATTGTCCATCTGAAAAAAGAGTATCACAGAGTTGGAAAAGATGAAAAGGGCAAGCAAAGTGATCAAAAGGTTTGAGTTTCTTTTTGAGGAAAGGTTAAAGAATTTGTAGGGAAGGTGGTATGGTAGAGTCCAATCTCTTCAGATCTTGGAAGTTAAACAGGGTCAGTAATAGGAAGAGAGACCACCAAGGAAGACTCTATAGAGGAAGGCAATGGCAAATCACCTTGGCTTCTCACTTGCCTTGAAAACTCCTTGTGGGGGTGCCATAAGTCAGCTGCTACTTGATTGCATTTCATACACACAAAGAGGTTGGAGCATTTTCGTTTGGAAAGAGGCGGGTTTAGAAAATATATTAAAGGGGTTCACAAAATTGTATATGATATTAATGGACAGAATTTTTCCTCTTTCATAACAGAAAAACTTGAGATCACTCAGTAAAGTTGATAGCCAGAATATTCATGAGAAAGAATTTCTGTACCCAACATATAATTGTTGTGTAGAATCTGCTGTTACAAGATTTAACAGTGGCCATGTGCTTAGATGGTTTTAAAAAGGGAGTTAGACAAATTCATGAAGGACAGGGCTCTTAACAGCCATTAGACATGCTTAGAGCTAGTACAACCCTGGATGTCACTATCATGAGGCCTTCTTTCACGCTGTTTTATGGACTTCTTGAGGGCATCTGATGATCACTGTAGGAAAAAGGACACTGGACTAGATATACCTTTGGTCTGATCCAGCAGGAATCTTATATGCTTAAACAAGGGAAGCTTGTGAGAACCCGAAATCATATCTTCCCTCATCACTCCTTCCACTACTTACTCTGGCTTTACCTCTTCCACTACTTACTCTGGCATTAAGCTCCCACTTACCTGTAGGGTTTTCGAGACAAGAGACAGAGTTCCTTTGTACTGCTTGCCTCTCTGAAGCAACCATAGGCTTCTTGGGTGGTCTCTCATCCAGATACTCATCAGTAGCTACTAATCTAGCTACTGAGATCTGACAAGATCAGGCTGCCCTGAACCAGAGAAATCTTTTGGTATGTATTTAAGTACCAAGTACTGAATCTAGTTCTATAATTCTTTCAACAACTCCTGTCAGGTAGGTCAGTATTATTGGGAAAACTGTAAAAATTGTGGCCTGTATCCTACAACTCCGCTCAGCAGAATTTGAAGGCTTCCTTCAGCCTAAGGAGCCTTCTTTCAACTTCAGTGACTTTTCCTCCAGCAGAAGAGCCACTTAGCTTGAAGGATAGATTTTAATGCTAAGAGGGGAAAAAAATCCAAGCTAGCAGAGTCAGCCAGTGCCAGGAAACCAAGCCAAATATCAGCCATGGGTCATTCAAACACTTTGATTGCTTAGGCTAAATGGAGGTGTGGGTATTAGACTCTACCAACAAGGAAAATCATGACATCAGAACAAGGGATTCACACCTATATGGTGCTCCTCCCTTCAATCTCAGGATTAAATACAGGTTACAGCAGTGATGGGATTCAAATAATTTAACAACCGGTTCTGGTGGTGGGAATTCAAATAAATTTAACAACTGATTGTTTACAAGCACCATTTCAACAACCGGTTCTGCTGAAGTGGTGTGAACCTGCTGAATCCCACCACTGGGTTACAGGTTACATACAGGGTCTTGCCCATTCTTAACCTGAGGTGGGTCAGGCCTAAAGACAGCGTCAACCAGAGAGTTTCACAAGGAAGGAATCTGAGGCTTGGTCGCAGAACAACTCTGTCCTCTACATGTCTGCGAGCTCTTTTGCTGCACCTCACTCTGGGGAAACTCCAGCAGGTCCCTTTACTAAGTTCATCTACCAACAGAATTCATTTTTGGTGTTACAATTTGTGATGGGAAAGTGGTCCCTAGTTTAATCTTGTATCCTCTGTTACTGAGTGCCCACGGCGGTCAGCGCCTCAATGCATTCTTACAACATTTGCCTTCTTGCTAGAACTGGACTTCTGAGTGAGCAGTCAGTACGACACTGGTTCAGGACTTCAAACAGGAGTCCAGCACTGCCTTAAAGACTAGCAATATTTATCCAGGCGTAAGTTTTCGAGAGGACGTAATCAGTGAGTTTAAATGGGCTCAGATTCCAAGGAATTTAGGAATTAATTTTGTTGCTCTATATAAGGTGCCATTGGACTCCTGTTTTATTCAGCTGCTACCTACGGGATCCTGGCGCTGGCCAACTCTGCCAGCATGGCTTTCTTTTCTAATACTCTGGAAGATGGGAGGATGGATAATCTTCAGGTTCAAACGAGGAAGCAGCGTATGTCCCTCCTCCGAGTACAATGGCCGTGGATCTTGGCTGAACAGGTTTTCAAAAGCTTACCACACAATACAAGCCTTCCAGTTGTTAGGGAATCGATACCCACCCACCCGCCCCCCCGAAAAAAGTCCCGCCCTGTCTGAAATGCCACCCCGTTGCATAAAAGGTTCGGCTTCTTCCTTGGTTCACCACAACACATGGCGAAGCTACAAGACTTCAGAGGGGCAGATCCAGTGCCAGGGTGATGAAAACCCTCCCTGGAGACTGCAGCAGATGGGAGGGGGCAGAGGTGGGGGCCCCCCAAGAATGACTTGTGGGGGAGGGGGGGAGGCAGCTACTACCAGGCCAAAGACTGCTCTGGGAAGAAGTGGGGCGGAGCGGTGGCATAGATTTGCTGGGGCAACAATAGGTGTGTGTGTGTGAAAGAAAGAGGGAAGCACAGGCAACCATACGTCGGGCAGAGCCAGATGGGCGTGTGTTCTGCACTGGACCGTCCGTGCAGAAGGGTCCGCCAGTCCTAGGGAATGAAACTGTGGGGAGGGGGGCTGGGGGCAGAAACGCGCCATCTCCTTTTTCAGCCCCTCTGGCCGACCCCACCCCTGGCCTTGGCCCCGTGGCACGTCCCGGTCCGCCTGGCCGAGCGCCACCCTCGCCCCCACCCTGGCTCGCGGTCCCTGCCGGCGCTCACCCGTCTCCCACGACCACACACTTGATGGCCTGCATCTGCCCCGGGAGCGCGGTGGGCAGGGATGGCGGCGACCGGCTGCCTTGCTCGGCTTCCTTAGCTATGGATGCAGCCCGCAGCCGCAGTGAGCGAGCGAGGGCAGCACAAGACAGACAGCCACGGAGAGACAGACCCGGAGCCGGGCGGGGCCGGGTGGGAGGAGGGACGGGGGGAGAGCGGCAGGCAGGCAGCCCCTCTTCGCCTCCACTCTCGGGTAGGGGCTCGTGTGAAAGGAAGCGGAGCAAAGGGAGCGGCTCCCACCTCCAGGGGTCCCACCCGTGTAGCCAACTGGATCCTGGAGCACTCAGCACTTTAGGACCCAACAGGATGCGTCGGAGTTGGGAGCAACCAGCGGTATCTTAGCAACTAACTAGCGCTCGGGCGCCTCGCGGAGCTACCACCCGCAGCAGAGGGAAAGCATCTTTAAGGCAGGCAGGGTTGTGGCACAAGGCCTCGGCTCCTTTTAGGGATCCGGGACTGAGGAGCTTCCTTTTCCCAGTAGGCAATATATCCACCTCTTCTGCCACCAGAGCGAACCTTTTCTTAGCAGAAGGGTGCTTCATCCGTTGAGTTTCTGCCTGCCATGCAGCATTTAACAACGCAGGAGCCCTGCTGTTGGGGGGAAAGTGGCAAGGCTGCCTGCTGCTCAAGTAACTCTGTGCATGACAATTAGTTTGATGCAGCAGCGCTAGAAGGCTGAGGAAGGGGGGCAATCTTCTGTGAAAAGGGCTGGAAAGTGATAGGTCAGCTCCCATCTCTACCCTCCAAAGCAGACTGCCAACAAATCTCATTGCCTTGGCCGCCATCAGAATGTCCACACATCCCTTGTACCTTGGCTAGCAGCTAGAGGGCCAGATTTGGGTCTGAAGTCTCCGGTGGTTGCTCTTAATCTATGAGGTTACAATTTCCACTCATATACAAGATGCTGATTACAAGCCAATGCAGAAATGCAAATGGTAAGCAATTCAGTGGTTGAGGCCTGAGGCAGCCGCAGACACCATAATGCCAAATCATTCTATCAAGCAGGCACCAAACTCAACACAAATTTCCCTCTCCCCATCTTGGCAAGAAGAAGGGATGCAGCAGCCACAAAACTGTCAACTCCCAAGGATGAATTTATCAGCCTCACTAGTCTGGCCAGAGAACTTCCAGAAATAAGTCCAGATAATATGTCTAGAATTCCAGTCACTGAACTCAAACTTCACAGGTAGTTCGGGCCTTTATATCCCTGTAATTTCAGTGAATTCACTGGTTCGATATACCAGCTATCTATTCTGAACAATTAAATTCTAAAAAGTGATTCTGACTTTTGTTGATATCATTGGTTAAATAGTTATAAAATATTTTCTTCAACATAACAGCATACTGATACTGCTGTTTGTCATTTAACTTTGAACGTCTGCAAGACTGAGCCTTTACAACTAAATGAGAATCTTTCACAGCTGAAATCTGAAATATTGCTCCTTTCTACAAGGAATAATTGATCTAATTATATTGTTGTATGTGACACTTGAGGCAGATTCACTTCAAACCCATTCCATTTCCAGCATACCAATACTGAAGGAATTTCCATGTAATTCATAGATCCAGCTTTTTCATTTCCTACATCAATAACTCAAAGACACACATTGGCTAAGAGGTGTCTTACATTAAAATAGCTTTTTCTTCTTTGTCATATAGTATCGCCAAACATAAGTGCAAAGTGCAAGAGAGGCTCAAAGTGTCATGCGTGAAAATTCCCCGCTTCCCTGACACACATTACAGAAGCCTCGAATCTGCTGATTTGCTGATAGATGCTGATTTGCTGCCCTTTTGTATCAACTCCCTAGAATGCAGGACAAGCCCAAGAGGGAACAAATTTCTGCCTTCCTACAGAAGCAGTCAAATCTCATTAGACAACTGAGTTGGATTTTTTAATACTCTGATAAAACAAAGGCCCTGGGGCACTGTCTGTATATGCATGCAAGAGGAAGAAGTGTCTTTGCTGCTGGCCAGTGGGCTGCTAGGTGCTGATTATTCCAGACAGGCGTGAATGAACTACACTCCAATTCTTTCCAGAACCACTTACAGCAAATTCTGAAAAGAGCAAAGGTAATCATGGCCTAGTGTTACCCTTTTCCTCACTGCACTGCCTTTGCAAACAATCCTGTTCAGCCATCAGCTCTGCTGTCTGGTTTCTACCATAGAATGTGCTGCTGTTCTTTATGGGTAGGACCCCAAATTGCTAAAGATGGCAAAGATTTGGAATTATACCTCAAGTGTCAATTTTATCTCACTTTTCCTCCAAAGAGTTCAGGGTCCTTCCCATTTTATTCTCACAACAACCCTGTGAGGTAGGCTGAAACAGTACCAGTGGGACTGGTTCCGGGCCACCAAGCAAGCTTCGTGCCAAAATGGGAGATTTGAAGCTCAGCATCCCAGATCCTAATCTTACTGCTGCACCCACCAGCCCTCTGTATACACTACAAAATATCCCTGCAACTCTCTTGATCAGGTACTAATAATGAACCTAAACAGATCAAAAGGATTACAAGCCACTTAAAAAACCCTACAGAACACCATAGAAGACATGTGTCACTTGAAACCGCCTTGGTTGATTGCTACCAAGGCAGAAATCCTGTCCTCATAGTAACTTGAAGGTGAGGCAGCCACGACATAAGATTGTTGCCACTTTGACTGAGACTTTAAAAGGGTTTTTTTCTTCATCAAGGGAGAGGATAAAAGAAACATTACTCCAACTACAGAAGAAAAGCACTCAAAGCAGCCCTATCTTGGGCTAAGAGGCTACTAGTATTGTTACATTAGGAAGAGCTATATTCGTCTAACTCCAACAGGTTTAGCAGGGTTTAATTCTTGTTTAGGATTGTGCTGTAAATGTCTGATATTTGTTTGCCCATTTCACTAACTACAAACAATTAGATGAATGGCTAAATTACCTGAAATGCTGACATAACATTTCCCTATACATGTTGTATGTTCCCGACATGTTCCCTATACAACTGCTGTATAAGGGTGTTTTGGCATGGGGAGGAAGGGGCTTGCTTATTCTGGCTGCAGTCCCACTTCTCTGAGTGAGAATAAGCCAGAGGGACATTTTCGACTGAGGAAGAGTTAAAGTTGTTGCTCCTTCTCCAGTACCATGATCCCAATCGGCCCTTTCCTTGTGGCTGCTTTTATGGCCAAATTAAATGTGTCCCATTCCAGTCACAGGTACTTCCTTTACTTGTTCTACAGTCCAACCCAGAGTCCCTGGCGGTGGGACACAGCACCACTGTGGTGCCCATCACCTCCAAAAGAGGACTTCTCAGCAGTATGGGGAGGCAAAAAACAAAACAAGACTCCCCACTACCAAAAAGCCTTCCATTGGGATCTATGGACTTATGCCACCTTTCCAAGCATTGGGTGCTGGCATGCTGGCAGGTAAAGGCTGGGTGGATGCTGACTAACGTCAGCTCCAACCTCAGCCACACCTCCAGAATGCTCCCACTACACTGGGGAGGAACACTGCAATGGCCACCCCAAGCTGATTTGCTGTGGGGTAAGTACCCCAGGGAGAGCAAATGTGCCGGTGTGGCTCCGTGCCATCTCCATAGACAGATTGGCCCCCCGTTGAATTGGGCCAAACAAAACAAAATTCTGTTTTCCTTTTGAAAGGCTAGTTGAATTGCTTCGGGCAAAATAGTCCAAATTTCTGAAAAACTGGGGATACATTGCTTTATCATGAAAAATGTGTTAAGAAATCATTTTCCCAAATGTGGCAGGTGAGGGAAACAATGTTTAAAAAAGTTAAATTCCATTATCTTCTAGATGCACATTCTTTGAAACTGAAATGAACTTGGGAGAAAAAGCTGAAGGTTTCAGATATTTCCCATTAATATCTGCAAACAAAAATGAATTCGCCAATTTATATTCCTAATTCATAGGGAAGATGACTGAAGTGTACCATTGTCACATGGACATATAAAGCAGCTATATATACATGATAAAACATACAAGGAGCATAAAATATATGTATTTAAAGACACTAAATGCAAACCGGCTCTTGAAGTTAGGCCGAAATGAGCATGTCTTTTCCCTCCTGGTTTAAAAATGAAGAGTTAGAATTTAACAGGAAGTTTGCCATCCCTGAGCTCATCTCCTCCAGGAAAGAAGGAACACAGCAAACTGTAGGAGCCAGTCCCAACCCCTAAACCACCATTCTACCTATTTAAATTCTGTCATGTGTGAAGAGCGACAAGTGACTCTTCTGAATAACAATAAAGCAGGACGTCTTATATACCTATTGAGATACTTGATCTGTAGTGTGAAGGCCCAAGAAATTACACACTGGTGCCAGCATCTTGCTCTCTATATACTTCAGAAAGCTTCAGCAATGCTGCTATGCCCAGGCACAAAAGATAAATGATATATGCACTTTAAAAAGGCTGTGAAACAGGACAAGCAGCTTCTGCTTCAACCAGGCCCCCCACATGATCATGAAGGCTGTGTGGATCAGAGGGTTTTTTTCATGTCAACATACATGATTGCCATGGAAGTGAAACAGTGCCACAGAAAGTCCTGCATGAGTGATGATTTGTTGATAGTGGAGATTTTCACTTGCTACTCCAATGCAGTTTTTCCAGGCACAATCCTAGCACAAGGATAAAGGTGTAAGTGTGCAGAGGAGGACATTTTTGGCCCCTACCTCATGCAAACAGATGAACTACAGGTTAGATCCTGGAATGAATGGCTGTCACTTACAGCCTTAAAACGTGGCTTGTAGATTTGAACAAGGCTGTGCTTGGCTACAGACAGCTGCAGGTCCCTGAATGACAGGCCATGCTCAGGCAATCTCCAATGCAATGTCGCAAGGTCAAAATGAAACAGGAAGTCAAAATCTAGGCTATCCCACATGCCTCACATGCTGACCCCAATCTTCATTCTGGGACTCCCCATTTGTGGAAGTCAGGATAAAGTCCTTCAAGACTTATGGCTCACTTCTTGGGGATGAAAGAACTCAAGGGGGAGCCCTGAACATAGGTCAAGATGGCGTTCTGAAGAAAACTGGCTCGCTGAGCTTCCTCTTCCCTGATCCTGGAAATCTCTGCCTCTCGAACTCTCAGCTTCTCCAGCAGGCTTGTGATTTCACTGTCTTTGTCCAGCAGTGCCTCCCGGTGATTACTGGACAGCGCTGCATGAGAAGGAAGGAAGTGTTAACATACTCAAACTTTCCGGTTCACACAAGGAAAAATGCTCTTGAGACTAAGCAAGTTCTATGGAGCAGCAACAGGTAACATGGCTTGCAGAAAACCAAACTGATTTGCAGCGATTATACCATAGTCTAAAGCTAAAATGACATAGTGGAAAAGTCAGGATTTGGTCCCAACTGAGACAGATCGCTCATGTCCCCGCAAGATGCTGCTGGCCCCTCCTACAGAACAGACAGTCAGTCATGCGGCTCCTTGTGGAAGTCCTACACGAGGTAACAAGCAGAAGAAGTCCTATTGTCTTCTTAGCACTGTAGGCTGGATGTGACATTTGTCTGCATATGGTGAACTGCAGAGTTTCCCACCATTCCCATTCGAGCACCACACATGCCCATATCCTGAATCAAACATCCTCCCCCCACCCCACCATACACCAACACTTCTGTTTTTCTTTTCTTAAAGTGCTCATCTTAGTTTGGGACACACACAGCCACAGGGGGTCCCCACCAAGCAGTCCCCTCATTTCTTCCTGGGTTGAGACTAGCATTCAGTCATCTCTCCCTCCTTTGGTCTCAGCCTGGTTGGGGGACCAAAATTGGAGGCAAAAGGTCCAAAAACCCAAAGTCCAACTTTGAAGTAGGATAAGTTCTTCCCTTTTCAGTTACTGAGTTCAATTCAAGTACTGATTATTCCCATAAAGCCCTTAATGGTCTTTGAGCCACATAGCTACGGAACTGCCTCTCCTGCTACGTTCCACCATGACTGCTGTGCTCATCAGATCAAAGCCTTATGAAGGCACTATTTGGCAAACAAGTAAGACTAACAGCCACCAGTACAGATGCTTTCCCCATATTGTGGAATGGCCTGCCCAAAGAGTTTAGGATAGCCCCGCCGCACACGCACCTCTATCATTCCACAAACTGTAAAACAGAATTGTCCAGAAGGGCACTTCTGTAAAAGGAATAAGGCTACGGTGTAACATAATGGAGGGTGCTTTTATGGAGAATAGGAACTTAGTCTATTCCACTGTATTATCTTACTGACACTGCATTTTTTTTACTTTAGTAACTCCAATTTTTGCATTATGACACATCTGATACTTTTTTTGGCATTATTTCTAATTTTTAAAATCCTTATCTTATTGCATTATTTGTCGGATGTTTCAAGGCAACTGACTGCACTGTCTTACACTACCTTGTATTTCAATGGGGAAGGTGGGCTATAAAGCAAACAAATGACAGCACTTGGAAAAGTGAGCATCAGAAAACAACAGGCTCCAAGGTCCTGCTTGATTGTATCCCTCTTGAAAGCAGAAGCATATCGTTCCTAACCAAGTACCTTTCAGTTGCCGCTCCAGGGCTGCAATTTTCTCTCGCAGCCCTTCCTGTGCTGTCCTCTCAGCTTCCAGGCGTCCAATCTGCTCTTGCAGCTCCACTCGCACCTTGTTAACCTCGGCTACCTTTTCCTGTTCCTTGCCGCTCAGTTCCTGCCACCCAAGTACACGGGGCAAAGCAATCAGAGAAGCCTACAGTCTGAACATGAGAAGCTCCACGGCAAGGACACAACAACTGCCACAGATACTACCCAATGAATACACAAAGGTGGAGGTACAGAGAACTCAGTAATCAATCAGATAGAAACTGCACCTAAATGTGAGAGCCAAAAGACTTCATATTACAAAAACAATAGCAATGAACTGAAAACAACATTTGTTAGAACTCAAAACACAAGGAAGTGTTGTCGGCACTAACTATGCCTAATAAGCTAACATCCAAATAGGCTGTGAAACAAAAAAGAGAGGGAGATTTGTTATAGTGGTGGGTTGATTTGTAAGGCAAGACCATGTTTATTTTTTCTGTAGAAATGGATACACTTCATTGAGCAGGCACTCTACCTTGTGCTTACGCTCCAACCCTGTGAAGGTTTATCAAGCAAGCTGCTTTTTACCAGCTTGGGAGGTGTCTTAGATGCTGTTTTTTTTTTAGAGGCAGTATAGCACTATTAAAAATTGGTTGTGTTTGGTTTTTGTTATGTTTATGAGTTCTCACAACATTATCCAATTGCATTCAATTCAAATTGTGAGTGTTTTTGATGCTTAGGTATGCTTTGATTATATTACTGTTGCTTTAAGCAGGGTAAGAGTTGTAATAGGAGAGAACGACCCCCTCTCTTTTTTGTTTAGCAGACTGTTTGGATGTTAGCTCATTAGGCACAGTTAATCCCAATAACACTTATTTGTGTTTTGAGTTATAATAAATGTTCTTTTCAATTCATTACTATTGTTTTTGTATATATGCACTCTTTTGACTTTTAACATTTATGTTCAGTTTCTACCTGTTTGATGACATGAATATTACCCAGTCACCAAGGAAGGAATCCTAATTTTCCTAATTGGTGTTGCACTTCCTTCAGCTTTTACTGGTATATGCTATGTACAGTCCAATGAAATATAAGCACGGTAAACAGTTATAATGGGAAATTGATGAACAGAAACTATTTGTGTAGCCATAACACGGATACGTGGTAAAGTCCACGTGCATATTGGCATTACGGAGCTGATATGTAATTAGATGTGTACTCTATGTCACAAAATCTGGAACCCTGTACCAACCACTGTTGTTATGATGTGGGGGTTAGAGTGTAGGACTCAAACTGGGGATAACCAGATTAAAATCTTTGCTTAAATCAGTTACCATTTGTCAGTTTAATCTACGTTTCAGGGATGCTCTGAGGATAAAAGGGGTGAGAGGGAGAACTACAGACATTGCCTGGAAATTTTTGGAGGAAGGTTAAAAATGTTAAAGATATATATCAAATAAATGAACATGCCCCAATTAAAAGTGTTTCAAAAGTTGCTGGCTCTTATGACTGTATAGAGAATTTGAGGCACAGTCCAGGATACCAGTCAGAGAGGCTGCCTTTCTTGTCCTGGGATTTTAATTTATCTACACTGATCTTGCAAAAACCCCTCTCAACCCCAAAAGCTTATTTTTAGAATAGTACGATTAGCAGAAATTGTACGCATTTGAAAAGTGTCATCCATGTTGGCTTTATTGGCTTTAGAATGTGCACATTGTCCCCACACACACACACTTTCAAACATGATCTCCACTCACCTGTTGAAGGTCTTCTAGCCGCCTCTTGAGTCCTTCTACCTGCATGCTCAGCTGGCTCTCCCTTCCAAGTACCTCAGCCACAGCTTGTTTCTGCTGCAGGCAGTAATTCTGTGCCTCATCGCGGGACTGGGCCATCAGACGCAGCTTGTCCTCCAGGTGCTCCAATCGCTGTTGCTGTGAACAGCACAGAGGAAAAACACAGCCCAAACCCACAAAGTTTGAACCTCTCTCAAACTAACATGAGCATCATGGACGTTTGTGATAGGAAGGTGAAGAAAGTTGCCTTTCTGGACTTGCTTACATTACATTTCATGACATTTTGTTTCTCCTGCATCACAGCATATTTCCTGACCTCGAGCCACCATGAAGGTTTCAAGATTGTCTAAGTATTTGAATTTAGAAATGAGACCTAAAAGCTGTATTTTCAGAACACAGTAAACAGAACTGCATTTAAATACTAAGTATGGATATCGTTGCCATATAAATGTAGATGGTAGGAAGTAATGCAAGTTAATTTTCCTATACGAACCTGAATTTCTATGCTAGGAGCAAGATGGCTTGACCATATTAGACCCATACTGAAACGAGGGAACTGGCTACCAATTTAAGCATAAGCATAAGCATAAGCATTTTATTGTCATTGTGCACGCACAACGAAATTTACAGCAGCATTCCTCGATGCACACAATTTCAGACTCATACATCATCATCCTCCACCCATCCCTACACAGCCCCAAATACATCAATATGAAGCAGCGGAGTTTAGCATAGCCACAGCTCTAGAGTAGAAGCTGTCTCTAAACCTCTTTGTCCTAGTTCTGAGGGCCCTGTATCGTCTGCCAGATGGTAGCAGTTTAAAAAGAGAGTGTGCTGGATGAGACGGGTCCCTCAGAATATTTTGGGCTTTATTTAGGCTTCGGGCATTATAGATTTCTTCCAAGGAGGGGAGAGGGCAGCCGATAATCCTTTGTGCAGTGGTGATCACCCTTTGGAGCGCCTTCCTATTCGCCACTGTGCAACTGGAGAACCATACACAGATGCAGTAGGTTAGGACACTCTCTATAGCACAGCGGTAAAAGGACACCAGGAGTTTTCCATCCAGTTGCTGCTTCCTTAAAAGTCTCAGATAGTACAGTCTTTGCTGGGCTTTCTTAACCAACGCGGCAGTCTGTACTCCCCAGGTCAAATCCTCTTTAATCATAACGCCCAGAAATTTAAAACTAGCCACCCGCTCCACTTGATCTCCATTTATAGTCAAGGGATGAATTTCTGAGGTATTCCTTCTATAGTCCACTATGAGCTCCTTTGTCTTGTTAGTGTTAAGAACCAGGTTATTTTCCCTGCACCATGAGAGCAGTCGGTCCACTTCATTCCGATAGGCAGACTCATCCCCTCCAGAGATGAGCCCCACCACCGTTGTGTCATCAGCAAATTTGATAATGGTGTTACTATGATAGACAGGAGTACAATCATATGTATAAAGGGTGAACAGTAAAGGACTCAACACACAGCCCTGTGGCGTTCCCATATTTAGAGTAAGAACTGAGGAAACCCGATTTCCCAGTCTAACCCTCTGGGAACGTCCAGACAAGAAGTCCCTAATCCACAAACAGATTGAATTTGCTACAGACTTCAGTTTAAAGAGATGATTACTGCCTTTAAAGCACTTAACAAAGTGAGGTCCACAAAATTCATGAATGCCTCTTCCACTGTGGACCTGTGCATCCTCTTAGATCTGCCCCTAAATTACTGCAAATTGCCTGTCTTTGTGGCTGGCACCAAGGGCCTCTGTTAAGAAACAGGTGATATCAGTAGCTGCACTATCAGTCCATTTCCAAGGCTGTGTGCTAAAACCTCTTCCCTATTCACTCTTAGAAGAGCCTGTATGTTTGTTTCAGAGGAAATTTGGTAAAAATTCTTCAGTTGACATCAATTTTCATGACTGATGGTGTACTTATTAAACTACTCAGGATTACTGTATTAAAAGAAAGAGTTTATTTAGAGATTTATATCTGGTTTTTTAAGTCTCATTGGTGTTTACTTTAATTCCTGATGATAGCTGCCTTCAGCCTTAATGGTGGGATTTGAGGATTTAAAAAAATGAATAAATCTCCCTGGAATATTGAGATATCAAAGTGAAATTTGGCACAGACATACAAGTCACAGTTCTGTGTTTCAGGTTCAACTACCAGTTCAATCTGCACATCCAATTTCAAAAGGAGGAGAACAGGACAAAGTCTGCCTTGAAGATGGAAATCTAGAAAGCGCTTGTGTGCGTTTTGAACATTCCATGTTCAAATTGGAGCTCGATCTCTCAAAGGGGTTTAGCAACATTGTTATGCAATATTTCCCTTGAGCACTGAGATATAATTCTGAAATCTGGAGCATATCTTTATGACATAATTGTCTACTTGAAGGTTGAACCACAGCTCAACCTGCATATCTACAGTTGAAAAAGCCAGGAAAGTATAAAATGCACATTAATGCAATATCGCCCTTGAATGCCAAGAAATTTGGGAATGATGGCATAATTTTCCATTTTAACTTCAAACTACAGCTCGACTCTCAGGCCCACTTTTATGGAAGTGAAAGGGGGAGGACAGACAAAATACACTGCAACAGGATATCTGAAAAAAGGCCTTGCAAACAACAAGCTACACCAATCTATAGGAATGTTGCTATACTCCAAGGGCAGGACTACAGAATACAGAAAACACAGTGGAAGTCTCATGTTCTTTTATGTTGCACAATCTTCAGTCTTGCATTTTTAATGGATCTGCCATTTTAAATGTGGAGGAGGGTAGAGAAAAGTAAAATGTCAGCTCCATGTTGGAGTGACCCATTCTTTTCCCCATAACATGTAGTATGTCTAACCACACATCCCGTTGTCATTACATTTTGTGTTTTCTTGTCCCCACTCCGAATCATCACTTGCTAATAGTCTGGACAGGGAGATCCAGTTTGGTGCAGGGGTTACACGTTCAAATTAGGACAGGGGAGAGCTGATTTGAAATCCTTGCTCTGCCATGAAGCTTGCAGCATGATCAGTGGGGTCTGTCACTCTCTTTTAGCCCACAGGGTTGTTGTGAGAATGGAATGCAGGACAGGAGAACTAACTACATCATCATGGGTGCAGAAGGATTGATAGAAGAGTAGAAGGGTGTGATAGAAATGTACTACATGCCATGTAGTCAGGAAGCCATGTTGTAAGCTAGGGAGGGACAGGAGGGAATGCAGTGTATTTCTGGTGGGACCTCACCATTTCTTACAGGACATGCAATTCAGTCCAAGGTAACCAGTCTCTTTGAGCTTCCCAGCCACACTCACCTCTTCCAACCTGGTTTGGCTTTTGGCTTTGATGAGCTCCTCCTCAACCTGGCCCCGTTCCATGACTGCAGCAGCCTTCACTTGGCTCAATTCCTGGTGAAAACACAAGAAGATCATCTCATGGCAACTTCAGGCCTTAGAAAGGGAGCTTGCCAGAAAAGGAACTTCTTACCCAACAGACTGCATTTAAATGCAGCATTTTAAAGAATATCAAAGCAAAAGAGAATGGGAAGTTAATGACTTGTTCAGTCGTGGCAGGAAACAGTTCACATCTCGTAAGCTAAGGCAGGACAGTTTGTTGCCAGCCGGAAAAAAAATAAGCCATGACATTTTAAAGTCCAAGCGCATGACAGTTCATCCCATGTGGAATGTTACTCTTCAGGCCTTGGTGCCATCCATAACTGTGGAAGGAGCAGAGGCATAGCTCCAAAGGGAAAGGGGGGTGACGGACTGGGCGCATGCCCCTGTAGGGGTGTGGTGAGGGCATTCCTGGGCGTGGCAGGGGCGTGGAGCGCACCGGGCACTTTCCCCCCATGCTACGCATCTGGGAAGGAGCCAACAGGTAACCCTGGCAAGCTCTCCTGCTATTTGCTTCTGCTGAGTCTACAGAATATGTAGGATAATTTGCTTATATTGGCACACCTATGATTATGACTAAATAAGATGGGGAGTTAAGTAGCCAGCTGTAGAAGCCCCAGACATCTCACATAGTGGATGCTTAAAAGGATTCTGAACAAGACATAATCACACCTTTCTCTTCCACTCACCTCCTCCAGCCCTATGCGGATAGTTTCCAGCCTCTGGATTCGCTCCTGCAGAGAACGCTCAGTTGTCTCCAGGTGACGCATCATTTGATCTACCTGCATTTCGAACAGCTCAGCTCAGGAGAGTACCCAGCATCACCCACACACACAATCTTCTATAAACTGCCTCTCTCATCAGCAAATGGGAGTGACCTTAGCTCAAGCCAAAGATGAACGCAGGTCTACTTAGATCTTCGGGCAGAGAAAGGAGGGGAAAAAGAAAGAAAGGCCCAAGATTTAGCAGAGCAATACCAGTGGACCAGAGTTGATCTTCTGATGCAAGAGAAGGGTCTGGATTTGAAGGATGGTCCAGCAGTTGCCTCAGGAAACAGAGACTAATTAGGAAATTCCTCACAGGGGAGCACAATCTTCCCCCTGGTACCCTGTTTCCCCGAATATAAGACATCCCCGGAAAATAAGACGTAGTAGAGGTTTTGCTGAAGTGCGAAATATAAGGCATCCCCCAAAAGTAAGACGTAGCAAAGTTTTTGTTTGGAAGCATGCCTGACAAATAGAATACAGAAATATACGACATCCCCTGAAAATAAGACATAGCGCATCTTTGGGAGCAAAAATTAATATAAGACACTGTCTTATATTCGGGGAAACACGGTAGTAGGCAGCAGTGGGTACAACTATGAAAGTATAAATGCAGCAGGAAAATGGGGGCCATAATAGGGGAAATCATCAAAGATACCTTCCCTTCAAGCACCTTGCTGTCCCAAGGAGCTTCCTTGGGACAACCACTTCCTTCCCTTCAGAACAGAGAAAAAAGGCTGCAGCAAAGAAGGCAGAGGAAACACAGTCATCACAAATACAAGATTATGGAGGGACGGATCATCAAAATAGACTGAGACAGCTCTGCTTCTACCAGTTTATGCACATGAAAATGGAACTGAACTGGAGCTTCCAAGTATGGTCCTTTCTTCTCCTGAGCTGCTTACAAGACAAGACAACCTTTAATGGCCCAGGGCCCCTGAGCTGTTTGAGACCCAACTAGTCCTCTCCTTACCTCCCTCAGTCGAAGGGACTCTGCATCCTCAAGGCCCTGCTTGAACCGCCTCTTCTCCATCTCCAAGCGCTCTGGGGATAAACAGAGAAGACCACTTATATGGCTCCAGCTGTGTGTTCTTTCCTTAGGCGATCCAGGCTCTGGCTTGCCTCTATTCATGTTCCAAAATCATGCTCACCTTCAGCCTGCGCAGCCCGCAATTTCAGCTCTGCTGTTGTGTGGGTCAGGGTCTCCTTCACATGAAAAAGCTGCTCCTGCTGCCCTTTGTATTTTCTTTCCAGTTCATCCACCTAGGTGGAAGAACCTCCCATGAAATGGAAGCCAGCCCAACATCTAAACAGGACAGTGAGCTGCACGGACATGGCATGGCACAAGTTTTCTGGGACCAGGCCTGGGGTCGTGGGAAGCCCCCAGAGGAAGTCGCACAGAAAAGCACGATGGGAGGATGCTCAAGGCTACTTTCATACCTCATTCCTGAGCAGGAGGTTTTTGTCATTGGCAGATGAAAGGTCACGTTGAAGCCTTGCTTCTCGATCTGCAGAATCCTACCAACCAAGCCAGTAGAAGAAATTCACTCATCGGTTTCCTTTCTGTATCTCCCCCAACCTTTCTCCACATCTTAAGTGTTGGTCATGCATCACCTTCCATGTCACCGCTCAACCAGCTCCTTTCCCAACCAAAAGCTTCCATTCCTGGACCTTCATACGTTGCCACAGATCTGCTCACTGGCAACATCACCCCCAGATGACCGCAAGCCATTCATTTACAAAATGTACATCTCACCTTTCTTCCCAATCAGGACCACCACACCTACCTTCTTGAGCTGCTGCAGCTCCTTGGCCTGGCTCTCCACCAGTCTTGCCTGCTCCTCTTGTGTTGTACTCAGCAACTCACCCAGACTATGGATCTTCTGCTCCGACATGGCCAGGGCTGCCTCAGTCATCTGGAGCCTGCAAAGCACCAAGTGTTGTGTGAGTCACTCTGACCAATCTAAACTTTGCTATCAAAAACCCTGAGCCTGCAGCTGCATCACCATTCTATAATCTGGGTGCATTTCAAGGTCACTTACAGCAGGTGCTTGACCTTTTCAGGAAGCATGCTCCACATCAAATCTCAAGTGTGCAACAGTACACATACAGCCTCCAGTGCCTTGGTGTGGTTTTGTCTATGGCCTACTAAGCTGAGCAGACAGCAATGCAACACAGGAGCAGCAAGCAGGCAGGAACACAGATCTGATTCCACACCAAAGCAAAACCCACAAATGCATCCCATTCAGGAGTGCTCTGCCACCTCTGCTGTCTGTTGCACCCTGAACGCAAGTTGTCCAAGCATCTTGTTTGCATGAGCAGAATGGTAAGCAAGAGCAAACCTCTCCCTTCTCTTCTAAAGTTAGGTTACATTGTTGCAATCTCACAACTGTATATTCCAGCTCACACTGTGTTCCAGAGTGTCTGCACAAACATGCCATTTCCATTCTGCCTACAAGTTTTTTCCCCTGCTCACTCCCCTGCCCCTCCAATGCGTGCTCAGTCTGTCTCACAGAGATTTGTTCCTCCTTACTTTGCTTTAAGTGAGTTCAGCATAGAATGCCGTTCAGTCAGAGCTTCCTGCAGCTGCCCGACTCGTGTTGTTGATACCCTGCATGGAGAACAGAGGCAATATGCAGAGATGGGACCACCCATAAAGTATGTCTCACATCAAGAGCAGGACAGGGAGAAGAATATCACACACACCTGTTGAAGCGGGTTATCTCCTCTCTCTGTCTGTCAATGGTGTCCATCAGATCCAGGAACTGAGAAGCACAGGCATGAAATGAACACCGAGAGTTTGAAAGGTGAGCCACCAGTAGTCAGATCTATTCCAGCAGTGCACTAGGACAATCTCCACATGGGTGAGAAATAATTTTCCAAGTCACAGCAGGAAAGTTCCTCCCAGAACTCCAGTAAAATGTGGAGAATACCTTTGTTTACTAAGGTATTAAGTTTTTCTCTTGCCCTTCTTCCAGCAAAGGTCACATGGCTCTCTTGCACATTTTAACTTCACAACAACCCTTTGAAGAAGACTAGGTAACGGCAGAATGGCTGGCCCAAGGTCACTGTGCCTTGTGGCTGAGCAGAGATTTCAACTTGGGTCTCCATGGTCCAAATCTCAGGCACCTTCCACTACAATGCATTGATCTGTTCCTTGGTGAAATGCACAGGCTTATCTAGGGAAAATGTAGCCCGGTGCAAAATCTGTCGTGCCCCCCACCCCACCCCCACATATGGGCAGTCACCCTCTCCCACCATGACCAAACAACTTTTTTTGCACCAGGTCTTGAAGTCAGTGTACGGACCCAGGGGGAAGGAGGAGGGGTGTGGGGGTGATTTTCCGCCCTTACGTGACTAAATGGCCGCAGCCCGGGGACATTTGACCCCATATGTCCCCCTGGAACTGAAATGTTTTATCAGTCAAAAAGACAAGAATGAACTCCAAGACGCTGCAAATCAAGTGGTAAGCTCCGAAAGCATCTTGTTGTGTATGGGAAAACACAGGAGTCTTTCAGTTAAATAAGCTGGGGGGAGGAAAGTTTAAGGAACTAACTAGCTCAGTCCAGAACAAAGTGGTCTCTTTCTCAGTAAGCAGTTCAGCCTTTCTCCAGTTGCTAGCTAGTTTAAAGGAGATATAAACAGAACCTGCTCCCCACCCGCAAATCCTATATGTCAGGATGGCTTCCTCTGACAGCTCATGAAAGATCACAAAGATCGCAAGGGATGCAACATTCACTCAAGCACTATGGTAAATAAATCCTACTAGCAGGAACACCTCAGTGATGCAAGCTATTTCTTGGTGCCATTTCTAGAAGAAGACAGGGCAGCTCCACCACTCTGCAGTGCTTTTCTTGCTACATCCTCAACAACTTTTGCCAGGCTGAGTACAGTCACAATAACTAACCTGTTTAGCTTTCTCTTCCTTCAAGCACAGCACCTCTTTACTGAGCACACGTGTCATGTTATGATTCTTGCAGAGGATGTTCTGACGCTCTTGATTGTGTTCCATAGCTTGATCTTGGTTGTAAAGAAGCAAAAAGTGAAATCCTTTCCGATAAGTTTCCTAAACTTCATGAGTCTGCAGTTTACCCAGACAGTTTACCCACCCATGGGAAACTTAACAGTTAACATTAGCATGGTCTCCAGGCACCAAAAAGAAAGAAAACTTTTGGACAAGATCCTAGTTTTGTATTCTATTTTATCTCAAGATTGATTGGATGGTGACCTTTTGCCCACACCCTTACTAATGACCTCAGATGAAGATAAGTGAATATGAGACAGCCTGGAATCCAGAACTCTTAACATTCAGGGGGTCGCTCACCCACAGCCTTCAGGATGTCACTGGGTACATTGTTCCCTGCCAACTCAAGTTGTCGGAGAACCCGGTTGGTATGCAGGCAATTCAGGAGGGCACGTCCCCCGAGAAGCCCAATGGTATTCCAACGTAGATCTAGACAAGAAACAAAGTACCATACGTGGCAATCAGTCATACATTTGATTGCACTTTTCTCAACTTCTGGACACAGGAAATGGAAATCGATCCTTTTCGGAGAAGTTAAATGTAAGTACATTTCATGGAAGTTCTTCATTTTAGAGATGAGGCAGCACACTAAAGCAATCCTATGTACACTTATCTGCGATCACCTCCACTGAGTCAAGAAGCGTTCAATTAGTTTGCCCCTGAACTTGTTTCCAAGTGGTTTTATGTGACTATTATAGTGCAACTGCTTTATGCTTGACTACATTGCAAGCTGCATTGAAGACCTTTGGCTGGAAATGTCGCCGATAAACATTCTAAATAAAATAAACAACTTGAGCCAATAAAGTTGGCCACAGGCTTGGTGTGTAGTTGCATATTTCTGTGCTTCACTTGCACTTACTTGGTGCAACTGACTAAGTTGAATCCTTCAGAATCACTTCAATACAGTGGAACCTCGGTTTTCGCCGGTAATCCGTCCGGCAACACTCGGCAAAAACTGAAACCGGTGAAAACCGAAGCTACACTGTTTGCGCATGCACTACGCAAACAGAGTAGCAAATTTACACAAAAAGCGTCAATTTACGCAAATGGCGTAGCCGAAAACCGAGGCGCCCGGCAAAAACCGAGGCAAAAAAACGGCCAGGGGCAACCAGCAAAAACTGAAACAGACGAAAACCGAAGGCTACGATTACCAAGGTTCCACTGTATTACCTGCAAAGAGACTGTGACTGCCCCATCACCTTGCTCAGTCCTTTACTGCTGCTCTGTGGCACTTGGTGGGTACAGATCATGAACTGTGGAATCGACTCAAGTCCTTACCAAGTTCCTGTAGACTGGAATTGTTTTTCAGAGCCATGGCGAGCTCGCCTGCCCCCTGGTGGTTGATCTGATTATTGCGCAGATCCAGGCATTGTAGAATACCATTTGCTCCAAGCCCTTCACAGAACAAGGCAAAACTTTCCTCCCAGATACCCAAGTTGTTCCATTCTAAAGTGAGGCTGTGGGAAGGAATCAAAATCAAAGACAAATTCAGACAGCGACTTCAGGACTCAAAACATAGCCAGGCCACAGCAGTAATCAAGGAGGGCCTGAGTCACCCCTCTGCCATGCCTGGATCTACAGATAAGGGTCCATTCTCTCCAGTTACCAACTACATTAAAATAGATTATCAGAGGGAGACAAGGAAGCAACCAGGGATCCTGCCTGGATCCAGCCCCAGCTGAGAATCCCCCTTACTCTGGCTTCTAACTCCCAAACCATCAGAGAGAGGACAGAAAGCAACAAGGAACCTCTCCATCTTTCATGGACTCAGCTTGCCTGAGAAACTGCCCCATCGTAAACTTTGTATTGAACTTTAATTACCACTCTTATTACATTTTGATTCATGAGCCAATTTGCATCAGAAAAGCAGAAGCAGCAGCTCATGCGATAGGTTGTTTGTAGGATTCCAGCTCCTGCCACTGAGGGAAGATGTGGTGACCGTCAATGGTGACAGAGGCAACAGAGTGTGGCACCAACAGGACCACGCAGACACACAGGTACTGAATAGACAAAAGAACCTGCGCTGGCTACTTTTGTCATCACCAGCACCATTCCCCTCAGCAGCTCCATCCCTGGCAAGCTGAACTCAAGGCCTCAGTGGCTCCCCCAACACTTTGTTATACCCTCCAATTCAGACATAACTTTCACTTTAACGGCACAAGCCAAAATTTCCCAGCAAGCCACCAGGTGAGGAGCTGCTGTTGCAAAGTAGGATAAAAACACCAGGAATAAATAATCAAGAACAGAACCCTGACTTTCCCTGTTCAGTGCACAAAACATTAAGATTCCTTCTCATCTTAGCAAACAGCAACAAATAATACCATTCCCATTTAGTGGCACTCTGACTCTCCCCATCACCCCCAGGGTCCAAAAAAGAGTCTCAGCTCTTCTGCCCATTTCCCAATCTTCTCACCTCCTGATAGACTTGTTTTGTCTGAGCAGTTTGCCCAGGGCTTCAGCTCCCACAGCTCGCAGGTTATTGCCCTGAAAGAGACAGAGCCTAGTCAGTCACCCACTGCTTGGCTGCTTAAACAGGAATATCACCTACGCAGGAAGTTTCTTCTGTTGGCAGTCCAAGGAGAGGACTGGCAGTGGCCAAAGACCAAGGTTTGGCCTTAGAAAGGGCCAGGCCCAAATGCTTGGGGCAGAACAGACTCACCTTCAGGTCCAAGGATTTCACAACTGTGTTTGTGCAAAGTCCACAAAGTAGTAACTTAGCTCCTGAAAAGAAAAAAGGGTACATTCATTCCAACTCTGGCCTCTCATTCCCCACCCACTGATAATAGGCACCAGTTTGTAATGGCAGCATAGAGATGACCACAAGCATTTCCTGTCCTTAAGGGAGTGACTGGCTACCAATCACCCTGACAGCAGAGAAGCCTGAGCTCCACATAGCTCATTTATAGGCCACTGAAGTCAATGGGCTTAGAAGGCTATCACTGTGCTCAGGATTGCAGCGGGTGGGTGTTGCCACTGCCCCACATCCCCTCAAGGCAATGATAGGCCTACTACTACTACTAGACATCATACTCACAGTCCCTGAGGTTAGAAACTCATGCTGAAAGCTGGTTCTTGCACCCAGTGCTAAATTTCTCGCTCACATAGTGCAGCTGCAGAACTGCAGAGTCTGTTCAGCTCTGCTAGACAGCACACGTTTTGAGCAGTGGGAGGGTTTTTCAGGGTTCCCATCTAATCTTCTCTGGGGCTTAGTACAATTGATAGGATGAAGTTAACAGGATTTAAAATGCCACTCACACATCCATCATCATTCTGAATATTCATCAGGCCCTTTCCCTTTGTTGTCATTCCCATCTGCAAGAATGCTCAGCCATTTCTCCTGAGTCTTATATTGCACCTCATCATACTTCATTTTATTCTTTTCCGCAGCACAAGAAAGTATTCTTATAATCAGGCTTTACCCTTACAACATTCTGTTTCTGATATCAGAGCAAGAAATCAATTTTTCTTGATCTATGAACTGACCATCTTTTATCTATTCTTGCAGTCCTTACCCCAAATACCTGCAGAACACCAAAGAGAATGAATTATGATCTGGGGAGTTGAGCTTCATATCTCTTTTCAGTCACAAACAAACTCTGTCAACTTCCCATCTGCAATATGAGGATAGCAATTATGGCCTAGCCCGCAGGGGTGTTGTAAGGATTACTGCAACAATATATGCATAGTGCTTGAACACTAAAAGCTCTATATTAGGATAAAGGTTCTTCTTCTTCTCCCTCAGTTGTACAACACAGTGTGGTACAGAGTCAGATATGGAAGACCCAGGTTCAAATTCCCTCTTTGCCATGGAAGCTTGTTGGGTGACCTTGGACTAGTCACACAGGCTCAGACTAAACTACTTCACAGGGTTGTTGTGATAACATGGAGATGAGAACGACGTAAGCTGCTTTTGGTCCCCATAGGGAGAAAGATGAAATATAAGTGAAATAAATAAAATAAATAAGATTTATCAATATGACTGCTTCATGAATCCTTTTCATATCTTACAATGCAGAATTGTGCCTGGTGCAGAGCCTCATTTTTAGGGAATGTTAGGAAATCACTTTTTATCCATTATACCTTTATTCTTAATACGCTCTCTGGTGAATTGTCCAATTTAGTGAAAATATGCACGTTTACAGGTATGGGGAAATCCACTCAGGCAACCTCTTTACTTATCATAAGCATGATGACCAAGTGACGTTAAACTGAGAAAGAAGACCAGGGGATAAATGGTCACAGATTTTGGCTCCTCGCTTCTTCAGGACAGAACAAAAACCAAGGACCACTTTGCAGACAAGAGCCCCACCTTCCTCACTCAGCATGCAGTCGCTCAGCACAATCTCGGTGAACTGCAGTTCATCCTGCAACAGCTTGCCCAGAGCCCCACACGTGTCCACAGAAAGGCTCTGGGTGGCAAAATCCAAGTGGCTTCTCCCTGTTGTCTCCTGTAATCGCTGCAAGACGCTCTCCTGTGGCTCAACACCGCTCTCCTTGCACAGCCTAATGAAGGACCTTCGGAAGTCATCCATCTCTGCAGCAGGCATCAGGTCATTCATGACACCAGGCACATGAGGGGTTAAGGTAGTTCTTGCCAGGAAAAGGCAGCAGGGGGGAGCCTGCTAGACAGCAATCGTTAAAGGTTATCACCCTGGAATACAGCGTAAAGTACTCTCTCTCTCCAGCAGCAAATAAGGGCTCCAGAAACAACCGTTCCTCCAACTTCACCCCTGCACAAACACCAAAGCGACAGTTAGACCCATTTCCAAACAGCCACCGAGTATTGCTAGAAATACAGCCTCACCCTTCAACTGCCAACTCCAGCCTATGTAACTAAGGAAAAACGGTGTATGATGGGAGTTGTAGTTGTACTTTTCCACTCCCAAACACTATTACCAGGAAATTAAGGGATACTGGGAGTTGTAGTCCAGAGCACATTTGGCATTTCTTAAGACATTCCTTTTTCACCGTTGTACATGTGACACACACCCATATTATTTAAAAAATGTTGTACGAAAACAGAAGTCTTTCAGATTAATAGGGACAGAGAATGAACTAAAACTATGGTTATGTCTCTCCAGCAAGAAACTAATCAGGGTGTGTGTATGTGTGTTTGTGTGTTTGTGTGTGGGGGTGATCTGCTCTCAATTTACAGTTGACTTGTAGGGTTATAGAGCTTTCAAGGCCAAAGATGCTGGGAGGTAGTTTGCCACTGCCTGGTTTCCACAACCCTGGTATTCCTTGGAGGTCTCCCATCCAAGTACTAGCTAGGGTCAGGGCTGAGTATGTGTGACTGGCTCAAGTTCACTCAGAAAGCTGGCAGGGGTTGGGATTTCTAAGACCAGCACCTTAACCACTACTATGCTATGCTGGCTTCCTAATCTAGTTTTAGGTCAACATTTATCTGTTTTCTTTCTAAAATGAGCACAAGAAAGTGATTTAAGATTTGCCAGATCCAAAGTGTTAAAGCCGTGATATGCCATGCATACATTTGATTTCTGTTTTTATGAAATCATGATATCCTAAGGGGTGCAGCCATGCTCTGGCAGAATAACATGTCAGCCCTTTAAAACTTCTAATGAATATTGCTAGTTCGGGGTACTATCTGGTTATTCTGTAACACTGTAAGATGCTGAAATCTGAGTTTTACAATGCAAACCAGAGCTGTTGGGCAGAGATGGCACCACTCTGGCACGCCCTGCCTGCTCTGAAGAAGCCCACACCCGGTCCGGGTGGCAGAGGAAACTTCCAAGTTTGGTGGTGTGAAGCACCCAGCCACCTGGATAAATTGCCCTTCTGTCAGGGCATCTACCTCTTCCACTAGCAGAATGGGTTCGCCAGTTCCAGAGGGTTGCGCCAGTTCCAGAGGGGGATTTGCCCCCCCCACCCCCCGGATTGGGCTGCCCAGCTCTGTAAAATATGTATGTGTGTGTGCAACCATTATAATGCTATGGCTTCTGAGGAACTAAATCAATATGGTATCAACATTCAAACAAGACACTTAAGGCTTTCTGTATGCCACAAATCCAGTCTACCTCCTATCAGTTAGTTCAGCCTAACAATTCATTTTCAGGGTGAGTTCATGCAAGAATGTTCATCATTCAGTGATTGCAAGATGTGTGAAACAGCCATTACTAATCTCATACCACCAGTTTTTATCTCATACCATGAAACACCATTCTCTTCAGTGGAGGTGGGTCATGGTTTCATATGCAAATCAAAGGGTGACAAGTCATCAATTGAAGAGACAAAGTGAAGCACACCCATACAAGGTGATCCCTAAACTAAAATGGCACCTCAGATGAATGGCACCCCAAGACAACGAGTTTAACACCTTAATGGTGGGGGAAAAGTTCAACTGAGTTCAGTATGACTAATTCCAAGGTACAAGTGCCTAGCTTTAGGCCCGCAGCTATAATTCTATGTACACTTACACTGGAGTAAGCAGCATTAACGTTAATAAGGGTTATTTTGGAGTAAAGAAACACAGGCCTGGGCAGTTAGGCATATTTGCTTAGAAACAGGTCCCAGTAATATAATATACAAATGGGGAAAAGTGCTTTCATATTATGATGACTAAAGACTGATGAAAAGCATAGTAAGCAGCCAAACGCTACTAACATTTCCGTTGACATGAATAGGGCTGCTGCAGAAGTGTAGTAAACTCTTTAAGAAGGTTAAGGTCCCTTTACTCTGTTGTTATTTAGCTCCGAGCACGCCAGTTTGCTCCTCTTACTTCGCTTTGCATCACTGTAATTCTCTGTAATCTTTCAGTTCTCCGAGCATGGACCAGGGGATGATGGAACTGTAGTCCATAACATCTGGAGGGCAGCACACCTAGCCAGACCAGCCTCCCCGCCTTCGGTTATTAACTGAGCCAGAACACTCGAGAAAACTTACACAGGGACGTAAAGCAGCTCCCAGAATGCCAGGAGAAAAAGCCAGCCTCCTCCTCGACCGGAAACTGAAGAAGTTGGTGGGAGGGAAAATAAGGGAGGGACTACAACTCCCAGCATGCACGACGGTGCGGCTTTGCCTGTTCAAGCTCTTCAGCGAGCCAGGATTGGAAGGCATACGAGGGGAGGAGCCATTGTGAAATGGAGAAGCGGGATGGAAGTAGCTGCGGCTTCAAAAAGGTCGGAGATGAAGTGAGACGTGTGAAAGGAAAGAGTTATGGGCCCGGTTGTGGTGGGTTTCCTGGGCTGTGTGGCCGTGGCCTGGTAGATCTTGTTCCTAACCTTATGGGCTCCTTCCGCACATGCAGAATAATTCACTTTCAATCCACTTTCACAATTGTTTGCAAGTGGATTTTGCTACTCCGTGCTGTACAATCCAGCTGCAAAGTGCATTGAAAGTGGATTGAAGGTGCATTATTCTGTATGTGTGGAAGGGGCCATGGACCCTGTGGGAGCGAAGAGGCGGTCTGGTCATCATAGAAGTTCAGGGCTTTGGCCGACTTCAGCCAATCTTAAGAACTCTGAGAGGGTACTGATCATAGTAGGCAATAGTTAGAATCTGCTCGAACAAAGATATTTCCTGGCAAATCAGATTATGCTAATTGTTACGGTAGCAGGATGCTTGATTCAGTCCCATGAAGTTTCTGCCTTAGGTTGTTTGTCTTTATGTTGCCAGAGTATGTTGTGACAATGGCCATAATAGGGTTATGAGAGCTAGGTTCAAGTTCGGTAGAGACCAACCTTAGCTTTTAGAGACTAACAAAATTTATATCAAAAATTACTGATTTGGTTTTACTATTAGAAATACATAGATTAAATAATAATGAAATTACATAAGAACATAAGAACTAGCCTGCTGGATCAGACCAGAGTCCATCTAGTCCAGCACTCTGCTACTCACAGTGGCCCACCAGGTGCTTTTGGGAGCTCACATGCAGGGTGTGAAATCAGTGGCCTGCTGCTGCTGCTCCTGAGCACCTGGTCTGCTAAGGCATTTGCAATCTGAGATCAAGGAGGATCAAGATTGGTAGCCATAGATCGATTTCTCCTCCATAAATTATTGCAAGGTAAACTATCTTCAGTTTATTAGATTAATCATTCATATTTGGACAATATTTTTCTGTATTTAATTGAAAGGAGAAAAATAATTATTATCTTAATAACAATTTAAATAGTTTTACTTAACCAAATCAATAACATATAGCCTATGTATTCTTGTATTTGCTTAAACATCCATGTTTATTAACTGATGTGGTTAAACAAAATACTTACAGCCCAGTTCAGGTGGGTGGGGTCAAATCCGCTTGCAGAAGTGGCACAGGGCTGTGCTGATGAGTTTGCCCCCTGCACTAGTGCAAGGGGCACCCACACCAGTGAAGGGGGCAAAGGTGCCAGTGTCTGGCTGCCCCTCAGCTGCATGGCGGTGAAAGCTGTAAATACACATTGCCACAGAGCTGTGCTGGCATCCCAATTGGACGCTGGTGTGTGGGGAGGGCTAGCTGGGGCATTCCTGGGCATGGAGCCAATGTTAGTTGGTTTCCACCTTGAATTTGCCTGCAGAATCCAAGGAGCTGCAGTGGCATAGTGGTTAAGAGCAAGTATACTCTAATCTGGAGGAATCAGGTTTGATTCCCAGCTCTGCCGCTTGAGCGGGTGGAGGCTTATCTGGGGAATTCAGATTAGCTTGTACTCTCCCAACACACGCCAGCTGGATGACCTTGGGCTAGTCACAGTTCTTCGGAGCTCTCTCAGCCGCACCTATCTCACAGGGTGTTTGTTGTGAGAGGGGAAGGGAAAGGAGTTTGTAAGCCCCTTCAAGTCTCCTATAGGAGAGAAAAGGGGGATATAAATCGAGCTCTTCTTCAGTTGCACCATGGCTCAGATCTTGGACTGATGCCACCCCTTTGGGTGGTGTAAATCCATTAAACCCTGTGCAGGGCTCTATGACGGGAGCAGGTGTTGTTTTTTTCTGCCTCCCCACACTGCCAGAAAGTCCTCTGGAGGCAGTGGGGCAGCACTGCAGCATTGTCATCCCAGCCACCTGGGCTCTGGATTGGGATGTTACACTATCTGCCAGGTCTGCACAAGAAAAACGTAAAATACTGCACAAGAAAAATGTAAAATCTCACTGATCTTTATCTTCATTTTCTTGTTTAATCATAATCTGGAAAAGAAAAACAGGCTTTCCTGCTTGCTTTTTAAACGATTTCCCAATTTGGAATGCATGTGTCCAAGAACGAGAATATTCTTTTTATGCCATCAAAAGAAGTTACCACTGTTAAAAGTGAAATCATTACTTCAACAGACTCTAAATAAGTGGTTCTCACCCTTCCTAATGCCGCAACCCTTTAATACAGTTCCTCATGTTGTGGTGACCCCCAACCCTAACATTTATCCATTTTACAGATGGAGAACACTGAAGCAGAGAGTCTTAGGTGACCCCTGTGAAAGGGTCGTTCGACCCCCAAAGGGGTCGCAACCCACAGGTTGAGAACTGCTGCTCTAAATTCAAATGTTTAATAAGTGACCTCCACCAGTTCACTGGTGGGACTTTCTTAAGACATCATTGGCAAACATATATTTCTTGAATGTTACCCCTTTAGTGCTTATAATAGTTGGCTTCACAGATGGATGATTCCTAAATACCCTTGTCATAGCTGATCCCTCTTTTTTAGCACTTAAGATTTGACCCTTTTACTGGATATTTATTTATTTATTATTGAAATTTTGACAATATTTGCAAGAAAATGAGGTGGAGACAGTGTTTGTTCCACCCCCTTTTCTGGCCTTGTAGAGAATAATGGGACCTCGATTTTCCTCAAAAAAACATTTCATTTTAAAATCCATTTTAAAATTGATTTTTATCCACCCTGTTGGTGATCCACAGTATCTGTAAAACTGTCCTGCAACACCACTTTTCAAAGGAACCTAGTTTCTTCTGTCAACTTCCTTCATTGTTCAATTTTCATACCATGGAATACCTTTCTTTATCTTTATTAACCTTTAATAGGCATAGAACCATGGAATACCATGGCATGAATTAACTTCATCTTGGTTACCGGCAACACATCCTTACAATTAAGGATTTTTTCTGTTGTTTCATTTGGGCCACCAGGTATTATATTTCTTTGTTGCAGTGTTTGCATTTTGCCTTACCCATAGCTAGAGGAACTTCATTAAAATATTCCCAAACTGGGTCTCTTTTATGGCCTGCTGCCATTATAGGTTTTCTCCTCAAAGAAGAGAATATGATAAACCTCAGGCTACACATACAAAGATCCCAGACTTGTGGAGTATTCTGCTCAGAAGGGTTCATTTTTACTGCTTGTCCCTCCCTCCACACACTGCGCTCCTTGTGCAGATCTATAAACATAGCACTTAAGAGGTAAGAAGTTGATTCTGTGCAGTGGTGGGATTCAAATAATTTAACAACTGGTTGTTTACAAGTACCATTTTAACAACCGGTTCTGCCAAAGTGATGCGAACCTGCTGAGGCCCACCACTGATTCTGTGTACATAGATTTGCAAAGAAACAATGAGGCTCAGGTCTTTTTCTCTGTATGTTCGTTTTATAACATTTTTGCTGTGAAAAGGCATGTTATCTGTACAGTTTTGAAAAATGCAGAACCAAACATCTGTGATAATCTTATAGATAGAAAAATTGCCCCAAACAAACTTACAGAAACCTTTAGAAGAGCATGACCTTATGAATAGATTAATGGCATTCATTTACCAAAAAAAATAAACATGCTACATAATTAATAAAATTAATTATTTCATGGTGAATAACTTTTGGGCTATAATGTAAACTGGGCAAAGGAAAGGGACTTGAGAATAAAATTGCCCATTTCACTATCCCTTTGTATAAAACTATGGTACTACTCTTCTGTTTACTGCATTTCAGAAAGAATGTCAGGGAAGTAGAAAGGGTTCAGAAAAGGCAAACCAAATCAGGGAGTGGAAACCCCTTCTTTGGGTGAGATTGTTTAATTTAGGAATAAAAACTAATCTATGTGGCATGACAAATGATTTCAGTATGCCCCAGAATTTGTCATCCCCCCCCCCCCAGAAAATTGTAAAGTTCTTTTCCAGCATCACTGTATTGAGGACAGGTGAAAAGAATAGCACCACATTGATTTGCAGAATTTACTGCCTCAGAATGTGAGGATGGTCTGTAGCTTGGGTGTTTTTAGAAGCCAACAGTATAGCTAAGGTTCAGAGCTATCATACCTCCAGATGCAAATTGCTGGGATGGGAATTGATGGGAGGGCAGCGGGGGTCTGTTGCCTTCTTGTCTTGTTTGTTAGGTTTCCGCAAGCATCAGGCTGGCCACTTTGGAAAATAAGAGGCTGGATTTATAGCAAGGCTGCTCTAGCTCACAACTTGCGGTTCTTTGGCTATCTTGCTCTGCTCAAATAAAGTTTCTTATTGGTTATCTTCCAGACATCCAATATATTACTCAAACATATGAAATAACCTACATAGAGATTTTTAAAAACTGAACTTTGCACTCTTCAGAAACAAATCCTTCAAGTGAGATGTAGTATATTAGTAAAATTCTTCAGAGCACTTCTAGAAGTCTGCAGCAGGTAGCGCTAGTGCCTAATCAATCTTGTATTTATCTCTTTCCAGAAGGTACACAGTATAAAAACCATACAGCTGCCTCCCTGCGCAGAGTGCATTTTTAAAAGCTACATTTTTCTGAATCACAGGGCAATGCATTTTAGGTTACCCTGATCTTGCGTAGAATAAGGCATGTCTCCTAAACCCCTTAGATTTTAAAGTCACACATTTAACTCTGTGCTGGGTTGGATTCAAACTGCCTGTAGTCATCTTTTAAATAAAATAATCCTATTAGCTTAGTACCAATAGAGATCCTCCAGGAAAACCTTTTGTTTGGCATGTACCTACCAAACATCCTGATTACAGCTATATAGCTACAGTCTTGTCAGAACCCATGCCAAGATCCTTTCGATCCTTTCGATTCGGTTAGGTCAGTTATCTACTCAAGCTAATATATTCCATTTGGACAAAGCATCTCAAAAACCTGTTGAGAGAAAGAGAGATGGTTTATGACATTTAAAGTACAGTTTAATTATTTGAGTTGGAAAGGATCTTTCAGGCCATCCAGTTCAACCTCTTCCAGAAGCATGACTCCTTTGACACAGATCACTTTTTGAAAGCCTCCTCTGTGTATTCCCAGCAATGTAGTCCTCATGAGCCTTCCTGTTACCAGAGGAGTGGAAAACAACCCCAAAATGTAAAAACAAAAACAAAAAACATTTTTCTGACAATCCCTTAGATATCTGGTAGCTGCCCTTGTGTCCCTCTTAAGCTACAAGGGCTCAGTTCCTTCATTTTTTCTCATGCCATATGCTACAAACTTGAAATTATCTCTGTTACTCTCAATCATCGCTGCTTTGCTGATAAATGATGAGAATCCTGCTTAAATTGGGGAGAATAATACTGAATCATCTAGTCTAGCTGAATTTTACTGATTTATTTGTTGAATTAATTTATACCCTGTCTTTCTCCATGCTGGCAGGGGCTGATGGGAATTGTAGTCCATGAACATCTGGAGTGCCATAGGTTCGCCACCACTGCCCTAGTCTGAGTCTCTTAACCACTACACTACACTGGCTGAAGAGTATTAAATCAAGTTCTTGCTTTTATCTTGCATATAGCACTTATGTAACACAACACAAAGCTGTGTTTTCCTTTGACATGCATTGACCTATATCCTACTATATCCACTAAGCAAAGTTGGAAGCCTTCATATAATTTGATGAACCTCACTTCACCTTCAGTAAAGGTTGTTTTTCCAGAGGAAGAGCAACTGAAATTGGAGGGAAAAAATTTAGGCTTGTGGAAGGTTTCAAACCTGGTTGGGTGGATTGGTAGGATATTGGCCATTATTTATACAATACACAATGCACATTCTGCCTTCTTTAGCCAAGTGTTAGGTTGTTAGTTTATACTGCAGTTTTCTAGCTCACGTATTCAATAACACAAGTGGCATTTCGCTCACCTTCAGTCTTTTAATGGGGCTTTTAACCCTATTATGTAAGCTGCCCTGGGACTTTGGTGTGGGATGGGGTATAAATGGAATAAATAAATGTTTTAGGCTCAGTTGATGCTGCTTATTAAACGCATTCTGATCCTTGTCAGATTAACAGTTGCTAATTCAGAAGTGGTAATTTGCGAGAACTCTAGTCTTTCACCTTCAAAACTACATTTTATTTCTCTCAAGTGTGTAACAGTTTTATTTTTGTACCTATGTACAAAGCTTATGCTAAAATTTTATCTCACTTCACTGGATTTTCTTTTCTTGAAAGCATCTATAGCTAGCATCACTCGGGATTGTCCAAGTGGAAATTCATTTTAAAATTGCATTTATCCCTGCCTTTCTGCTTTTATCAGGACCACAAAGGCAGCTAATGAATTTAAAATATACATAACAAAACATTAAAACAAAATAAAAGCACATCATTAAAACCAAACTAAAATCCACATGTGAAAACATAAAAATAATAAAACAGGGTAGGAAGGAAGGATAACTGAAGGAACTCCAGATGAATCAAAGAGGTCTTTACAGGTGGATGATGGTAACAGGCAAGGCTGGGGAAGGAGTTCCAAAGTTTTGGTGCCACAACCAAGAAGATCCTCTTCCAGTTTGCTACTCACCTAATCTCAAAAATCAGGGCACCCAGAAGGACCTTGGGAAATGACCTTATCAGTCAGGGAGTTTCATAAGGGAGTAAGCGGTGCCTTCAGGAGAAATGAGAACCTAGAAATAGAGAACCTTGATTAACTGGAGGATACCAATTCTAATAAGCCAGAATATGAACCAAAGGCATGCTTTATTTTTTTTGTAGGTATTTCCATCCTGGTTCTATATTTTAACAAGGAATTAAAAAACTGAGTATTAAAGAGTGCTTCTCCCTAACTTTCATGAGCCAGAACTTGTTTAGATGCAGGAAGTGCTATGTTCAGTTGGCAATTCTCCCTGTATGTATATACACACATACACAAATACAAACGGCAAGAAGAGTATAGGGTGAGATGGGGGAGCACTATCTGATCAAAGCTGATGCCACCATAATTCTGCTGGTCTCCAAGGTGCCACAAGACTCTTTGGCTATAGCAGACTAAGTGGTTACCCCTCTGGAATGTCCCAGCATGGTCTTCAGCAGACAAGGCTGTTGGTTGGAAGGACGAAGTATGGCTGATTCACAAGCGTTCAGATCTCAGCAACAGAAAAAGGGGTGGAGAATAAGGGCAGTGATGTGGTCTCTCTGTGGGGATGGAAGGCTGGCTGCCATGAGTTGTCCTCATCGCTGTCTTTCTCCTTGTGAATAAGATGCAAAATGTGTAAGGCAATATGTTTTATTGGGTCCATTTCTTTTGATGCGTTCCTACGCCAGCATAAGTCGATCTCATAAAAGAGATCGCTTTACCTATTCTATATTGCTTTGAAATGGAAAGACAAGGAGATTCACTTTTTCTCCATTAACACCCGTTGACTTGATTTCCTTTCTGTGCAGGAAACTGTGAACAAGCTGCTCCAGCACCACTTCAAAGATGACAAAACACAAGGTAATTGCTTTCCCTTCTGTCTCAGTACAGAGGCCAATTCCTGCTAGAGGTCTTGCCAGATTTCTCAGCAGAGAGAAATCAGGCTCTGGAACATAGGTGTCGAACTCGTGGTCCTCCAGATGTTATGGACTGCAGTTCCCATCATCCCCTGCCAGCATGATGGGAACTGTAGTCCATAACATCTGGAGGGCCGTGAGTTTGACACCTATGCTCTGAAATCATGCTCTGGAACATCTGAGATAATCAAGATCCATGGTGGCTGCCTGATGATTCTTTGTGTGGGGCAGACAACTGTGGTGTGGTGAGAGGGGCTGATGAGTGCTTGTCTCCAGGTGACTCTGTGTTTTCCTCTTCCAGTCAGTGATGATGCCCTGTTGCTGGTGGCAGAATTGCTGAAAGTGTTTGTTCGAGGTAAGTCGTCAGGAGAACACATTCTGATGTGTGGAGTGGCCTTCATTAGATGGATGATCTGGAGTCTATAGAAGCATGGAATGTAGTGTCGAATTTGCTGTACTATGGGATTTTTCTTTTATATTTTGTAGTTTTCCCGGTCATCTAAAAGGCTGTAACCAGCTAAATTTTGAAATTAAAGCTTCCAAGCCTTCCAAAACCTTTTTCCCTTCTGTTCCTTTGCCATGCCTCCTTTGGCTTACATACACCTTCCCATCCCAGTTCCTGGAGAAATAGCATTAGGTTTAGATCTATCAGTAATAAATAAGTATGTTACTGCTACCTTTATATTATATTCCAATTGCAGAATTTGGTTTTGGTTTTTGGTGCAGAATTTGCGCAGCTTAAGTGGAATACAGGAAGTAAATGTTAACTATATTTTTACCAGACTCTACAAGGCACAGATGTGTTTACACCCACTTTTAACTCTCTGGGGTCCTTACAGGGTAATCCTTCACACGGGTGGTGCTGCGCCACCGTTCCAGGCCCATGAACTGGTTTTTTGCTCTGCTGTCCCAGTACTGACAGTGGTGTGGCAAACTGCTTAGGAGGCAGCTCAACCGCACTCTTGCTGTGACATCCCTGGCTGTGGCAAAGCTGTGTCCCCACCACCACCACCACCACTGGGATTACACTGCCAATGCTAGGTGGTTACCAGTGCAATCTTGAGCAGAGTTGCATCCTTCTACACTTATTAGAATAGGGTTGCCAACCCCCTAGGTGGTACCTGTAGATCTCCTACTATTACAGGTGATCTCCAGATGACCAATATCAGTTCCCCTGGAGAAAATGGCTGCTTTGAAGGGTGGACTCTGTACTCTGCTGAAGTCCCCTCTGCTCTCCAAGACCCACCTTCCACAGGCTCTACCCTCCCCCCGCCCCAAATCTCCAGGTGTTTCCCAACCTAGTGTTGGCAATCCTAGTTTGGGATTGCATCAAATAAAAGGAGCATGGTATTTAAGCTGGTATTGTGCTTCCTGGTCGCTAAATGAAATGATGAGTGAGGAGTAGTAACGGGTGAGAATCCAGCAATCCTTACCGAGAATAAGCTCCAATATTTATATTCTGAATCACTGTCTTTTTTGCAGCAGGCAAGCAAAAATCTCTGTACAAATAACTGCCCTTTCAGAAGCCATCAGGGCTTCCTCAAGGCCATGTCTCCGCCATGTCCCCTCGCAGTTGCATTCCCCACTTATGTCCGTCTCTGTTCTGCAGAGGCTGCAGCCCGAGGAGCCCGCCAGGCTCAGGCAGAGGACCTGACCAAAGTGGATGTGGAGCACGTGGAAAAAGTGCTGCCCCAGCTGGTATGTCAAGCACAGTTCAGATTCCTCAATTAACAGGATAAGGATGTGAGCAAAGCCATCTTAATCCCCTTCCTTCTGAGGGATGTTTGGTTGGTTAGTAATGTCTTTACTGGGAACATGAAGTCAAGAAAATATTACACAATTTGGGGAGAGTGCCTTGTTGAAGTAAAAATCATCCTCCATTTCCGCAGCTTCTGGACTTCTAGAGAGTGGACAACACGGTGCAATATTCCTGTCAGCACAGAAATGTCGCCTGGGCTCTGGATGAAGTGGACCACAAACTTAAAAAAAAATAACATGGAATCTGTTGCAAAGGCGCTACAGTTTTGGCAGCTCTTCTTCCCTCTTCTGAAGCTGCTGCCCTCTCTCCATCTTTTTCCAAGGTGCCCAGTACTTTTAGAGTGATGCTTTGAAAGAGCTTAGAGTCTGTCTTTTCACAACAGAAGGTCTGGAGCAGAGGATACCTGGCCCAAGCTGCCTGTTCCCATTCACAGCCAGGCAGAGTCTACACTTTCTTTTCCGATGGGAAAAACAGGTGCCTTTCTGTAGGGGTGTGTGGAAAGAGTGAGTATTCCTGGAAGACTTCCCCACACCATGGGCTCTCATCACCTCAGCAGGCATTTAAAAGGCCAACCCCAGGCCTCTCTGCTGTCTGAGCTCTTAAACAGGAGCTAGCCCCAGGTCTATGCCAATAGCAGGTACCTGATCTTTGTTTTATAAATAAACAGTGCCTGTCCCTCAATCCTTTCCAGCATTCCACTGGGGCCATGACATCAAAGACTGCTTGGAACCTTTTAACCATTTGATATTTCTCTCAGAAGCTGCTTCCCTCTGCTATAAATTTGTTCTCACAAAGAAACTTCAATAAATCAAAAATAGTCTCCCTCCCTTGTGCGGGCTTCTTGTTGCAATTAATCATAGAAAGTCAAGTAGCTTCAAAGAGTTTTTTTGGCCTCTCCCCACCCCCTCTTTGTAGGACGAAAGAAAAACTTTCAAAAAAGGGGCAGAATAACAAACAGCATGTGTGAGGATCCCACATCACGCAAGGCCTAGCCCCTCTGTCAGCAGGGAGTGTGGGGGTGGGGAGGGGGGGTGGGAGCTATGAAATAGTAAACCTTACACATGGAGGGCAGGGCGTAGCTTAATGAGTCTGGTTCCATGGAGAAATAAAACCGAGGCCCAGAGAGGGAGAAGCAGCTGCCTGTGGCACTACTGGATGTCACATCAAATCCAGGAAAGCAACAATACTGCTCCGGTGGTGGTGGATGCGCGCTTGCAGTTAAGTATCCCAAGAGGCTAGCTCCTGCATGGTTGCAGTGAGCACAGACAAAAGATCCCTAATACAGCTAGCAGAGGCTGGGATACTGTTGCTTTTCAGTGCAGATGTGATTTTGGTCGCATGCAAACAGATCCACCCACAGAAAGGCCTGTTTCCTCCTCTTGCATGATGTATTTTGTCTGCTCCTTTGACAGCCCCACAGCCGCATCTGAAGCAGAGTTACATTTTTAAAGCTCACTGGCTTCAACATAAGGGTATCAGTCAGCTTAAGATGGACAGTCAACAACAGGGAAAGTGCGCCCAGTGCACGTCCTGCGCCCTCTAAGCCCCCTGTAATGCCCTGTCCTGTCCCGTCCTGCCCCTGCCACACCTCCACAGGGGTGCGCGCCTGGTGCGTTGCACACACCCCATCCCCTTTGTGCTACGCCTTTGGTCAACAATGGCTTGATGTTTTTTTATCACTGAGTTGGAAGGGTCACCTAGTCCAACCCCTTGTCAATTCAGGAGCTGTATGAAGTGCCATTAAGTGTAAAAAACAGTATGATTTACCTAAGCTTCCAGTGAGAGCTATCTCATCAACCACCATACTGATCATGCAGGTGCTTTGTATAAAATAGGCTAAGTTAACATAGGAATATGTATATACATAGGTATATGTATATATAACATAGGTATAAGTATAAAATAGGCTACACAAAGTTAACTTGATTCCTGTTAAACAGGTACTTTGTATGTACTATGCAACAGTGAATACAGATTTAAGCACCCATGTGTTCATACCGAAGACGAATTTAAAACGGATGGGGTTTCTGTTTTAATACATTTACACCCTTGATTTTAATTTAGGTTTTCTTGTTTAGATTCAGTTTTTCTTTGGCAAAACCAAATGGCAGTCCCAAGCTTGGCACTGAGAAAGAGAGGAGCATTAGGATGTCGCTGTCCTTCAAAAGTTGAACAGACCTAAACGTTCTGCATTCCCTGAATGGCAGAGAAGAAGTGGGCACTTCTGGTTCACTAGTAGCAGGCTTGTCCTTTGAGGGCTAAACAACGCAGTGAGGTTTCTAAGTTGGGTCCAAAATAGCCCAGACCTGACTTTCTTTTCTCACAGCAGGTTCAGGGAACAATATTTTGATGGCCTGAAGGACCTGATTTCACTTGGATCAATAGTGTGGAGGGGTTCCTCCCTTTCCCTCGTTGCTATATTTCAGCTCTGGAAAATGGCACAGGGGGAATAAGGCCCTCCTCCCTTAATACAACAGTTCCAAGCTGACTCAGGCCTCTGCAGGCTTTTAAGATGCCATTCTCCTAAGCCAGGAACCCAGGGCCACCTTGTTAGAAATTGTCTTGCATAGTTTGGCTGGCAGTGACCATGCCACGCTGAGTTTTGCTGGACATGCTCCATTATAGAGGAAATGAGCTTAGTCAAATAAGAACACGGTGAATGAGGTAATTAGCAGCTTGAAGGCAGGTGAGGTTGCTTATCAGCCGTCTCATCCAGACACAACATACTAGCCATACTCTGTACAAGTTAGTCACTCTAAACCTTCATTTGAAAACAATTAGGATTTTCATTCTGGGAATCTAGCAATGATCCTACCGCAGTCTCTCTAAACTCAGCAGGCTTCCTCTTTACCCCCATCTGTGGCTAAACAGAAACTGTTACAAGATCTATTAATATCTCCAGTCTGGAAGAAAGACAGAGCTGAGCTTCCTCATTGGCACACAGGCCCCATTCTCCTCTACAAGGCCAGAAATTCACAGTAGTCTGTCTAAAGCCTAATTCACCTTTTCCCCTGGAAGAACCAACAGGAAGCACTGCACATGCAAATGTAAAAGCGTAGAAACAACTGTCAGTCAGGAAAAAGGCAGGCTACTGTGATCTGCAACTTTAAAAAAGAATAATATACTGTCTGTGTGTCAGGATGAGAATCAGTGGGATAAGGAAGAGAAACAGAAGATCTCTTGGCCCAAAGTTGAGATGTAGCTTGGGAGAAGACACCTCAGGTAAAGGCAAGCAACTCAATGCAAGTCCAGCAGTGTATGAGTTAATGCTTCAGAACAGAACTAAAGAATTAAGGGATCATTCAAAACTGGGAGTAGGTAGCTGTGTCTACAGGGCACAAATTGTAGTAGTGCTGCGTTTTGTTTTCATTTTTAAAGGAATATCTTCTAACTAATGTATATTGTGCTTAAAATAAAAGCCATTTGTCAGTCTTTAAAATGTAACATAATGTTCAAAACCCAGAAACAAGACAGTTTGGAATTTTTAATGTGGGGCCTATGCTGCCACAAAGACCATGGGAACCCACACCTACCCTGTTTCCCTCCACCACTTGAAATAAAAATAAAGCCATAAAACAGAATTCTGAGTTGTTTAAACACACATCCCTTTCAACAAGAGACACATGTATATAATCCTTCCTAATAGCAGTGTGCATGTTCCATCTGAACAGCATTTCAGTGGCTGCTTATGTGCTTAATTTCACAGTATAAAGACATAAAAGATCACAGGGAAAAAACCAAAAAGCTGCTTTAGTGTCAATGTTAATGGATCCAAAGGAAACCATTGCGAACTATTGGCACAGAATGCAGACTGAGGAGACATTTGCCAAGCTCCTAGACAGAGACATGGAGGTTTTCCACACAGGATTTCCTGTGGTTTCCCCATTGCTACTGTAGCTGCCAATTCAGTACACTGGCAGTGGGGCTTCCAAATCATGGGCTTCCCCTCATTCTCTCTTCCTTGGCCCACCACACCTGCTAGGCCCCCAGAGTTTTCTTTAATTGGGTAACACTAGATTACTATAGCATTATAATGATCTATTGCAACAATGTACTAGTTCACAACTTTCATTTTTTTTAAAAGCTAAGCTCCTCTAATTGTAGTTATTTCCCATTCTAACTCCACAATGAAAAGGGGTGAAGACTTACTGAGTTTTGAAATGAAAGATGGGCGCTAGTACACTGTTGCAACACATTATTTTAGCGTTATAATGGCAATTACCCCAGCACTAGTGTAACCTTTCAAAAAAGAACAGTTCAGCGTATAGGAGGTTTTACAAAGAATGCAGATGACAAACCTAGAGGTGCATGAAAAGCACTATCCTCCTGTGAGGAAGCAGGAAACTCACTCTCAAACTCACGCAAGCCAGGGCAAACAAGACTCATCTAATAGTTACACAGATGACATTCTGCTAGGTGAAGATTGTAAGATTAGAATGGACATGGTCTAGTCTAGCATAACTGGGATTTAGCTTCTACCTTGACTTTTGTAGCGCACTACACACACATCCACTACCAGATGGCAGCATTGTGTGTGCAATGAACCCAGCTGTTGTCTTACACTCTCCTGTGGTAGCTCCTTTTTGGGGTGACATTAAAGACCTATTTTCTTGGTTCTTTAACTGCTTGCTGCGCTCAGCAGCTTCCTCTACCTTTTTCTTCCCACATCTCCTGCGATTTTCTTCAAAGCAGTTGGGAGCATTTGGAAGTAATTAGACCTGAAGGGAAATGTTGGCCAGTCTGGGAGACAATGACAAGTGCCAGGAACCCTTGGTGCCCCTTCCAGCCACTTTGAAGTTCAGTCTGATGGTACAATGCTCTATTTTTTGTTTGTTTGTTTGAAGGGGTGGGGGCAGGAGAAAAAATGGGCCATGTCAAGCTTTCTGAATAGGGAGTAGATTACTGTGAACTGATAAAGAATCTGACCGGCAAGTGGGCACAGTATTCAAAAAGGGAGAACGTTGGCCATCCTGCTTCATTACCTGCAAAAGTCATGTACATTTCACAGCAGCCACTGGTAGATGGGTACATGTTACTAAAATAATTTGATCATCTAGCTCCAACGTCTTCAACTCATAAGTCTCAGGACTCTTGCGGGGGTTATGGAGTCCTACAGTCTCAGGCTCCTACAGATCCATTTTTTTCCCTGTTCCTTTTTGGAAGAACCCGATGCTAGTGCACCCATATAGAAAGAAAGCATACCATGCTATCTACTACTTTTTACATGCACGGAAACTAGTAGGGCAGCGAGCAAAGGTAAATTAGCAACAGATATGTTTCTTTCTAGCATAGGCAAGAAAGAGACCACTTCCTACCAAAGCTTTCCATTGCGTGCTGTCTCTTCATCTGGCTTGGCCTGCCCCTCCAACAGTTGGTTCTCCAATGTTGTGTGCATGCTGCACATTCCTCTCCCCAGTGAGGTCACAATGGTGTCCCCTCCTCTTCCTCTTGTTCAGGAGTGCTTTTCCATAAAGGTAACAAGGCCATACTATAACAGAATGGCTCAGGATGGCATTCATAGGAGAAAGGGACTGTATTCTATTTCTTTACATTTATTAATTTACCACAGTTTCATGGTGGGTTACAATAAAAAACATACAGCATTAAAAGACAGTAAAAACACAATAAAATACCATCCTAAAAGTCAAGCACAATCTAAAATCTTCCGCACCCACGCACCCGCAAAAGAGGGAGGGGTGTATGGACATCTTGGGGGGCCTCCTTGCAGCAGGGGGAGTAGGTAAACATCAGGGTGAAGAGGATGGTCTTCACCAGGTGTCGAAACTCCAAAACAGTAGGCGCCTGGTGAACCTCTGGAGGAAGCACATTCCACTCTGCAGTGGCATACCCGGCCTAAATGGTGCCCGGGGGCATGACCAGTTCCCCGCGCCCCCCGCTCAGCTCCCCCTGCCCCCACACCCCCACTAATGGGAGCCAGCAGGGAGGCATCCCAGCCACCCTGCAGGCCGGAGCACTGCAGGGGGTGGCCCAGGTGGGTGGTGGGGCCATCCACCACCGAGTCCCTCGGCAGGCCAGCTCCTGCCCTCCCCGGGGCCTGGGGAGGGCAGAAGGCAGCCTGCAGGGAGGGTGGGGCACTGTGGCATGCACCTGGGGACATGAGATACCCCATGTCCCCATTAATGGTACACCACTGCCACAGTCCAGGGGCCAGTGCAGAAAAGGCCCTCCGGTCTGACCTCATCTCCTTACCTGTGAATGGGGCAGGATAGCCAAGCAGGCCTCCCCCTCTTATCTCAGCATCTGGGCAGAAATACATGGGTGGATGCGCTCTCTCAGGTACTCAGAACCAAAGCCATTAAAGGTGAAGTGAAGTACTGGTCAACAGATGAGCTGTTGTATTTTGCATCAGCTTGAGCTTTCAAACTGTCCTCAAAGGCAGCCCCACATATCGTGCATTGCAATAATCCAATATGTCGGTTACCAAAGCATGGATCACTGTGTCCAGGTCATCCTGGCCCAGGAAAAAGAAGAGTTGGCACACCAGCTGGAGATGTTGATGGACCCTCCTGGTAATCGCTGCCACCTGGGTTTCCAGAGACAGTGTCCCATCCAGGATGATGCAAGATCCCACACCCAGTATTTCTGGGGTAGAACCATCTCTTTCTGTAGACTGTACTACTCTGATTCAGGATGTATTATGTTGTTGCTGCACTGTCTGCTGAGATAAAACTATTTTTTCTGCGTTATATATTCTGTATCATGTTATATATTATATGTCTATTCAGATTCCTTTAGTCCTAATCCCAGTACATTGCTTATTGGGTGTCTCTTCATGTGGATTATATTGACTCATACTATGTAATCTGATTTGAGTCACAGTCAGAAGGCAGACTATAAACATGGTAAGTATGTAAGTGTGACAAGTTCTTTGTTTGCAAAGGTTAAAGACCACTGATCTAACCAGTGTCATGTGCCACAAAATAAGATAAAGTGATGTCTAGAACACTTACACACCCACCCATGCATAGAAGAGCCAGCCCTCTTACAATTATAGCCCAGTTTATCCTGGCTTAAAGAATTTTCTTCAGCCTTGCATCTCTTTACTAAGGGGCCATTACCTCCTCTCCCTCTGTCATCATTTGAGGACAATGGTAGTAAGTGCTGTGTTGTTTTTAAGACACGTCAATCATTGATCTTCCTGAGAAAGCCCTTAAGCTGGTCAACAACTAAAAAAAATATAGATGCCATATTTTGTATTTGTCCTAACCTGGATAGTCCAAGATAGCCTGACCTTGTCAAATCTTTGAAACTAAGCAGGGTCAGCCCTGATTCATATTTGTATGGAAGAGCACTAAGAGGAAGAGTTGGATTTATATCCACTCTTTCTCTCCTATAGGAGACTCAAAGGGGCTTGCAATCTCCTTTCTCTTCCCCCCTCACAACAAACACCCTGTGAGGTAGGTGGCTGAGAGAGCTCAGAAGAACTGTGACTAGCCCAAGGTCACCCAGCTGGCATGTGTTGGAGTGTACAGGCTAATCTGAATTCCCCAGATAAGCCTCTACAGCTAAGGCAGCAGAGCGGGGAATCAAACCCAGTCCCTCCAGATTAGAGTACACCTGCTCTTAACCACTATGCCACTGCTGCAAAGGAATTTCTGGGTCATGAGGCAGAGACAGGCAATGGCAAACCATTTCTGGCCATCTCTTGCTTTGAAAAAACCCTGTGGAGTCACCGTAAGTCAGTTGTGACTTGATGGCAATATTTTTAGAAATGTGACATGGGCAAGAACAGTAGTGCATTCATTTGGCTAAGCACTGCCCTGTGTTTAACCCAGGGAACTGTTGAGCCAGCTATATGCATGTTGCAGGTTAGAGCACCTCACACATCCACAAAGAGCGCTTCTTATTTAGACAGATGGGTGATCAGATGATGCAACCCACTTTAATGTAACATGTACAGTGGCCCGGAGAATCAAATGAAGGCAAGGATCTAGTGCCAAAGGCTACAGTTGAGGTTCCTGGACCAGCACAAAATAAGCCAAAGCAAAAGCTTGGTATGATGTCTATTTTCCTATCAATATTTGCACATTTGATTTCCTGGCACAGATACCTCAAGAGAAGAATGTCAATCAAAATTCAATTACTATTTTTTAAAAAATAGGAACAAGAACAAAAGACTACTGTTAATATATAGATACTGGTGTTGTTGTAAGGGCAGATTATGTATTACAGTAAAAGGATATCCGATTTAAGCATTAGAATTATGGAAGAATATTGAAATTGTATGATTCTAGTAGATTATTGACAGGCTGTTCTTGGCCAAGGTCAGGGCTTTTTTGTCCCTGGCCCCAGCCTGCCTGATGAAAAGCTCTGTTGAACAAGACAAGAGCCCTACAGGATTTAGCACAGTTTCATAGGGCCTGCAAGATGAAGCTGTTCTGCCAAGTTTATGGTTGAAGGCAACGATGGTATTCCATCTATTTGGCCTCCCTCCTTCCTTGTTCTCTTCCCTTCCCTTCCCACTGTCTCTCCCCCACCCCCCCGCCCCACCAGTACAAGTGAGTGAGCTTGGGGATGGTTTATTTAATTACTCTCCCCTTAATTGGCTTTCATGATGCTTGAACTGCTGAAAATGTACAAATTTTATTGGATTTTATGTATTTTATCATATTGTATGACACACTGAGCTCATATGAGGAAGAGCATCTCATAAATCAAATAAATTAATTAATCCATTGTTGATTCTGAGAGAAGCACGGGGTGAAATTTGATAGACTTGGGATCTCAAGGACTTGACAAAATTTATAAAAACACTTCAATGAAATGCTGATAAGTTAACATGAAATATGTTGGTTTTATACATATGTGACAGGAATACTCTACTCGGACCATACACTTATCATCAGTGTCAGGCTTACGTTACCACTTTTAAAAACAATCGCATTGTGAGGTTCCTCCCTTGTTGATGTTGCTCCCTGGCCCTCTGCCTCCATGCCACTTCCACTCTCTGAGTTATCTTTAGACTGCAGAAGGGTAGGAGGAGGAGAAGGATTGTACTGCCTAAGTCTGCATTCTCTTTTATGGAGCATTGACCTCTTCTGGGCACTACACTGACTGCTCCCTCTCTCCTCCCTGGTTTGGCTGTGGAACCACCATTTCAGCTTCCCCCCCTGCCAAGTTTACAGGTTTGAGCCCCCCCTCCTGGGGTTTGGCTGGGGGCGGGGTGGGGGTGAGCCCTCCCCTGAGACAATCAGTGCCAAGCCATATTGACAAAGGGATTTAGTTACAACAGCAGCTGAGGCACAGGACTGCCCTACCTTCCTGCTCTATCCATAGGCATAACCAGCAAAATTCCAACTTTGCATGAAATAAAGCCCTCCAGGTTTGCCATAGCTTCACCCTGAAAGGGCAGTTCAAGTCTAGATACCTGGCTGCCAGCAAAAAATGGCAAATAGCCAGGAGTGAGCTGATTAAAGTTAGTTCCTCACCAGTAGGGGGTGCTGAGATGGTGGTGCTGCATCTGGCAGCATGCCCCAGCCGGGGGGGGGGGGGGAGGCGCTGCAGCCACATGCTCACAGAATCACCCCTCCGCATGGGTAAGTGCTCCAGGGAGGGCGAATCCACAGGCGCGGTTATGCCCCGCTTCCATCGGTAGATTAGTGGGGGGCCCTCTGCATGGGGCTCTCAGTGTCATTTAAGTATAGATTTTTTTAATTGTAATTTTAAAGTACAAGTGGGTCATACTTAGATAAGGCAATATTTATAGGGAAATTGGGAAGGATATGTGAGATATAGCAGGAGAGGATTCTTGTGGAAGCAGGAGAAGGGATAATAGAGGATTAGGAGAATATCTGTTTGTATTGTAATTTAAAAAAATGTAAATAAACAGTTTGTGTTGTGAATCAGAAGTTAAATGTTAAAGTTGTATTTCAGCTATCTAAAGATCATTTGTTGAAACCAAATGCGTTTTACAAGTTGAATCTAAAGAGCAGAAATTAACTATGCACATGAATGCAGTCACTTCCCATAAACTGATTTATGTGATTTTATTAATAATTTCTTCTGAATGTTTGAGTTTTTAAGCAGTGTGCTAAGAAAGCAAGGTATATAAAACCCTAGGTGGCATACCTGTGGGTTTTCTTTGGGGTCATGACTATGGGCAGTGTTCTGAATTGCCTCAAAATGTGCTTGTACTCACAAGAAATGATTCACAGGATATAAGTTTGAAGTGAGATGAAGTTAGCTACTACTCTAAACTCTGTACATTGTCCCTCATGAAATTCCACACAACCCCACCTCCATAGATAGTGGCAATGGAGGCCTCTCCCTATGATGTTACTGGCGCCTCTCAGTGATGTAACTGGGCCTCTGGCTCAGCCCCAGCCCCCAGCCCAGAAATGGGAAAGTCTACACCTCTGCCTGCCCCTATGACCTGAGCGATTATCTGGACCATGGGTTGGAGTACCACTCCCCATCACCTGCTCCATCCTTGCTGGCTCTCCCCCTTTCTTCCATAGGCTATTTTCTAGGAGGCCTCCAGCCAGACACCTCCCCCCCCCCCGTTCTTCCATGGCTGTGTTCTGCCCAGGCTGTAACGGTGTTGCTTCTGCTGGCCAATGGCCTTTGAGGCTCGCTCTACCCCAGAATTATGTAGTGTCAGCATTATGTAGTGTCATCCTCAGTGTTAGGAGATCACATCATCAAATCAACCTGCATCCAGAACTCTGGACTCAAGAGACTGGTGGCAAGGACCATATCCAGTTGCTGCAGTTACCTGCCATCAAGGATCCCATCCTGGGAGCTCTAACTGAGTCAACAATGGCTGCCCAAGATATGAAATAGTTGTGTGAGTCCTCTCCAGCTCCTGCAGATTTGAGAAGTCCACAACTTTGCCATAGGTGCTTCAGCCAAGGACTAGCCAGGTGCTGGCCACGGACACTCATAAAAATGTTGCTACCAACAGTGTAGTTGCAAGACATTCAAAATTAATAATGTATACACCAAGTAACTGAAGAAAGCACTTTCAGCAGCAGAAAGAGGCTAACTCATGGTGCAGATATTACTCTGGGTAAGAACCAGAAATTGATTAGTATCTGTATGGGTAGATCCCTTTTTTGGGATACTAGAACAATCACTGTAAAGATCCTCAGAGGAATGCATTATTTTGTGTTCGGTAATATATTATACACAATTGTAATGTAAAAACAAAGCATGATTTGATTTGTCACAGGAAGTGTCTGCAATTCAAACATTAGATGTGTCTGTACCTCTAAACATACAATTCCAGTGAGTAATCTGCTGTTTCTCCTTCTCACAGCTTCCTGCAGAACTCATTTGGCCATGAGGTCGAGATTCCTTGTTGGTACAGGGGAAAACTAATGCTCTCTCAATGACCCTCTGGCAGACCTGATTGGAGGGACTGATAGAGCGGGAATCTGATGGGGAGTGCACACAAGTACACACACACAATAGTGAATATGACGACATGCTTCTGTCATCTGTGCATTCACTCACTGCCCAATCCTTATCAAAGGATAGTAACAAATGGCAATGACAGCTGCAGCTCCCTCTCTTCACTGCCATAACCATCAAGGGATAAGATCGGAGGGGAGGGGGAAGGCTGTGGCTTTGTGGTATAACATCTACTTGGTGTGTACAAGGTCCCAGGTTCAATCTCTGGCATACCCAGTTAAAAAGGAGTACATACTAGCCGACATGAAAGACCTCTGCCTGAGACCTGGAGAGCTGCTTCTGGTTAGTAGGGAAGATGGACTTCGATGTACTAAGTCAAACCATTGGTTTAAGGCTAGTTTGTGTGTTGATGTGAGCAGATAAGTGAACAAGCGTTGGCAAAGTAGTGGAGCATTAGCTGGTGACTTCCACTTGCTCTCCCTCTTATGGACAGCGATGGGAAAAAGTAGACGTTTATTGGCTGCGTTTGATAGAAAGGGGAGGCCTACTGCTGGTCTAAAGGTCTCGTGGTTCAAAAAAATCTGGACCTGGTCCTACCTTCTGGGCTTGGATTGGGCACTGGGGAGAATGTCGTCTACTGACAGGAACGCAAGGGCCAGGGACACTGTAGCAACAGATAATGCAGCTATTGCAAGAATAATGTAGTCCATAGGTGTCAAACTCGCGGCCCTCCAGATGTTATGGACTACAGTTCCCACCATCCCCTGCCACCATCATGTTGGCAGGGGATGATGGGCACTGTAGTCCGTAACATCTGGGGGGCCGCGAGTTTGACACTTGTGATGTAGTCAGTGATAAGGAGGGGGTTGAGGCTAGGACCACTGTCTTGGAAGCTGACTTAACAAAAAAAAACCCCACAAGCATAATCCTCCTAAATCTGGAAAAGAGTTTGGGAGCTTAAAGAGAAAAACTGCAAACTGGAAAAGAATGAAAGCAATCTCAAATAAAGAATGAAACAGACCACAATATAGAAGAAACATTCATTAGTCTGAAGAGCAACCTGGAATCTAAGAACAAGAAACTTTAAAAGTGAACTTAAACAAGAGACTACAGTGGGTCAAGCATCCTAGGACAGCTCCAATTACATAGCTTCCTCCCAAATCCGTTGGGAGTTGTCCAACAAAGAGCAGGAAGGATGGGAGGAAAATGTACTTGCTACAATTTCAAGAATGCAGATTATAAAGACAATCCACTAAAAAACAAAAATCAGGGACATGGAAAAATGGTACCACTTAATGTGCATAATTTTGGCTGCTATAATTTTCCTATACTGTACGTGCAATACTGCAGAATTGCAGGTGTTATGTCACCAGACACCCAAGAGAACCACTATGGACTGAAAAACTTAAACCTATCCCTGTTTACCCCTTCCCACCTCTGTTTCTTGGCTCATAAATAAAATTTTCGATTTTCAGTTCTTTGAACATTAATAACAATTAATTAACCAACCCACCCACCCTTGCACTGAGAAATGAGAGAATCCAGGGCCCATGAGGCACAAAACCAATGGACGATAAGAACCAAACTTCCAGCATGGAAATTATACATCAACTGAATGTGTTTAACCTCATCATGTGTGATCGGCTCATTTGGCAGATTTAAACACCCCTTCTGTATAACCAACACCAGGGCTGTAAAGTTCCCAACATGTATACAATGAAGGTGACAAACTATTTTCACGATTTTTGTACTTGTTTATTTCACTAGATTGCAAACCCACAACTACTTCTCTCCAGTCTACCTCAACAGCCCAAATCTACACCTAAAGCTTGGCGCTGCAGATAAGGCTTCTTTCAACCATTCTTAATGCAAAAGAATTGGCAACAGGAAATGAGGTATTGCAATTTTATTTTGAAAAAATCAATTTGTCACATCTTTATGCTTGTTCTTAGATGCAGCTCGTGGGAATGAGATGGTGCAAGAGGACCAGATAGTAAAGGAATCTCTCTGAGGAAAGGTATCACAAGCCCTTCATCTCTTCCCACCTGAAACACAAGTACAGACAAGTACAGGCTCTGTAATATTCTCTTGCAGTGGGGTTTTCATACTGTTTAGCTTCCAAGAGTATCCCCAACATCATATACTGTCAAACTGAAATCTAGACCATACTTTCAAGTATTGCTGGGCACCAATGGGTGAGACCACAGCTGTAGTCTTTACATGGAGTAACATATATACCATTTTAGACAGAGATATTGAAAAAAAGAAAAAAATCAGTCAGTCAGTTATAATGAATTCCCCCCTCCCTACCAAATAATATTAAGCCAAAGCAAAACCTATCCTTCAGGGGAATTTCCCCCCTTGATTTTCTAGAACATGTTCTCCCTTTCCCACATTTAATCTCTACTTTGGCAACTTCCAGTTCCTCAGAGAAAGGAATGAAAGTCAGCCCATAAAATCTACGGAAAACAATACTCCTCTGACCCCACTGGGCCTATCATATAGCAGCCTGTTTTTCCTGTACTTTTCATGTCTTTGAACAAAGCAGGGTATAGTTCAAAAACTCCTATGTGCAGCACCAGACTGCAACTCAGGTTCCCTCTTTCCTAGGGAAGTCTTTGCTAGGTGAGCATCTCACACGTCAGCAGATACCTGGCAGCTTCAGCCACTTTGGCACTTTTCCAGATGCAGTTCTCCTTGCTGGTGGCTGTGGCACTTCAAGGGCTGCTGCTGCTGGCGCTTTGTGCTCCGTAGCTGCACTTTCCTCAACTTCATCTGGCACAGGCAGGGGATCAAAACCAGATTCTGGACTTGATGGAGAAGTAGGAGCTGCTGATTTGGACAAATATCTGGCAGGAAAATGTAAACATTAGGTATTTGTGTCGGTCTTCATTGGCCGCTCCTCTGTTTTCCATTGAAAACTCCAAGGTCTATACACTGTATATGAGAACACTTTCCAGGCCCTTCTGAATTTTGGCAGTTTGGGAGCTTCTCTCCATTCAGAGGGGATTTACAAAGTTGTGAGATTGCATACGCAAGCAAGCTTTGTCAATTTCTGGAAGACTCTTCAAAATTAAACAAACCCAATAATCCATACAGAAGGCATGACTGGTAATGTCTACTTACCCTGGCCACTAAGAGGTTAGAAACACAGGGGGAGCCTACAGGTTGGCAGGTCCGATCTCAGATAGTGATCTGAAAAACACACACTCACCAATTTAAGTTCATGCTTTGTAAATAAAGCAAGAAACTCTCCTGCCGCATCTGCATCAGAGTGAAGCCTGAGGATGTTCCTCTGTTTTTGAAGTGACTAATGACCTCCCAAGCCAGACTAAACCCCCTCAGCCCCTCCAAAGCTGGGAATTCCTCATCTAAACTTCTGATAGTATGGATGTTAGAACACCCAACAGTCTGTCTCAAACCCTATTCCATGGGCTGATCAAATCAAGATTATGTTTGGAGAGGAAACGTCTGAGGGGGATATGATTGAAGTCTATAAAATGATGCATGGGGTAGAAAACGTTGACAGAGAGAAATTTCTCTCTCTTTCTCACAATACTAAAACCAGAGGACACACATTGAAAATGCTGGAGGAGGGGGGGAATTAGGACTAATAAAAGGAAACATTTCTTCACGCAACGTGTGATTGGTGTTTGGAATATGCTGCCACAGGAGGTGGTGATGGCCACTAACCAGGACAGCTTTAAAAGGGGCTTGGACAGATTTATGGAGGAGAAGTCGATCTATGACTACCAATCTTGATCCTCCTTGATTTGAGATTGCAAAGGCCTTAGCAGACCAGGTGCTCAGGAGCAGGAGCAGCAGCAGGAGCAGGAGCAGCAGCAGCAGCAGGAGCAGGAGCAGCAGCAGCAGCAGCAGCAGAAGGCCATTGCTTTCACCTCCTGCATGTGAGCTCCCAAAGGCACCTGGTGGGCCACTGTGAGTAGCAGAGTGCTGGACTAGATGGACTCTGGATTCTGATTAGCTTGAGAATTACGTTCTTATGAAACCTATGTTCTTGAAATACAGAGGAAAAGGCCAGAAAAACTGCCAGACAAGCAACAATGGTGCTTCATCTGGTGTGTGTATAAGGTTCTTTAATCCTTTATCTCTTGAGAATTTTATAACACTGGCCATTTCCTAAGACACCGCAATGATAAAAGAGATTTCTACAGGCCCTCTGCAGTCTGCAACGCAACTTTACTCTGATCTCTGCTCTAACATACCCTCTTAAAGTCTACTCCACTACAGTGATCAGTTCTGCTGTGTTTAAAAGATATCAGTGACTTGGATTCTGGGACTACAGGCTCAGTTTTTTTGACGACGAGATAATAGAACGTGATGGAATAACCAACCAATATCAAGGAAGAATGTGTTTGGCAGAAATCTAGGGAGGTTCGTCAGCAAAGCTTTAAACTGACACCACAAAAGGGAAGGAGATGACCAACACAGAGATTTCAATAAAGGAGAGCAAACGGCATAGACCCACATAGGCGAGTCAGGTATAATGGAGCTGAAAGTGCAGTGCCCAAACCTTGGGCAATGAGAAGGAAGATCCTGAGATTCTAATGCAGATGGAGGGATATGATTTAGTAAGCATTAAAGAGACCTTGTGGGATGATTCCCATGACTGGAAAACAGTAGTAGTGGATGGATATGAGCTATTCAAGAAAAACTGACATGGCTGAAGCAGAGGCGGAGTGGCGCTGCGTGTGAAGAAAGGGTTTGCTTGTCAGGAAATACTGGAGGAGACAGGTGACAGCACAGCAGAAAGTATCTGAGCAAGGATAAAGGAAGGAAGGACAAAGAGTAGTGTGGTGGAGTCTGTTACAGACTGTCTGAGTAGGGTGAAGAGATGGATGCAGCCCTCCTCGAGCATCTTGACAGGGTATTGAAACAACATGGCCTGGTAGTTATGGGTGACTTCAACTTCCCTGATTTTTCTGGCTGACAAACTCAGGGCCCACAATCACATAACTTCCTGACCTGCCTGGCTGTGTTTCCTTTTTCACCCACAGTAGAATTTGAAAGCCACATGGGAACTTAGCCATTTCTCAGCTTAATAATAGTAACCAAGCAGGCAAAGAGGTTGAAGATGGGTAAAAGTAAAGGAGGTGGGGACCAATTCATTTCCTTCTTTGATAAAATGATGAGTTCACTGTTTTGAGAAAATGCTGCTGGTGTTGTTTACCTGGAATTCAGTAAAGCTTTTGACGGGGTTTCCCATGACGTTCTGATGGGTAAACTGGAAAACTGTGGACTAGACTCTAGAATAATTACATGGTTGGAGAACCACACATGAAATGTACTCAGTGAAACCACACATGGTTGGAGAACCACACATGAAATGTAGCCTTTCATCTGAATGGAGGGAGATGACCAGTGGAGTGTTACAGGGTTTGGTTTTGGGTCTAGTACTTTTCAATCTTACTATATAATTGAGCAGTATGTACCTGGTGATGAGTCAGAAAAAAATTAAAAGAGTTCAGTCCACAGCTTTCCAGTTTACCCATCAGACATCATGTTCAGTCCTGGCTGCTGGAGCTGGGATCACTGCTGACGTATTCAAGAGTTGATTAAGGCAAGGAATAAAACAGCTTTGCAGAGACCCTTACTGGAGAATTGATTCAGGCATTGAATAGGACAGCAAGGACTCCAGAGCTGTAAGAGGTGTTACTGGCTGAGTGAGAAGGAGTCTGGGAGTTGTAGTTCCATCAGCCCCTGGTACATGAGAAATGGCACCCTCTGGAATACAGCTTTGCTCCCAATTCAAAGTGAGCATTTTGGTGTTTGTGACCCAACCATTTAGCTACATTCAGTTTTGTATTCTGTTCTGCATAGCTGGTTTGACAACAGTACATGGGAAAGGGATCTGGGAGTCTTAGTAGAACACAAACTGAACATGAGTCAGCCGTGTGATATGGCAGTCAAGAAAACCTATGCAATTCTGGGCTGCATCAATAAGAGTATAGTGTCTAGATCAAAGGGCATAACAGTACCTCTATTCTATATTGGTCAGATCTCACCTGCGTCCAGTTCTGGGCACCACAATTTAAGAAGGATATTGACAAGCTGGAATGGGTTCGCAGGAGGGCAATCAAAATGGTAAAAGGTCTAGAATCCATGCCCTATGAGAAGAGACTTAGGGAGCTGGGCATATTTAGGCCGTTTCTGCACGGCCACGCTGTGGGGGTGCATCGGCGTAAACGATGCCGACGCACCCCCTCGGGACCATTCGTATGGTCGGTCCCGGTAGGGGTGGGGAAGACGACGCAGCCTACCCAGTAGAGTGCCGCGGTATCCCGAACGCATGCTGCGTCCCACCGACCTTCTGGTCGCGTCGCCCAGGCCAGGAGGTGCGCCCTGCCCTGCCCGGGAGATAGCTCCTGGGGAGTCACCAGGGGCAGGGTGGGGCGTGGTCCCTGGCCTGGAGCGACGCAGCGAAAGGTGGGAGGGGCCAGTGGGCGGTGGGAAGGGGGGCGGAATGAAGCGCCTTCCAGCAGATTGAAACCCGCTGTTTCAGAAGAGCCTTGCTCGGGGAGCAAAGGTTTGGCTCAACAACTACACTTCTGTTTTAAAAGCGTCCCACAGGATTACTGGCATTCTGCCTTAGCGGAAACAGCCTCTGTCTGGAGAATCGAAGGTTAAGGGGTGACATGATAGTCATGTTTAAATATTTTAAAAGATATAATGTTGAAGAGAGAGGAAGCTTGTTTGCTGCCCCTCCAGAGACTAAGACAAGGAGTAATGGATTCAAGGTGCATGAAAAGAGATCCCACCTAAGCATTACAAAGAGCTTCCTGACAAAAGGGACTGTTTGACAGTGGAATTCACTGCCTCAGAGCATGGTGGAGTTTCCTTCTTTGGAGGTTTTTAAAGAGAGGCTGGATGGTCATCTGTCAGGAGTGCTTTGATTGTGTGTTCCTGCATGGTAGGGGGTTGGACTTGATGGCCCTTGTGGTCTCTTCCAACTCTTTGATTGTATGCTTCTGTGATCCTAATTCCGAGTGCAGGGCCTAGTAAACTAAAAGATAGTCCACGGTTCTCCACTATGCTTGCTCATCTGGCGGTTGTCCATCAATGGTACTAGTTGAAGCTAGGGACTTTTTTCTGGATGCAATTGCAACAGCTGTGCAGCCTCTTAAAAGCAAGAGCAAGAGATGAAGACCACTCACCACTAGGCTTCTCAGATCCAAAATGTACAACAGCAGCAGGGAAAAGGTTAGCCTGCAGCAAAGAGAGAGAGAGAAATTCCTGTGTTAGATGGAACATAGAAAGCACTGGAATGCTTCTCCTCTAGCTAGTTTTGAGATCTGAGGGAATATATTCATGCATTCACACACACAGAGAGCAGACTCCCTCTTAAACAAATGAGGTCTTTTTCACTGGTGGCTTCATCTTTAAGAGGTGGGCATCCAGAGGAAGTAAGTGCTAAGAACTTCACCAGTTTATAGGAAAAGCTGCAAAACAGAACAAAAAATACCTTTTGGCTGAACTGCTGTGATGTTTCATTCTGTCATGATATTTTAATCTTGTTGATGGGGAGGATGATAATGCTCTTTAGCTTTAGTAAAGTGATATGGAAAATTGGTAAATAAATAAACGTGACGCGGGGAAAAATATCAGCGCTTGAATATCAATACACTGATTTTCATGAAACCCAGCTTCCATATTGTCAACAAATCCCTTAAAATATAAAGTAGGATTTAAGGAAAGTCAACATGAAAAGAAGTTGTGGCGATCTGGCATGCCTATGTCACTGGCCATGATTATGCCAAATATTTGAAGAACCCAACTTCCACAAAGAGACCTTCTACTGAGACCTTCCTAGAAACCTTCAAACAATGTAATGTTGTAGCCCTGAAACAGTTTTCTCTCATATGATCCTCCTGACTACTGGTTGCTTCTTGTCAGAAATTCCGGACTTATCTTCTAATATAAAAGTACAGCGTTTACGCACAGCATACGTTTTAAAGGGTATATGCTTGTATAAATCATTTATCTGAAGTACAAGCAAGGGGGAGCCTAATTCTTTTTAAAAGCCTGTAATTTAATTTGCATGCCCTTCAAAATTGATGCCACACATTTATATTTTGTAGGCAATACTAGAGTCTAATTACTAAAGCATCAGTGAATGCCTATACTAATACTGTGACAAAACACCTCTTATTAGATTTAGATTGGAAAGGGACAATACATTATGGGAATGAATCTGTGGCAGTGTTGCTGCCTTACAGAGTGTATTATTCGCCCACAAAACATGTCCATGAGGCTGGAAGAATGTAAAGAAGCTTCCTTCTAGATAGACCATGCAGGCAGTGGTATTTGCAGTTTGACACAATAGAAAAGTAGTAATTTGCTAATATTATGGACAGAAATTAGTTTTTCAGGGTGTAGCTACACACTGAAAGGATTCCCAACCCAGGTGTTTGCTACCAATGGGAAAAAGAGAGGTGGCATTTCCCATGTAGAAAAACAGAAAAGGAAAGCTGATGGACCGTTAAATGACAAAGGTTTGCAAGGATTACTAAAAGGGAATGGGGAAGATACAGATCAACTGAAAAGGAGTTGCAAATGAAAAGTGATGTAATGGGGAGAGTCAAGTGTTCTTCTTCCATTCCAGTTTGGATTTATACTCCCTTTCTTTCCTGTAAGGAGAATCAATGGGGCTTACAAACTCCTTTCCTTTCCTGTCCCCACAACAGACACCTTATGAGGTAGGTGGGGCTGAGAGTGTTCTTGAATGAACTGTGACTAGCCCAAGGTCTCCCAGCAGGAATGTAGGAATGGGGAAACAAATCTGGTTCACCAGATAAGAGTCTGCCACTCAAATGGAGAAGCGGGGACTCAAACCCAGTTTGATTAGAATCCACCTGCTCTTAACCACTATACCTGCTGGCTCTTCAAGGTACTCTACCTAGAGTTGGATGTTTCATCTTTCATACTGAACAGACAATTTCACTAAGTTTTTCAAGGAAAACTTTTGTCTTTGTTCCAAGGCACAGTTGAAAGACACACCTTGCTGAAGGTTTGGGCCTGGTCACTGATTGGGATGGGAAACTTCTTGAGAATCATACATATGTCACTTTGAGTTACACATGGAAGAAAGACAGCATATAAATGAAATAAAAGAATTATGCCTAAAAACTGATAATATCCTGTATCATTTTGTGGCACAACCCTTGTTACTACTTTAAATGTCTGGTGCAGGACAGCACGCTGGGAATAAGCCCAGTAGTAAATACCCTATTAACAAAGAAGAACAAATCTTAGTGACCTGCAGACTTGAAAGGGGTTTGTGACATGATGACTTTATCAAGCGTTGGGGAGGGGGAGGAGGGAACTGGGGAGGCTGTGTGTGCACCGAGCGGCTGCCTGCATGCAGCTCACAGGAGAGACCACCCCCCAAATCAGCACCACAAGTCACCTCCTTTGTAATGATCAGGACTTTCATGCTGCCAACCTGACATCCTAGCAGTAGGGAAGAATATTTATTAGGCCCTTTAAAACATTTCCTTTCCCAAGCAGCAGGACCCTGCAAGACAGGAACCACCAAAAGCCAAGTGCAGAAAGGCGGCTCTCAAAACACAATTAAAGAGGTACTCAGACACTGTTAAGAAACCCCAGAGAAAACTCTTACAAAAGCTTTGATGTCTCCGCTCCCTTCATCCGAAGGGATCCTACTATTTAGGGAAACGATAACAACAACAACAAAAAGTGTCCCCCCCCCCCCAACAACAACCTTTTCACACACACCATCCTTTTCACACCAGCCACAAATTTGGAAAATGAGGTTTTTGTAGCATGTTAGTGTTGGAATTTTTTAATAACCTCCCCTCTCTCTTTTCCTCTCCTGCCCAATTATCATGATGAATAATTAACATTCTGAAGGAGATAACTAAGCACAGCATCTCAGAGCTCAAAGCCCCTTTAGTTCAAACCCCTGCCCTTTTCTCTTCATTTCTCCCATTGCTGCCACTAAAACTTCCTTGTCAATCAAGCTCTGGGCACACACATCAAAGCTTCATGTGGGAATGGCCCCAAGAGGTCAGAGAAAATTCATGGCAGGGCACAGGAGTAGAGACACAAAAGAACAGAGGGAGGGCAGACAGGAAGTAGAGGCCTGAGTCCAAAGAATGAGACAGAATGGAGCTCAACGTAATCAGACAGACACACAGACACGCACACACAAATTCTGTGATATACACACTGCATGCCCCACAATAAGAGCAGCTACCCTATTTTTACCTCACAACATGACAAATAAGTCCCGCTTAAGCTTTCAAGCTCCTCCTCCCCAAACAATTCCCACCACTGGCAAGACATCAGTCCAAAGCTCTTTTAATTGGAAGAGACTTAAAGGAATGATACAGCAGCTCGTGAGCACACAAAACACAGCCTTCTCTTCGCAGCTCATTTTTTGTTCCCACCCCAGGATCTACCCACCTTTTTTTCTTCCTAAGGTCAGGCCAATAAAAACGTCCCTCCCTGGGGCTCATCCATAGCTCAATCCTTGTTTCAAGCAAGGTACGATGTTCGTTCACTTCTGAAGTACCTGTTCACTTTGTTTTCTCTGTATCTTGTACGTATGTTTCACTGGAATCCGAAATGTACCACATGGGCCAAGGAAAGAAAAAGTACATTTCCCTAACATGGTCCACAAATCTTCTAGCAATCCAGTCCACCATGCATGAAAAATTCATGCCTCTCTACAACAGCATTGGCCCATGGGGTGACAACACTTTCTATCTGTTCAGATGCTTATAAACATATAGCCAGCTAAAGAAGGTACCAGGAAAAGCTCCTCCTTCCCAAACACCCACCTTGCTACTGAACTAGATATACATCTGGTATCACCTTCATTTACATTCCACTTTTCTCCACTATGGGAGCAAAAGTGGCTTACAACGTTTTCCACTTCTCTATTTTATCCTCCTGTGAGGTAGGTTAAGCTGACTGTATGTGTGACTGGCCCGAGAGTAGAGATTTGAACCTGGGTCTCTCAAATCCTAGTCTGATACTCCAGCTGCCATACTGTGCTGACCCCTGACTGCACTATGAGCAACACTGTTTGATGGCAACATTATACTATTTTAATTCTTTTTCCATGGGGCAAATGAAAATGAACATACTTGGGGACTATTTTTGATTGCTCAGTTGGCAGCAACTGTTTCCAAATTGTGAGCCACTCACTGCTGCCTCTGTGCTATGGATCCCTTTGGCAACTGAATGCTTGGCCCTGCTCCTTCCTCTTTTTCGGAAGGCTGTGTTAGGAACAGAAGTCCTCCAGATCTTCTGGAGAGCACATTCTCATTTAGCTTATATTTTCAATTAACAGACTAAAAGCAACCGGGGTTGATAAAGAGATTTAAAAGCAAAAGAATCAAGGCCTAAGTTAGAGAGCAAATAGCTCCATAGATCATCCAAACTTTTCAATTAACAGACTAAAAGCAACCGGGGTTGACAAAGAGATTTAAAAGCGATAGAATCAAGGCCTAAGTTAGAGAGCAAATAGCTCCATAGACCATCCAAAGTTAGATTTCAGGGGAAGGGGGGGGGGGGGAGAGATGGTAAATAATATAGGAACTTGTGCTATTTGACACTCAAGCTGAATCCAGTCCAATACAGTGCAGCCCAATCCCATTTCTGACAGCACAAACTATTTGCCAACCAATAAAGCCAAACCTATTCAGCCTTAAATGTGTGTATGTGTATTATCTGAAATTCAGTGGTCCAACTGGAACCCCTCCACAGCAAACATTTGTTTATCTTCCTCCACAAACATACAGAATGAAGCCCAAGTGTATTATTCCTCATTATTAGCTCAACATGTATGGCTCCTATTTTATTCTCACCATAGGGAGAGACAGGGGGAAAGAATGAGTGTATGTAGGTATGTGACTGACCCAAGGTCACCCAGTGAACTTCAAATAGGAAAGGGAGATTGAACTTCGTTTTCAAGATAAAAGAATGGAGATATTGTGTGTGACGAGATGCCTAAATGGACTGCCTCAGTTATTAAAAATGTGGCTGATCTGTGCTGTCAGATGGTTCAATGTCTTAAATACAAAGGCCAGAGGCCGCAGCACATTAAGAACCAAAGAATTGCTTTGCTAGATCAGAATGAGGGTCCATCTAGTCCAGCTTCCCATTTCTAAAAGCACACCCAGATGTCCCTAAAAGGTTATAAGTAGAACACTGTATTAGTCAGCATGTTAACATTTTCATGCAAAAATCTCTCTATATGAGGTCTTAGATGACCAATTAACTCAAAATGTGTCTGAAATTAAGAATTTCAGTATAACTTTATCCTTGTGTGAATGTGCCCTTAAGGAACAATCAGTCTAGAAGAGCAAGAGTTGCCAGCAGAAACTGTTGAAAAGTTTTAATGCATGTCCTAAAAATTGAAGGGTGAGGCAATGTGTGCGACCAGTGAGTGCTGCAAGAGACCCTGTGCAATATTAGTCCCTGTCTTCTGAGCCAATATGTGAACAGTGGTCATCTTGAAACAGTAAATAAGAGCACAATGGGATTCACACTACAATCATCATAAAGGCCCAGAAATCATAGCCCTATCCCTGACCCTTGAGAGGCAAAGAGGAAGGTCACCAGGAGCCAGTGCCTAAACAAACCCCCCTGGAGTTGAAAAGGATGATGTTCATTCGTTGTTCTGGGAAATAACTGGGGTGTACCCCTTCATTTTAATACTGGGGCACAGGTAAACATGTAGCTAGATGTCAAAATGTAGGGAAAACACTGCTTTACAAAATGACAGGTACTATCTGCTTTCTTCTTTATTGAGAGCTTAAAGTGACCAGAAGTCATGTATCAGCTCATAAGTCAGAAAACCTTCAGAAAACGAGAAGAAGCAATGACTTAATTATGGCAAGTCTTAACATTCTCAGAATTATCTAAACTCTGAAAGCTAAACTTGGAGATTAAAAAGAATAAATAAAAGCCCAACCAAGCAAAGTACCACCCTGGAAGTGAGAGAACAATCTGCAGTGTTTACAACTGCCTGTACCAGGACTTATTTTGGCAGAATCCCCCAATTTACAAATATTTACCATGTTTAGATTTTGAGCTTTCTTGAAAGCTCAGATTAGGTTAAAAATTGGAAACAAGCAACCTCTGATTCTGGATTTCTCTATACAGCGATGTTCGACATTGACATGAATGTAAATGCTTAACTTGCAAAAAATGCTTAAGTTGCAAAGACAAAGCTGTTGAAGGTTTTGTGGTCCCCTCAATAATTCTGGAATATGCATCGCTGGCATTTTTTTAAAAAATCAGAAATTCCCCCTGCCGCCTACTTCAAGACTGCATATAGTGGAGGTAGTGTTGGTGCTATGTAGTATTTGTCAAGTGGTTCAAGCGTTTTGCATAGCTATGATACTATGGATGCAGAACTGAGTTTAAGGCACCAAGAAGAAATGGAGTTGAGTTGTCTATGAATATCTGAGCATATTTTTCTAGATGAAGAGGGGTGAAAATTATTCTTTTCTGCTAAACCTTAGGACTGTGCAGTAGCTGTAAGCCCTCCTCCAAATCTGCTGATTTTGCATGATATTTTAAATTTTGTTTACAGTTATAACCATGTTTTGTTTAATAGTTATGCTAGAATATTATTTTAACTACCCTGAGGGCTTCTAATTGGCTAAAATATAGATTAAATGCAAACAAAAAGCTAAACAAACTCAAACAACTAAACTCGACGCTTAAATACAATTTAGATTGATCCATAATGAATCAGCTGGAAAAGTCCTATTCTCCTTCTTAAAACGATGTGAACTTACCTGTAAGGAATAAGGTGACAAAACTTTAGCGGTGGTGGTGGTGGTTGGGGGGGGGGGGGATAATGAGCACAGAGATATCCTGGTTAAAGGAATGGGTGAGAAGGCAGAGACTACAATACTGTCAATGAGAGATATTAGATATATCGATAGGGTTAGCCATAGAGACTGAAGAAGACAGGATGTACCTCTTACAGGGTAAATATTTTTGCTAAAGTTTGTTTTATAATGCTGGTCTATGTCTATAATAAACAACTGACTGATGCTTAAAAGGTAAATTTCCTCAGTTTTTGTTTTTAATGCAGCTAAATATTTAGTGAGCCTTACTTGACAGCAAAGATCTTCTTTAGAGAGAAGAGCTACTCAGGAGTGGACACAGGGAAGCAGGAACCAGGCGTGTCCAGGAGAAAGATGATATAAGGACCATAACTGAAAGAGATAGGGGGTAATCAGCAGGCTGGGAGCTGCTAGGAGTGGGGAAGGAGAATAGCCAGTGGGCAGGAGATACAGGAAGGAATATAGGGGAAGGAGAATATCCTGGACCAGGAAGGCAGCACTCCTGGCCACCGGGCAGCAAGTATCACCGACTGCAGGTGGGTGGAAGAGGGCTAGCTGCCTCAGGTATTAACTCTGCAGAAAGGACATAGCAACCTGAGACAGCTGTTTCGAGGACCACAAGCTGGGAAAGCAGATCTCAAACCTGGATGAAAATTGATGAAGGTGATAAAGAGCAAATGAGTTAAGCTGCAGAGTGACTGTTGAACTCAGAAACTCATGACTGGAAACTAAACGAAGCCACGGAAGGGAAACCTCTGCATTTCTTGAGTGTGGACTCATCGTTGACAACACTGACAAAACATGGGGCATCTCCAGGCAGACATTTCACGTGAGCCTCAGGTGTAACATCCAAATCAAGGGCAGCTCCTACAATGAGGCCCACTGTTGTGTTCAGTCATGTCACATGACAAACAGTGAGTGCAGACTTGTTTTGTGACATCTGAAGTCACATCCCATGTTTGCATGAGTATTAAAAGAAAAATGCAGCTGTAAATATGGGAGGCAAAAGGGAAGTCTGTGCTATGCTAGACTGGACTTGAATGCAATCCTAAAAGAATCCGTGTCAGACAAATGCTTTTCAGCAACATAAAGGAGGGCAACCAGTTACAGAAAGGTATTTCTACTTGTATCTTTTTGTTCCCCTGCTCAAAGTGGAAAGTTGGCCCTTCCCCTACACCTTTGCTACCTTTCCTTCAAAGCCTCGTCCCAAATACCCAATATGAACACACGCCTGCAACAAAAGCCTGCTGCAATAGCATGCGATTCTCTTCCCTGCTAATTTGTTTGCCGAGTTTGTTTGGAGGCCTCGGGATCAGGCAGAGGCTGCTGTCAGAGTGGGGCAGGGGAGAAACTTGCAGCTGCCAAAAGGGGAAGCATTCTTTCCATTACATGAGCTGAAATGATTAGAGTGCCACAGGTCCGCTGGTAGTTTGATGTTTAAAGATTAATAAGAAAATGAGCACTTCAAAGGGAACATGCACATGAATGCCGAAATTCAAGCTACCAGCATGAAATACCGCATAACACTCACTCCGCCCCTTTACCAAACACAGAAACCAGCACTTGGAAAATTCAACTGGAAAGCCAGCGGATCAAAAGCTTCTCTGACAAGAGGCAAAGAGCATCTCCGGAACAGAAATAAACACAAGAGCCATGGTCAAAGGAACATTGCCTAACAGCCCTGTCTCATTTAATGCCCAAGAACAAAGCTTCCTGAACCAAGTAGACTCCGACCAAACACAGAAGGAGCGAAGGCAGATGGAAAAGGGAGACTTTGGTCTGTTACCTTTTTCAGATAAAAGTCTGAAAATGGAATCTTACTCAAGGATTGTGATTGACAACAGCTCTGTAGGGGTGAGCCCGCGAACCCAGCAGAACAGTAGAAAGAGCGCTTGGAATGCCGGTGCCGGCTACGGCCTTCTGGGCGCATACGCTCCCCCAACCCCCGCTCCCCCGTGAGTCACGGGTCATGAACTGCCTGACTCGCGGTCACCAGGTGTCCCATACAAAGGGACAAAAGGGCTCTTGCCCTCAGGTGAGGATTAGACCCAGACGCAGACGCTTCCTCCCGCACGTAGCAGCCCGATGAGATCATACATCACATGATGATCTCCCGTTCTCCCGCTCTCCTGACCTCCCGCTCTCCCGCCTGCCCGACCCCTTTACACGCCCCCAGTGAAACCCTAATAAAAGGTGCGAGGGGCAAGCACACGGCAGAGTTGCCAGGATCACGGGATCCCGTGCTTCCTTCTACTGGCTCTCTCCACCAGATGAAATCTCCGCGTCTCGTCTCTTCCTTGGGGCCTCGTGGGCAAGACTACAAGCTCCCCATACATCCCCAAATCAAAAGATCAGACATGCTTTGACTGCTGGGTATGAAGAAGACTGGCAGTATAAAGAGGCTTGGCTATGGACTCCAGATCCAGAATTCTGTCCTTGGTCTCATGCTCAAAATATGCCGTGGTCCACATTATGATAACTGCCAGCATTTGAAACAAACACACACGAGTAATCTGTATTCTTTGTGCTTAATAAAACAGACTTAAAGAGGTATGTGATGTAGTGTCAGACTAGTACCATGTCTCCCCGAAAATAAGACAGGGTCTTATATTAATTTTTACCCCCCAAGATGCATTAGGGCATTGATGGCAAACCTTTTCATGACTGAGTGCCCAAATTACAACCCAAAACCCACTTATTTATAGTGAAGTGCCAACATGGCAATTTAACCTGAATACTGAGGTTTTCGTTTAGAAAAAACAGTTGCCTCCGAGGCGCATGTTACTCGGGAGTAAGCTTGGTGAAAGAACCGTGCAACGCTTTGAATGGGTGAATCACAACCCCAGGAGGGTTTACTCAGAAGCAAGCCCCAATGCCAGCAACTGAGCTTACTCCCAGGTAAAGGATCGTGGCCAGGCCAGCCTAGGTGTGTGTGTGTGGGGGAGTGATTTTCCACCCCCCCCAGATGAACTCTGTGCATGCATGCCCACAGAAAGGGCTCTGGGTGCCAGAGGTGCCATAGGTTCACCACCACTGCATTAGGGCTTATTTTTGGGGTAGGGCTTATTTTAGGGGAAATACGGTACCTTCACAATTCATTAAGGCGGGCTCTTGGCAGCCCCATTGCTTCCCCTCACATGTGATGCAAGCTGCATCCTCATTGACAGGAAGCACCCTGCTAGATCACACCATCCTGATCTGTAACTACTGGTAGGGCTTATTTTTGGAGGAGGGCTTATATTTTAGGCCTTCTCCAAAAATCCTGAAAAATCATGATAGGGTTTATTTTCGGGGTAGGTCTTATTTTCGGGGAAAAAGGTATTTAGAAGGCTTCGGTTCAAATCCCCATGTTACTATGATGTTTACTGGGTAATCTTGAAGTCTGAGCTGGGAAAAGGTGTGCAGAGGTAAGCATCACAGAGTCACACCTCCTCAGGCTAATTTATTTCACCGGGTTGTTGTGAAGATGAAATGAAAGAGGGAGAAGGATGTATGCCACCCTGAGCACCTTGGAGGAAGGGAAGGATTAAAATGCATTAAATGAATAATAAATAAGACTTCACAGACTGGGAATCTATAACAAGCACAGTGATCACAGTGTTCCATTTCCTTAATCACCCTCACACACTTGCTCGCTTTCAAGATCTTTATCAGCAGAAGCCTACCAATAAAGGTTCAATCTATAGATCATACTTTTTATTCCAACAGTCTGATTGCTAAATTCTTCCTTGTATTGGAAGTCCAGCAACAGACTGGCAATCTCTAAACAGTCTTTATCAGCATCAAGTCCACATTAGCTTTACTGATACCAAAGATGTCACACAGGGTCAAAAACAGTCCAGCAAAAAAAATGTATAGCACAATGGAGTGCAAAAAGAAATGCCTTAGTGAAGTTTTGCAAAATTCCCCCTTCCTCTCTCGGTGAAAAGGCTGAGCACTCAAAGACATGTTAAGATTTAATTAGGAAAAAAAATATTTAGATGGAAGCATGTGAGGCCCTTTCCGTTTCTTTGAAGATGGAACTACAGCTGTCTTCCACCTTCACCAGACTCCGTGATGCTGACCTCTGCTCACTGTTTCCCAGCTCAGGCTTCAGAGGAATCGGCCTTCCCTAAGCCCCAGGCCTGTGTCGGGCCTGGGATGGAGTGCAGGGAGGGGTTGGGGTGGGGAGGTTTCTGAAGGTCCGGCTAGGAAGAAAAAGCACACAGCTGGGCCTGCAGGAGCCTCTTGGCTGAGCACTGCAGTAGAGAAGCCTGCAGTTGATCAGTTCTGCCCTCGAGAACACTTTAAAATAATTCATGGGACATGGGGATAATGCAGCCAGCACAAACAGCAATAACAAAATATCAAAGCAATGCCTTGAAGTCTTTATGGTTTCCAAAAACCCCATGTTGCTGCCAGTCTGAGCGCTTGCCCTCCTGTAAATATACACACATTGCAGGATGTTCACTTCAGATGCAGTCCTGTGGTTCTGAAGCAGACAAGCTGACAACATTTTTTTTCCTCCTGGCTTTGATCACAGTTAAAAGTCCCTTCGCTTCCCTTTGACTATCAGGTTTAACAATGGTTGCTCTAGATGCCTTTTCAATTTTGCAAGGGAAAGAAGCATCAGCAATAGCCCTCCGATTCCAACCCTTGATCAGGCTAAGAAGGCCTCTGTTCAAGTGCCTTCCAACACACCTCCTCCCATTCAGCAGAGCCCAGAGATATTTGAGAAATTGTGGGGCGGAGTGGCACACTTCCAGGCCTCTAGAAAAAGCTTCTGTCCATGGCTGTCTAGAGTCCAGGTCTCCTGACAGGATTAGCAAGAAAGCATGCTGGCTCTTGGTCAGACTCTAGTACCTCAGCCCTAGAAACTTTAAATGACTGAGGGGCACCAAAGAGGCAAAGGCCTTAGAGTTGTCATAGCTACATCAGGTATGTAACAGAACACAAAGCACTCCTGTGCTTCTCAAAGTTCCTCCTGATCCAGTGAAGTGAAGAAAAACACTTTGCTTTGGGGAAGAAGGTGGTGGCTGCCAGGAAGAACCACCATACCAACCACAGACACTACATTGGGAAGGATGCAACAGAGAGATATTTTTCTGCCTTCATACACCACTACAGACAATGGTCGTTTCCAGCTGAATATGGAAGTTTGGATTTTTTTTTCTATGGTGGTATTGTTCTGTTTCACAAGCAGCTCTGAAAGATTTCCCAACCCTTTTGCACTTTTGTTCAGCTGACCTCTTGCTAGAGGTCATCAATGAATTAGTAAATTTGTAATGCGGATCGGGGCCTCTTGAGCTGTGGTCCTACAAAATAAACTACCCTCTGCCTTGCTTTGATTTTGCCCACTTGCTTTGACAGTGTAGCCACTGTGGTTCTCAATATATTGCTTTGAGCACACTAAAAGACAGAAGCCTCCATGGGACAGGCACAGTTTCCTGCACACTTTGACAGGGAGCTGTCCAGCACATGGTGGGCACTCGTGAGGCAGGAGTTGAAGGGCTTGGGGATCCATGGGAAAAAACTAAATCAAAATGGGAGTCCCCAGTTTAATAAAGTTTGGGAACCTGAGTTAGAGAGATTTTTTTTTAAATGCTAGTACATATTCTTCAGTGGTAGTCACCATTTGGGCTGAGAAAATCCCAACTTTTTAAAACAGGAAACAAATCCAGATATTCATGTAGAATTCTGCTTTCACAATCTCATCACCAGTTACGCAGAGTGCAAAGTGGGATATAAACTCTGGCAAATATAATTGTGGTTCACCACCTGCAACTCCTCCACTAAACAGCATTAAGCAGCTGTGACTGCTGCGGAGAAGATTTTTTTACCATGGCTACGCTGATTAACAACAATGCTGAGCGCTGCAACCAGTCTGTTTCAGTGAGAGTCAGCCAGAAATGACACTCTCTCACTTTCCACTTCGCTGAAACTGGTCTCCCTAGTTCACAGAAGCCCTGGGACAGGTGAAATTATGGGAAAGAATGCATGCAAACAACTGTACCAAAAGCCCAGCATCAGACATTCTCAAAAGTTTAGATCACTTTGCTTATATACCCATCCATTCCAGCAGACCTACCCAGTTATATATATATGTGGTGTTTCTATAAGTTTGACTAGTCCTTTTATTAGTTAATCTAAGTTAAATTAATTTGTAAGTGTCATACAGTACAACCAAAAATGGGGTGTGGGGGTATGGTGTGATTTGAAGCTCCCTAAGTGTAGTGACTATTAGGTGTATATGCTATTAGGAATTGTCAGTGAATTAGTCTTATTTAGTTAGGGACTGTGGTCTTTTCCTCATGTTAGTAGGAGTAGTGTAGGTATTAAGTAATTCAATAAGGTTATTTTTTGCAGCAGTTATAGGGTAGTTAAGTTTTCAGGGTAGTTTTAGTTATTGGAAATGTTTATATTGTATTGTTATTGGTTATTTGCTAAATATGTTTATTGGCTATATATTGTCATGAAGTTTATATTGTATATTGATGCATTGATAACATTATTGAGATGTATCAATATAATTTAATTTGCCTGTTGTTTATTGCTACTCCGATGTTGTTAAATTATTGATCCATTGTATGTACAGATTTATTTTAAGGTATTAGGTATTGCATGGATTTAGCTGTGTCTTACTGTTAGTACTGCTGGTTAGGGTTTTAGAAGTTGTACAGCCTGTAATATCAAGTCGCCATTTGAAATTAGGTTATTTAGCCATATGTATGTACTATTGTTATTATGTATTTTGTTATATTGCCAGCATGTATTGTTCATTGTATTGTTAGCCACTCTGAGCCCTTCGGGGATTGAATACAATTGAAATGAAATGAAATGAAATTGGAAGCAATGGGAGTCCTACGCCAACATCCATGCCCACTGTGCTGTGCAAAGTGGCATGGACACCAGCGTTGGGCCTTTGTGTTGGGCTGCTTGTGTGACTGCACAGCAGCCAAGCCCAGAAACTGCCCCCTGTGGCAGTGGGGCCTCTGTTGCAAATGCCCATGCAAGCATCAGGAGGGGCATTCCGGGAGCATTCCCAGGGGTGGAGCTGACATTAGTCATCTCCCAATATACTTTCAGACCAGAAACACCCCCTCCCAGTGGCAAAGACTTACTCGACCGAAAAGTGTGTATGTCACTCTATGCAATGGGTTTTCCCAGGGGAATAAAGTCTTCCCTTTCTTCCTCAGTATCTGGGCTGCCGACTGTCTCTTCGGAGGCAGTGCAGTGCCTCCATCCCTAGCCGTTCCTCTACCACCTCTCCTTTGGATTGGGCTACCCAAAGAGTATAACCACTCAACTATTAAGAGTGGAACATGCCCTATGTGAAACAGTGGTCTGTGCTCCTGTGAGACTCGCTCCCCACGTCCCACACAAAAATAACTGAAATTTCTATTCCCATATAAGTTACATTAAATCTCCAAAGCAGGACTCCACACAATGCACACCCACACCCAGGTCCAAGATTTTACTGCTCAACAAATAGTTGTGGGGTGGCAAACATCAGGGTTCCCACCTCAGTACTGCCCCTTGCTCTGGTGCCGAGACAAGTCCAATAACAAAAACACAACCTCCTCCTCCCAGGAGTGCAGGGTCTTAGGCAAAACAGCCCGATTAGTAACAGCAGCCTATAAAAAGGGCATCCAACAATAACAGAGTTGCCAGGGACATGAAAGCCAGAGCAGCTTCCGCACCCATTTCTCTCCAGAAAAAGAAAGCCCCCTTCAGCCTCTGCCAAGCTCTCAGATCTCCAGCGGCAGGGAAAGGCTATCTAAGCAGAGGCCATTGAAGCCATTGCAGCCTCCACTGACTCCAGGGGGGGGGAGAGAGGGAGAGAGAGATGAATGAAAGTTTGGGGAGCAAAATATCATCCAGAATCAGCCAATCTAAACTGGGAAAAGACAGCAGCAGCCTAGGAAGTTATGACAACATGATCTCAGGCAAAGAAGGGCAAGAATTTGGAATAGGATAAGGAACGAATCACTCGCTTCTATTTGATGCTTCTTCTGAAAAGCACATAGGTTTATTCCTATCCCTTCCAGAAGATATTGGGCAGGGTCTGCCCAGCTGTTTTTCCTCAGGTATATCCCAAGAGCAGCTGGTACAGTCTGCACCTCATTCTGGGGAGTTCTTACTTTCCTTTTTAAAACACAGAACTGTGAATTTGGGTGCATTCCCAGCCCTCTAGAAATGTGCCAGACAGCACTTGCATTTGTAATAAAAATGCTGCATTTTCAGTACCTAAGGGTTGTCCACATATAGGTTACTCAGGGTTTTTACAAGACTCACAACTAAGCAGGGCTCCTACTCCTTCCACTAACTACTTCAAATGGAAGACTGGAGCACTTATGATCTGCAGGAGTCCTACTGACTCTGATCTGAATGATCAGATCTACTCACTTGATATGGCAGCCAAGGTTTGGGTGATTTATCTGTGGCTGCTCCAGAGGCGTATCTAGGGAAAATGTAGCCCAGTGCAAAATCTGAATTCCCCCACCCACCCACCCATATGGGTGGCCGCTCTCCCTCACCATGACCAAACAAGGAGGGGTGTGGGGGGCCATTTTTCACCCCCACGTGAATAAATGACCCCATATGTCCCCCTGGCTTCTCCTCCATAAAACTCAGAGATACTTTGCTTAGGGCCAGATATTTCATTTCAAATCATTCCTTATCCCAATGCATCACTGAGACAACTCTGCCATATTTCTGTTTCGAGGTGGTGAGGTTCTCTATCCAGGTCTCATGCAGGTAGATAAATACTCCTAACCGCTCCCACACCTGAGTCACATTCTCCGCACAGCAATTTAGGGCAGGGGGATGCGTGCGAAGGAAATGTTCATCCATGGCTGCACTATGGGAGGTCTGTCTCTGTCACAAATCTAGTGCCATCTAGCAATTAGGGCTTCACACTTGTAGAACATATGTGCTTGGACATGACCAAGGAATTGCATGTGCAGCTGTAATAAAAGTGTGGTGTATCCGTCTCTCGTGGTGGTCCAAATTGGATTTCATCTTCCTTGCAAGACAGACTAGGGGCAAACATTTTACTGCATCTTGATTAAAATTTCACAGGTCTGGTTAGAATTGCTTTGTAGGCCAGATTTGGCCTGTAGACCGAGGTCAAAGAAAAGCAGAACACATAACTGTTCATTTTCAGATATGATTTTAAACCAGAACTTTTAATCAGGATCCCAGTTGTCCTGCTTTCCCGAAGTGTTCTCCGGTTTCCATAGAAAACAGGGGTGTGTTTTTTTCCATCTTCCCACCATGACAATTGTGTGGGAATCTCAGAAAACGAGCTGGGTGGCAGCTGTGGGCAAGATGGCACAAAACAAGGAAAGATGGGAGGAGCTGTTTTCCAAATGAGTGGGAAAGTCACCCGGTTCAAAGGCACAAGGAACCTTTCCACTGGCACTTCTGCTATTAATTAAAGTATCTTAAGTGGCTTTGAAAGAGCAGGGGGAAAAGACACTGAACTGGCTGCTCCTCACCAAGATGACACTGTGACTCAAAAACAAAGGCACAGAGCCTTCTGTTCCAGCTTGGAGGGGCTGCAAGCATAGTTGAATTCAGGGGCAAAATTCAGGTGCACAGTGGCTTCTGGGACCTTTCTTTGCAGGATATGTTTACACATACAAACACACACACACTGCATTTGTTTCTTATTTGTTGCACACAGTTCTCATCTCACCTCTGAAGATTTTCTGTTGTAGTGAAATTGCATCTTCCAGGGACTAAGTGGTCAGGATCCAAAGATCTGCTTAGTTTTATGCAAGGACCTGTTACTATCCCAATGGAAATCCTGATTCTCCCTCCAAATGTTTGCCTCCCATGCCATGACACAAACTGTGTCTGAAATTCCTTTTGGTTTCAAAGGCACTATGCCATACAGCAGATCATCTAGGAATTAGGAAAAACAAGTCTGAGACTTCCTTGGTCTCACAGCAAGAGTTTCTTAGTTCATTAGAGCCTCAGAAACATATGGCAATTTATGCATGCACTACTTACCCCGTGGCTGTTTGCTTTGCAGTGGGTTTTTTGTTTACACAGGGATTCTCCCCCTGCAAACGGTCCCTAGCCAAGCCAAGCCACCATTTTGCCCACCCTCTGCTTCTTTGTTCCTTCCATGCAACCTTCATTTTGGGAGGTTGCTTGCTGAGGGGTTTTTTTTTTGGGGGGGGGGGTGCCATCTTTGGTCTAGTGTTACTTCTCTAGATCATGTCAATTTTACAAGGTGGCCTGATAGGAGAAACTTTTGTTATGTAGGCAGGAGAAGGTGGGAAGCAGCGAGAAAATCCAAAGAAAGCTTAATGTACAGTGATCTTCACTTTCCCCATGAAGGGAGAGAAAAAGTCACACTTTAACAAGTTTTGGAAATTGTGGGGATTCTCTGATCTGAGAGCACAGTGAGTTCTAAAGGGTGAGAAACAAGCGCGTAACCAAGAATCAAACCCAAAAGGAATGTATGCTCAATACAAAGGAGATCACAAGTGCATAAATGACCATTGTGACTTTTCTGATAGGACACCGGTTTGTTTCAGATGGTACTGTGTCAGTCTGCAGTAGAATAGCTAGATTTGAATTCAGTAGCACCTTACGAGACTCACAAGATTTTCAGGGTATGAGTTCTGGGTGGTCAAAGCATCTTTTGGTATCTGACAAAGGCAGCTTTTACTCTTGAAAACATATATCCCAAAAATCTTGTTGGTATATAAAGTGCTACTGGACTTGATGCACTTGTATGAGTGTTACATGCAGGTTCTTTGGTGAAGTCATTACAAGAAAAATACCTCTTCTGGCTCCACCGCATTCGTGACTATTTCCCATTTTTAAAACATTATATGGAAGCTATACATGGCTATAATACATAAGCAAATGCTTTATGGAGCAGAAACACAGGTAAAAGTAAAAGAGTAGAGATGGAACTAAAATCAGCACTAAAGACTACTACCTCCCCAGTCCTTGCGGCTATACTGAATCACTTTATAAATTCTGAGGTGATGTATTTTTTGCTTAAAAATATTTAAAGTGTGCATGTTTCCTTTCTTGTGCTGGAGTATACACCTAATCAAATTAATGGTAACAGAAAAATCAGAAGCAGTTATCTCTTCATGGCAAGAAAATCCCTCTCATCAGTTATATGAGGTATAACAGCAATGGAAAGGGATTTGCAAACACATTTCCACAGCTAAAATATAGCTGGACTCCCTTTGATTCTGCAGAAAGGCCTTTGACAGAAAAAAAATACAACCAACATGCCTGAGCTGCAGAATCTTCAGCAATAAACACATACCTGTGCTGTCAAGTGGAGTAGACCCAACATATTCCCTTGGGTCAGGGGAAGGAGGCCAACATAAACACTGTGGCAATAAACATAGGTCTATTAGTAAACCACACAGAGACAGACATGTTTTCAGGGGTAACCTAAGCTTCTTGGCAGGGGGCGGGGGCGGGGGGGGGGCTATAGCAAGGCACATGCATTGGGAAGAGGACAGGCCTAAAGCCTGGATGCAGGTAGCTTTGCTATTGGCTCCGTGTATGTTCAGCAATCTGACAGCAGCTGCATTTGTGTCTCATCCACATGCCCCGGCCAGGAAGAAATGGAATTTGGAAAGCTCCATTATAAACAACTTCAGAGGAGCTCTAATCCTTTTCTAATTCAATACGATGCCCGAGAGGTTCTGACATATGCTCTGCAAAGGGTTCCTGTTACACTCTGTGTGACCTGTCAACCTCCAAATGACCGTTGGTTTATCTTACTCTTCTAATGACAGCTCTGGTCTTGCCTAGTGTTCCTTGGGCAAGAAACGTAAAGCCAGTCAGTTTGTTGGCTTAGCCCTTTCACCTCCACCCGGTTTCACAAAAAAGCAGAATCCCAGCTACTTCAATGAAAACACTCTTGGTGCAAGCAGTTCTTCATCTTCTAAAATCAATAGCAAAGAGATTTTTAGGCCTCCCGAAACAGAAACAGACTGTTAACTTGGCAAATGTGTGCTCTTGCTGAGGCCTCAGGGGCATGCAGATCAAAAGGAAGAATGGGGGCGAGAAGAGGAAACAAGTCTGCATGGTCCCATAATCAGGAGGAAAAATGTAGAGAAATTAGAAAATTAATCCCAAAAAGGGGGGGAAAGGGAAGGTCACTGCAGTGATGTTCAGCACTGATAATCAACACAAACTTCTTTGATCATGTTAAAAAGTGACCAGTGCCAGAACCAAAGCTGCAACTCACTAAGATTTAAACACATGCTGGCAGTGCATGATAGTAAAGCTCCTATCTATTTACTAATAGCCAAGTGGGCCAAATCAAGGGATACTTAAATACTGCGAATAGGCAATACAGATCATTTGACAACCTGAAAAGACCCCCACCCCCACCCAGTTTGAAGTAAAATGTAAAATAAAAAAAATAGATCAGGGAGTTTAAAAAAATGAAAATGATACATGGGGCATTGGAGCTTTAAGCAGATCAGTTGTAATTCTAGGACATCTTCAGGTTGGACATTTGGCAAAGGCTATAGGAATTCAGTTCATGCAAGATACATTTTAGATTGTATAACAATTCAGAACTTTGCAGTTCTACTACAACAGTAGCTCCAACACATCAAAGATGCCTCTGAGGGCAGGTGCAGACAATGTCAAAAGTGCAGACTTCTTCATGGTTCTTAAAGCAAAAATCTCTTGAATAGACTGCTACCTTCTAGCCTAACTCACCAGCATTACCTGAAATGTAAAGGTTCTGAGGGGAGAGCATAAGGGTCTCATAAGGGTCAATTTTTGTTTTAATGCTGCCTCCACCATTTTGTTTGTCCAGGCTAAAGAGGCTATGGCTGCAACACTACATGGACTCACCTGCAAGCAAGCACCACTGAACATAGCAAGGCTGATTTCTGAGTAAGCATAGAATCACTGGCTGCATATACTCCTGTTTTAGTACAGTGGAAGGTTGAATAGCTGGGTTGACGAGGTACGAAAGAGTTTGAGAAACTGAACCTTTCAGCACTAAAAAGAGCTGAAACCAATCTCTCCCCAGTTTTATAACATAGCTATAAGCACTTACTCTTCTAAAAGTTCACTCCCTCTGTTATCTGCCACCTCACCCTCCACCCTTTCCTGCTGGTGACCTTCCTCTGTACTTTTGCCTAGACTTCTGACTCTAGCAAGTTCTTCACAGAAGTGTAGGATTTCATGGTGTAAATTTTCTATCAAAGATCTTCCATCAAAGATCTTGCTCTTGCAAAAAGAGCCTTGTCAAAAAAGCACCTACATTCACTGACAGGAGGTCCTCACAATATTTTGAAGCACAAGGGAGGGAAGACCCCCTCAGGTTCTAAAACTGTAAATTCAATCTACTCTTGTTTTAACAGAAAAGCACTCTGATAAATATTCAGACCCTTACAAAAAAGAAACAGCAATGGGGTTTTTTTGCCATAAGGAAAACAAATTAAGGCCGTTTCCGCACGGGCCAGCAATGACCTGGGAGACTTGGTGGCAGCCCCCAGGCCGCCCGTTCACACTGGCCCGGCTGCTGAAATCACAGCAAGCGCCGACCTGAAAACACACCCTCCCACTCAGGGTGGCGTCAGGCCCGTCCTCAAAAGCACCCCTTTAAGGAGTGTTCTTGAGAAAACAGCGTGTTCCCACAGTGCGTGCGGTGCGAATGGCACCGCCGGGAACACGCTGTTTCCCCCTTCGCTCGCTTACTTGCCTTGTCCCGTCAGCAGCCACTGTCTTCCTAAGCCCCGCCCATGCTGTCCTCTGACCCCTGGAGGTTGGAGGGCAGCGTGGGCGGGGCTTAGGAACGACTCGGCTGGGCAACGACGGGAACAAGGCAACTAAGTGAGACAGAGAGAAGAGAAGCGGCTCCATCGCGGAGCCGCCTCTCCTGAAACCGGCCTCTGCTGGGGCCTTTCCTTGCACTTTTATTAGTGCGAACGGCCTCCACCCCCACGCCGGCAGAATTCTTGCCGGCGTGAGGGCGTCCGGAGGCCTGTGCGGAAAGGGCCTAAGTCAGATTGGAGAATATAACCATTACCTGGAAGAGGGTCAAATTGTCATCACTCAGGATGGATCTGGGAGGTGCAATAACTGAAGTAAAACACAGAAGTTTGATTAGGAAAAGGTCAAGGAAAAGAAAACATGAGGCTGATACAGAAAAGAAATGGACAGGGGAGAAATACAAACACCAAGAAGTCTTTGGCAATCACAGTTAAAATTTGCATTTAATACATAATACCCTCATCTAAGTAGTGGAAGAGACTGTTTTTTTTCAGCAATTAACAGTAGAATACTATTCTGAAACTTCACCTGTAAAGTTAAAATAAATCAGAACTTACATAAATAAAATGTCATCTCTGGATCAGCAAGGTGACTTTTGACAAAACTCTTCAAAGCACCAACTGTTAAACAGAGCAACAAAAAAGGGCCTTAAGGATTAAGAGATACCTTGAATGCAATTATCTTTGGGTCACTGGTCATCTACCATTAAGGTCTATACAGTAAAGGACATCACTACAGTTAATATCCTAAAGACCCATGGAGAGGAAAGAGCAAGAGGAGAGATCTTGATTGGAAAGAACCCTTGTAGGAAAAACTATCCCACACACACACGAAGGGAGTCTTTGTTCCCATTCCCAATAGCCTTGCCCCTCCTGCCTACAGAAGAAGTCTCTTTCCTCCATTGAAGAGAAAATTCTCAGTCTTCAGTCATCCAATCAAGGGGGAAAAATCTGTTCTGCTTCTGAAGACCATTGCTTGGTTTTCCAAATACACACAAGGACCTCACAACATGCACCAGTCCTTGTTGACCTAGGGACCAATGAAGAAGTTTCTTCAAATGACAACTCTTCTCATATTGCCTGTCTGCCTAAAGCATTTCCCTGCCTTCATGAGTACTTCACTGTCTCTCTGATGGAAGTAACTGAAGCGGCCTTCCATTTACTATCAGAGGCTTCACAATCAATATAAACTGCCAGAATCAAAGAAAGAGGATGCAAAGACCAGGGCTGCTTCTAAATGAAGGTAACAGCCAGACAGAAAGCAACACAAAGCACAAGACTGAACACCATGAACAGTATTAAGTTCAGTCCTCTTTACATTTAAAGAATCAGCCCTTCTCCTCAATGCTACTAATCCAAGATCTCTGAATCCCCGGTCTTTTCACTTTCACAGTCAAGTATTGGTGTGGTACGATGTCAGGTCTTCACCTACCCCAGCCCAGTATCCTGGGCATAGATTAGGAGATCACACTTTACATCAAGAAAGCAGAAGCTTCTGCAACCTATCCATCTTAGGCAGCCCTAGTTAGAAGCAGCTGATCTACAAAAAAGAACAGACACCCTCCAAGAGTTCCCAACAACATATGCCAGTCCTAAAGAGGAATAGTCATTCATTGGGAGCAACATACAGTTAATGTTCAAGAAGGGTCCAGATCCAACACAGAACCAGAAAGCATAGCTGGGGGGTGGGTGGGGTGTGCCTGTTATGTACCAGGAAGTTCTAGCTGTTTTCTATTTAGAGGTGTAGGAAGCCTGGCTTTGCTTTTGGCCCCAATACACTCAAGAAGAGTGGCTGATTCAAGTTCTCTTCAGTGTTTCCAAATCTTTTTTTGGGTTCTGGCTGGCACTACACTGGACCAACACCCTGTTGTTCAATAGCTTCATCTGGGCATGACTAATTCTGCGGTAAGTGGACTGGAAGAGACACTACCAAGCAGTTGTCAGAAACAGATCCTGTTTAAAGGAGACTCACAGCCTTCCTCCACATAGCTCATAGTGCCGAAGCTGCAGAGTACTCTTTTAAAACACCATCCGAATAAAGACAGCAGAGGCGAGACACAATACTAGGGTTTGAAAGGAAGAAACTGTTGCTCTGTGTCTCTCCACTAGCAGCTAGAAGACAAAATACTCTTACTTGTTTCACTGGGGTGGAAGAAGCCCTGCAAAATATGACGGTCAGGGAAGTAAACTCTCAGCACCACCTAAGTGAAGAGAAAGAGCAAGGGGCTTACTCAGGTAGCCTTCTGGCTTTGAGCATGATCAACTCATCCTCAAGAATCTGCACCCTTCCACAAATGAGCAACTGACACCAAGACAGCATCATTTTCAAAATATAGCAAGTCAGAGAACTGAAAGGGTTAACTTAGTCAATATCCATGGGACATGGATTTCCAATGAGGGCAGATCAGAAACAGATAAGTAATGTGATACAGTGGCTAAAAGACTGGGTTACAAACCAGAATATTCCCATTCAAATGTTAACTTCTGCCATGAATTCAGCGGGTGGCCTTAGGCAAGCCACTCTCTCGAAGTCTTACCCTCACATCTGTAGCATGAGAAACAATATTGACTCACCTGACCGACAGCAAGATAATGCATGTTAAGCCTAAAAGTTCTATATAAATGCTAAATATTACTACAATTGCTACTACAGATTCCTGCTGGATTCCAGTGTAGCAAGAGTGTTATGTATATATTGGAACGGCATACCATAAGCAAAGAAGGGGATATCATAGCTCAAGAAGGGGAGCAAAAGAGATTACATCCCTGTCACACACCAGCCTCAGTGAACAAGTGTTTTGCCATACTAAAACCATATGCCATTCATTTGTCAACTGAGTAATTCACCTTGCTGGTAAGACTGAAGGAGACATATATACAAGAAGAAATGTAGTCAGGGCTAACAGAAGCCTAGATACCATAAGACAACAAGTACCACTTCAAGCTCTTTAACGTTTACACAAAAATGGAAGCGATCTCAAAGCATGATGTTACCTTTGAATAACGCTCCAACTTCTCCTTCATTTGAGCCTCTCGTTGTGCCTGTGTCATCAAGGGAGCTTCTTCCAAACGCTTCCTATGAAAAGAAGGAACTGAGCAGGCCAGTGCCAACAGAGATCAATACAGACCAGCTGCTAGTGCTCCACACAATCTAGCAAGCCTGCCACCACCTTAAGTTCCACATCTGCAGGTTTGGGCATGCTCTCCTTCTTTCCCCAAACTTTGTTACCAATGTCCCACAGTGTGTTGAACGCTTCTAAATGCCGCCCCCCCCCAAAAAAAAAATTGTACAAGTCATGGCCACTTCATTGGATCGCAGAAACCCCATGGCCAAAACATTACAGTCTAACGTCTGCTACTTCCCAGCAAATTTCAAGGGTTGTCAACCTCCAAGAAGGGCCTGGCAATCTCCAGACTACAGAGACCAGTTTCCCTGATGAAAACGGCTGCTTTGGAGAGTGTACCATGTGGCATTGCACCAGGCTAAGGTTCCTCCCTTCCCCAAACCCTGCAACACGAACCTGGCAACCCTAAAATTTTATACCTATTTGAATGGGCATTCACATCTTTGGCTGTACCTGAATATGGGCTGGCAGTTAGAAAACTACAAGCCTCACAGATGCTGACATATAATTAGTGAGGAACACACTTCTAGTTGCGGCACAGATGACCATACCTTGGGTATTACTCACAATCATATTTGCCATTTTACTATCAGATCCTGGTATGCAATCTGCTATGGCATATGTAAATAAGAAATTTTTAGGTTTTGGGAGGTTTTTTTAAGGGCAGGAGAGTATGACAGAGTAATAACTGATGTAAGTTTCATGTTTGATTATTTATACGCCATTGTCCTTTTAAGATTGAACAATGTGGAATTCTGGGTAATGGAAATATCAATTACAGATGGCAGTTTGAATACTTCAGCACTGAAGTGATTTGGGTCCTGAGAGTATTTTAGTTCATGTTTTGTGTGTTCTCAAGAAATAAAAATCAACATTTCCTACACATCCTGCATTTTCCCTGACTGGAGTAAAACACATGCTTCTGGTTTGCAAACACTCTAAGCTTCATTCAAATATAATCTAATTTCTGAAGTCATCAATTGTGCATATTTCTCTTAGTTGAGAGAAAAAGTCCACTGATAACAGATTTATATGCGTCCTTGCCACATTTCCCCCTTGTGGTGTAGAAAAGAAGTTGTAAGAAGGATCTTCTTTGAAACTATGCAGCCAGGAAGCTTATATTCCAGGAGCTCCTGGCCTGTACTGCTAGCTTTATTTTAACAGTATAACAGTTTTCAAGCTTCTCTTGAGAAATGGGGTGGGGGCGCTAACTTGCAGATCCTCAAAGAAAAACTCAACTTTAAACAGAAAACAAAATTCAGCTTTACCTACGTTGTACCACAACACCAAAGGAAAGTTTTAATTCATCTGACATCAAACTCAGAGTGTTCAAATACAAAGCCACATGAGAGGGAAAGGGTTTACTGTAACCAGTGAACTTATAAAAGAACAGAAAGTTCAACTGTTTTTCTCACTGACGCATCTATTTAGCAACCTCAACCCCACACTTCAGTTTTCTTTGCACAGTACTCTTGAATCATGGCCTCACTATCTCCAGTAACATGACACAGTCTAATTTTTTTTATTTTAAGTACAAAGCTTTAAAGAAAAAAATCCTATGAAAATACACCAATGTGCATAAAGCATCAATGATATTTGTGCTCACCAGAAGACTAATACAGTCTTTCCACTTAGAAGTATTTAATAGTCCAAAACCCCCAAATGAAAATAGGAAATATCCTCATATATTCTGAAATGTATCACAGTTCTAATCTCTTTCCAAGTTTGCCTTCAGATGGACGTATTGATGGAAATCTGTTTCTGGGGGCCAAACCAGACAATACATGTTGGAGATCTGTGATCTCCAACATGTTCTTGATTACAAAATACCAGGCACAGGAGGACTGATTTGGATAAGGGCCACAGTACTGTGCAGAGAGGGCAAGCCACTGATGCTTTCCCCTCCAACAAGGCAAACAGTGAAGAAAAACAGCATAGCGTTTCTTCTCCTCTGCACTGACATTCTGGTCCCCAGGCCACTGCTGTTTGGCAATAAAAGCATGTTGGAGATCTTAACTAGCATTTTGCCTTGTTTGATCTTTGGTTATAACTTCTTCCTAATCGTTGGAGTTTTTTTTTTCTTTTCAAATATCCAAATAGGATACTTGTTCTTGCCCTTGTCACATTTCTAAAACTATTGACATCAAGTCACAACTGACTTATGGTGACTCCACAGGGTTTTTCAAAGCAAGAGACGGACAGAAATGGTTTGCCATTGCCTGACTCTGCCTCATGACTCAGAAATTCCTTAGCAGCAGTGAGGTAGTGGTTAAGAGAAGGTGCATTCTAATCTGGAGGAACCGGGTTTGATTCCCCACTCTGTCGCTTGAGCTAAGGAGGCTTATCTGGGGAATTCAGATTAGCCTGTGCACTTCAACACATGCCAGCTGGGTGACCTTGGGCTAGTCACAGTTCTTCGGAGCTCTCTCAGCCCCATCCACCTCACAGGGTGTTTGTTGTGAGGTGGGAAGGGCAAGGAGATTGTAAGCCCCTTTGAGTCTCCTTTAGGAGAGAAAGAGGGGGATATAAATCCAAACTACCACTACTACCACTACTTCTACTTCTAACAGCCTATTCCGTAGAACATTCTAGGTACAAATGCAATTTTTCCAGTATTTTGATACATATAGTACATGTGGTCATATTTATCTCAAATATTGTCCAGGAGCAGCAGGACGTAGTCCTCCATCAGAAACTGATTTAACTATCTGCACCACTGCATTCTGGGGCATCGCTTCCCATGTTCACTTGAAAATTCCAATTTCCAAATGATTAATATCAACAAACAGTGTAAAAAATGAGACGGAACAAAACTCTGACTTAAAAGTAGCAGGGATTTGCTTTTGGGATTTGCACCTGACCAGACTTGCCCTATGATCAAAGAAAACTGAACGGGATTGCCAGCAGATAAACAAAGAAACTATGAGCTTTGTTGTCCATTCATCTATCTTAATGTTCTCTTTGTAGCATTTATACCAGAGGCAACTAAACACATGACAGACAGTGTAGACAGAATTTCCCAGGAACCTGTGACCTAGATGCATTGGCATAAGTTACAGGAAACCAGAAAGGCTTATGGGCCTAAAAACCACCTAGGAAAATCCCAGCCGAAGGAAGAAATCTTCAGTCATACAGGAGCCAGTAAATTAGCCTCTTATTGCAATTATGAGCCTTTGGGAACAGGAATGTATATATAGGGAAAGAAATGCTGAGCCCTGTTCCATGCACACAAGAAGGGTACAAATGTAAAAAAAAAATGTAAACTTACCCAATATAAATTGCTAATGTCACGACAACAAACCCTCAATCAATGGGCACACAGGAGTCTCTCCTGTGCACCCAACCGGCTGAGGGTGCGCTGTCACGCTCAAAAGGGTGCTGCCAAGCTGCCCTTCTGACAGGCCTTTCACCTGTCTCCCCATTCCTCCAGTCACCTTCCCCGGCCCAACATGAAACCCAGGCCTGGCTGAGAAGCAGCACCAGGTCACCTCCCCGCCAGGCCTCCCCATTCCCCCGGCCACCCTCCCCCTCCCCCAACAAGCAACCCCGACCTGGTGGAGGAGCACTGCCAGGCTGCCCTCCCTCTGGGCCTCCCCCTTCCCCCAGCACCCTCCCCCCGCCCCAACAAGAAACCCCATCCCGGCAGAGAAGCAGCACCAGGCCACCCTCCTGTGGGCCTCCCATCCCGCCTCCCTGTTCCCCCAGCCACCCTCCCCCGCCCCAACAAACAACCCCGGCTCAGTGGAGAAGCGTCGCCAGGACACCCTCCTGCCGGGCCTCCCACCCACTTCCCCATTCCTCAGACACCCTTCTCCCCACCCCACCAAGCAACTCCACCCTCTGTCAGGGACCCTGGCCTCTAGACTCTCATCCCAGTTTCAGCAACCCACCTGCAATGCTTTAAGCCCTGTGCCAGCATGGAGTGACGCAGGAGCAGCAGTGGAGTGCCACAGCAACCCCAGAGTAAGTTGGAGTGAGGTGGAAGAACCAGCAGGATTAGCAACAGGGTGGCAAAAAGGCGGGGGGCCAGTACAACCTGCCACCAGCCTGCTCAGTCCCCCGCATACACTCTACCCCTACCTTGCCATGTATCAATAGCTGTTGATTCTGCCCATTTGTAGCTGTTGATTCTGCCCTTTTCTAATAAGCGAAGCTGTCATGGCACAGCATAGGCAGAGAGGCAGTCTCACTGGATTCAGAGGACCTTACTTTTGAGTAAGAATGCTTGGGATTGCACAGTTTCCACAACATCTTAAGATGCATCCCCCAGCCCTTGCAGGGGTGGTCAACCTATGATGCTCCAGATGTTCATGGACTACAATTCCCATCTGCCCATGCCAACTTGGCCAATTGGCCATGAACATCTAAAGCACTATAGGTTGACCACCCCTAGAAAATCATCCACATCTGACATTAGGCAGTCAAACATACTTGCTTAGAAGGGAACCTAAAAACAAGACCTGAAATTTCCAAGAACATGGCAAGCATTAAAAAACAACTGGTAAGTAAAGTTTCTTCAGTATGTGGGTTCAGATGATTTCCCCCAATACTGTGATTCATCTTACATCAGCAAGGCAATTAAAGGCTCTGTAGTAACAACCACTACTGGAAAAGGAACTCACCTCTCATTCCTAAGCTGGGCCAAGCGTTTTCTCACATCATCTACAGTGACTTCAAAGAACTCATCAGGAAGGTCTCCTAGACCAGAGTCTAATGGCTTCTGGAGATCTGGATGGCACACAATGGCCTCTCGCTCCAAACTCTGCAGAGAAAGCACAACTCAAGCTATGGGTAACTGAACCCAAAGACAAACAAAACTCGCCCAGCATAAAAATCTTTGTACCTGCAAATGAGTGCCTTCGCAAATTGTCCATAAAATTCTGAACAAAAGAATCTAGTCATTTAACTCAATATAGGCTTTGTCGAAGGCTTTCATGGCCGGATTCAACTGGTTCTGGTGGGTCTTCCGGACTGCGTGGTCATGGTCTGGTGGATCTTGTTCCTAGTGTTTCACCTGTATCTGTGGCTGGCTTCTTCAGAGGTGTATCACAGAGGGGACACAGTGTGTTACAGACCTCCCTCTGTGATACACCTCTGAAGATCTCAACTCCCGATGCATACGAAACAGATAAATAAGATCCACCTGAATACGGCCACAAAGCCCAGAAAACCCACCAGAGACAATATAAATTAGCAGTTTACCCGATTATCAGCTGCTGCCTTGACCAAGTATGATGCTTTAAGAACTGTGTGGAACTGTATCAATTTGGAATTCATGTCTGAATATGCCATATTAAAAACCTCCTTAGATGTACGAAACTGTCTCACCAAGGGGAAAAAACCTTACAGCAGACCTCCTTTTTTCACATACAAGAGGATGCTGGGGAGGGAGAAGACATTTAAACAAGTGACCCTCCCCACCAAGTATGAATTACAGAACCTAGAATTCACTCTGCTGAACTTCTGAATCTCTTTTGCACAAGCCCTGCGAACTACTGGCCATTCCTCACAACATCTATTGGAAATTATGCCTATTGGATGCACAAACGTGAATATGTGCATATTCGGATATGTGATGAAAAATCTCAAATAGATCCATGGAGATTCGAAGCTCCTGAAAATTCCCATTCAGAAATGCTAGGCAAGAATAAAAGACCAGTTTGGGCACATCCAGTGTTGAACAGCTATGCACAGCGATTTTATAGCAGAGCAGCATCCAATCTATATTGAGCTATACACTAGATTATGTTTTAACTGGATGTCTCAAAGTTTCCAACCAGCTTGTGTATAAAACTTTCCTATGACATCAATGAGGTCACATTAGTTCTGAGAGGGGAGATTAGGTGCTACAGCAAAGCCATTGGTGGATGTACTATGAATCCAAAGCTAAAAAGCGATGGCACCACTTGGTCTGTAGTGTCAACCTGCGGCTTTCAAAATCAGCATCCTTGACCATCGGTGATTGGCCTGGTTTGGCCCCAGACTCCATAAACTTGGAATATTCCTATTTATATAACCTGTACCCCCCACACCCTGATGTCTCTAACACATCCCTGTCTGTCTGTATCTTCCTTCCCACCCCCTCATCCCTGGCCATCAACTGTCCTACCTTATTCTCATTTCTCCTCAGAACTCCCCCTATCCAGCCCTGAACAAGCCCTCTGGGAATAGAAGGAGTCTCTCTCAATTGTCAGTAGAGACAACACAAATTACAAGGCAAGATTTCCTCTATTTGTGGGCACCGAAGGGTAATTTGGAAAGTTAAAAGAGGGAGGTTGCGTGGGTGGGACCCTTGGCTACTTTTAGAAAGCTGAAGAGAGTTGGGTCTAACTAGAGGGTGAAGGAGTCTGATTGTAGCTTTCCCTGGGCAAAAGGCACAGGGAGTACCCATGAGCTGTCAATCTATCCTCTTGCAAAGACTACTGTCGCCTAACTCTAACTGTTTAGAGACTGGCACCAGCAGCAATACAGGGTGGGTAAGTGTCTTGCACTGACAGCCTAGGTACGACTCCTCCTCCAAACAGACTGCTAAAAGAGAACTGCCCATATTACAAAATCAGAGTGCTTTTGTCATCCTCCAACAGAGCGGCATAGAAGGTATTAATGATACAGACAAATGACTTTCAACTGTCATGTGGAAGTTGCTGCTGATAAAATAAGCCAGTCATTAGAAAAACCCCTTTCTATGAAGGAGTTACTTGGCACACCTAGAATCTGCTGTGTTTTTTCCCTGCCATAATGCCATCAACTTTTTTCTCACCCCTTGAAGCAATATCTGGAGGAAAAGATGCATCCCACACCATATTCTGGAGTTCTCCCATATGAGCACAGAAAGGAAGACTCTAGAATTGAGCTATCAGTTAACATCTTTCCAGCAACTCTGCATTTTATCCTAAGAACAATGAACCATTACTTTTACAGCTGAATCTCTCACAGAGAGACAGAGGACATAAGCAGAAACATATAAATTAAAGTTTTAAATAAATGTTCATTATGGACGACATAATTAGATAGTAAAATACAAACTCCACAGGGAAGTGTCCTACTCCTGCAACCTCAACTCAGATGCTGTTCAACTGCATATTTAGTTGGGCTTGGCTTTGATGTACTATATCTTCACTGAAGAGACAACAGCAGTAAGTCTGAAGCAGAGAATTCTCTATCATTGCAATGTCACTTGCCAGGGAGAGGACAGAATGAAGTCTAGACAGATTCCAACGTTTTAAGGTCTTTTCCATTCAGTTGTGGAACTGGCTCGATAGGAAATACTTCCAAACTCAGAGCGGTCAGTGCAGCTCTCCTCAACAGCACTGACTGGTGAATAATTGCAGCACAGCCCAGAAGGACTATGTCTAGAAACAAGTAATTGACTTGACGACAAAAACAATGCAATGCATTCTTCTCCACAGAATATTAAACAAACGCAGGATACTGGCAACTTCTAGTGTGACTAGGGAGGGCTGCCAAAAACCCGAGACAAAAGGAACAGGACTTTTTGCATACCAAGCTTTTCCAGCAGACCCACAATAGGATGTCATTTACCAGGTCAGCTATCAGCTTTCGATGTGGAGCTGGGACTGATGGGCCGATAGAGCTGCACTTCTCACTACAGTTACCTTCTAATCATGACAGATGTCCCATGATCCAATCACAGCTTTCAATGAAGGAAAACAAGAACTGCCTAAGAGGCAACATGTGCCGGTTGTGACCATGATTCTTCTATTCTGCAATCCGTTGAAAAAACTCATCAGGAGATAAAATGCAAAACTAGCAGCCATCTTCCATTCTCTTGGGTTTTGATGCCCAAAATGAACCTCCGGGAGATCTGTCATCAACAGGATTATTGTAGGGCATCCACGAGCCATAATGTGACTATGTCACCCAACGCTACCTTTTATATACCTAAGTGTCTGTCAGGATGCTCTTATTGGGAGGGGAAAAGGTCTGGGAGTGCTTTTGCAGGTGCCTTGCTATCAATAGTGCTGGCCTTGGAGTTCTGCGGCTGGGAAGGGCCACCAGGCTGGACACTTCTGACTCTCTCTGTTCCCATGTAGGGGTGGGGATTATGCTATCCATAGTATCAACTGCTTGCTGCCTTTTCGCCAGAACTGTCTTCTTCCGTCTCTCACATGTCTTCAATAAAATCCTTGAAAACCTACAAGCGTTTTACTGTCTGACTGGGGGACTGACAGTATCACTGTGACAAACAACTACAGGTAGAGTATGCTGTGACTTTACTGGGCTTCTCCCCTACTGCACAATTCTCTGGTTTCTAGGAGAATCTGGAGTAAAGCTACCTTCTAATAATTAATGTTTTGACATCAAAGCCAAAACATGGCTGTTCTGTAAACCATCCCAAGGCCAGAAGTAGAAGGATGCTGGCACAGATTTTATCCAGCCTCTTCCATCAAATCCAAAAAAACCACACGCAAGTACAACATTAATGGGAAGATTCTTTTGCTAAAATGGACCTTTGATGTTTAAAAATAATTTGTTTTATTTTGGGGTTTTTTTTCTTCCTCCGCTGGACTGAAAAGGGACAAAAAGCAGATGCCATATGTGGCCAGCCCCGTTCTGGAGCTGCTGATGAGAGCAAGGAGAAGGAATGGAAGGAATGGAGGGAGCACAATGTAATCAATCAGCAGCAAAGGCACCCAAGATCAAAGGGTCCAAGAGCCGCCGCCGAAGTCACATGCTGTTTAACATAAGGGAGGGAAACCTCCGACAGAACCTGCAGCTGCTCCCAAAACTGTTCTACACCAGCCCTGGGAAGGCGGGCTTTAAGGGCATCTCTTAAGTGGGCTTTAATTTTGGCAGGGGAAGGACCTTTTTCTCTAGGCAACAACAGGTTTCCATAGCTACAAGCAAAACAACGCAAGAAGAGATGCAGCGGGCCCCAATCTAGTAGCGGTGCTGAATAAAATCAGTGACAATCAGCCCAGACTTTAGCTATATCCTTAAGAATTAAATGATCCCACCATTCTCCTATAGGACCAGGCAAGAAATATCCACGGTGAACTGTTACACCTTGTTCAGTGACAAAAGCTTGGTTCACTCAAATAATGCAGAAAAGGGTTATAGCTGGATAGTATTAAACTCCAAGGACCAAAACGGATAAAAATGCTCTGGGTGCGAATGAACATCATCATTCAACTAGGAAAGGATTTGATACCTTTATTAGGAGCTTCTCAGGACAATTAATTATTACATTCCTGAACAGATATTGGGTAAAACCAGAGAGTTATGTCCACTGGTGCTTGTAGAAGTTATCATAAACTAGGGCTAGATTTCCTAGATGTATTTCTTTTATGAATAACTTGATTTTAAAAAATCTTACTTTGTTGTATAAGTTGTCCAACAGAAACTAAGACCTCAGAATTTCTACTAGACATAGATATCAAATAGAAAGAGAAGAAAGCCTGGTGTTTTGGTTAAAAGTGGTGGACTCTAATGTGGAGAACCGGATTTGATTCCTCCCGCCAACATATGAAGCTTGCTAGGTGACCACAGCTCTCTCAGAACTCTCCCAGTCCCACCTACCTCACAAGGTGTCTATTGTGGGGAGAGAAGGGGAAGGAGTGTGTAAGTCGCTTTGAGACTCCATGCAGTTGAGAAAAGTGGGGTGTAAATCCAAATTCTTCTTTTCTTCTATTCTCAAAGGCAGATGAACTAAGGACAAGGTTTACCTTGGGTTAACAGAACAGTCCTATTTCCTATTTCTAGAGGACAGTCCAAGCAAGGCTCAGTGCCCTTCCTTCTCAGGATGTCGCAGCAACACAACTCTTGCTGAGGTAAAGAACTTAGAGGATCCCATTTCGAGAACACAAAACGACAATGGGAAAAGCTGTGAGTACCGCCAAAGAGCAATATCGCTCTAACCCTGTATATTATAAATAAACCAAACCATTACCTCTTTTGGCACCTTTAGTTTTTCTTGGCTGTTCTTTAACTTCTTTGCCTTGGAGGGCCCACTAGGACTGGACAGAGGTGTCTGTAGGCTTGCTAATGGCACATTGGATACTGGAGGCACCATTTGTTCAGGAGTACGTCTGCCCAGATGCTGTTCAATCCCTGTAAAAATGATAAATGAGGATGGTACAGGCTCTGATGGAGAAAAGCTCAACTGAGCTCTGCTTATCAATGCATCTGCTGGCAGAGAAGGTCTCGTCACTGCAGGCCAAGCTTGTTGGGAATGTATTTAGTGTAAGACAAGGACATACCCTCTGGCTCTTCCCTGGAAATAGCCCCTCCTGTTGGATCTTTAGTGGGAGATCCATGATTCCTAGCTTCTGCATGGCCAGAGGGGGTAGATTTCTTTGCAATTACCCTAGAAAAAGACATACAAGGAAGAATGAAACCATTGCTGACACTGAAAACATTGACTTTCATCCCTAGCTCAAACTGCTTGCGTTAAAAAAACCCACTAAGTCATGCCTTCACAACTTCTCAAAATCTGAATGCATCGTATTCCACACAAGTGAATAAAAACACATGCTACCCTTTATATTAACTAATGTTGGTGTTTTACTGAAGGACTCTAATTCTGGGCCCATGAAAACACAGCAGGCATCTGTTATAGAGGAGAAAGTTTCTCAGACCACAATCCAGGATTATTTCATAGGAAAAGGCAGGTCTTTCCCAAGATGTAAATTGTTTCTGCACTGCTGTATACTGTATGGGAGACATGTACATGCACACACAGGGAAGAAACAATTTATTTTCCATTTAGACATTACAGGGGAAAAAGTTGCGCTCATCAGTAACTGTGATTCATCGGACTGCGCAGGCCAGCCAAGGAGCTAGGATCCAGCAAGCTTCTTCTAGAATCTTCATTAGAATGGAGTGCTCCACCCTTCCCTGCCACTTGATACAACTGCTTCCCACCAAACAATCAAATGACCAGAAAGGGGGAGCACACCTTCCCTCAGTTTCCCTTCATCCTCTACTGCGCCCCCAGAAAAATACTAACAGGAAGACAATCAGCGGCTACCCTCCTGGTAGCCACTGAGCATGAGGCAGCTCTTGTCCAGTTCTTTTGGGATAAGTTCACAAAATCTTTGATGAAGGACAGAGGGGTACGGGCTGTGTCCTGTGCATGGAGGATGTCCATTATGAGATTCTCCTCCACAAACTCAGGTTTGTCATTCTCCAGGTCAGGGGTCTGCAACCTGTGGCTCTCCAGATGTTCATGGCCATGCTGGCAGGGGCTGATGGGATTTGTAGTCCATGAACATCTGGAGAGCCGCCGGTTGCAGACCCCTGCTCCAGGTGCAGCACATTTGCCATGCAAAGGAGCTGTTCAGCATAGAGTCTGAAATCATATGAGGGTGGTTCCATGGCTAGGTCTCCGCCAGTGTTGTCAGGTGGAACAGCAGACTCTAAATCTGAGCCCTCGTCAGACGGTAAATGGTGTGAAGACAACTCCAGGTCTGTCTGCAACGATGGAGGTAAATGATGAGAATGATGTCATAATTCACATCTGCTGGACTGAGATCAGTGAAGTCAGATCTGGAGACTCTGAACATTGTTTCTTTTGGGAAGCCAGGCCCCACGATAGTAGATCAAGTCTCCTGGAGTGATCATGGACTCAAGGAAACCACTCTGTTTCTGATCAATCCCCTGAATGTCTCGTCATTGAAGCAGAGGGTCCGACCTCAACAGCATTGTCATCGAGATTGACAAGAGTCCGGTCGGCCACCAAAAGATGTGGGTTCTCAGCCAATGATGCAGAAAAGGTAAAGGCAATTGTCACCAATACCTCCTAGACCAGGGGTAGGGAACCTGCGGCTCTCCAGATGTTCAGGAACTACAATTCCCATCAGCCTCTGTCAGCATGGCCAATTGGCCATGCTGGTAGGGGCTGATGGGAATTGTAGTTCCTGAACATCTGGAGAGCCGCAGGTTCCCTACCCCTGTCCTAGACAATCAAGAGGTTAGGCATTGATGGGCTGTCGCAGATTATGATTGTCACCAACCTGTGGAAGACAGTGTCAGAGCACCACTGGAGACCTTGATCTCGACTGCAGCAAGGATGACACAACCACTAGTCCCACACGTGGCAGCGTTAAAGAACCGCTTTGCTGGCCAAGGATGATTTATGTTGAGGAAGATGCATGCAGTGCCCTGTCTTTGTCTCGGCTGAAGCATCTGGAAGGTGCATTCCTGTATCGATGGATCTGACAGCAAGCGGTGTCATTGCAGTGAAATTGACAACAATGACCATAGGCAGCAAGGTGATTCAGTCTGCTCTGGTGCTGCAGATGGAACGCTTGTGTGTCCTCACCAGAGACATCGGGCTTGAAGAGTTCCACTTTCACCCCTTGCCCTCCTTAGAGTTATGGGCCTTTTTGTGTTTTTTTCACCAGAGGCTCCATTATCGCCCAGATGAGCTCAACCGGGGGCATGGTGCTCATCGGTGATGGTACTGGTACAGAAGCGATTGAAGGAATCTTAACCTTGCCACTCAAGTCACCTTGCCCCAGTCTTAGGGGCCTGATAGAGCATTCCTGAAGCACCTTCAACCAGGCTGTGCAATCCTGCCTGGCCTTAAATGTTATAAAGGCCTTACATTTAGCAGGAACATGGCCTTTTCTGAGGCAGATTAAGCAATCATAATGGGCATCGTCTTTAGCCATTTTTGTGCCGCAGCTTGCACATTTTTTTGAACAGCATAGTCTTTTTACCTTCCATCTCAACAGACAAAGTCAAAATTCTACACAAGGAACAAAAACTGGAGACCGCACACCAACCAAAGAATATGTTCGAAGAAGCATGTTTGTTTGTTTTGTTTGTTTGTTTGTTTGGTATAAAGGCCCTTGCTCTGGTGGAAGTCAGCCTTATATCCTTGGGACTGGGGATCACCAGAAGACTGATCTCAGAGAACCAAAGGGTTTTCTGTGGGCTATGTGAAGAGATATGGTCCTGCAGGTGCGACAGTCCCAGACCTCTCAAGGCCATAAAGGTTAACACCAGAACCTTGAAAATGATCCAGAATTCAACTAGCACCCAGTGCAGTTGGTAAAGAACAGGTCTCATGTGTTCTCTCATTGGATAAAATAGAAGAAGCTTGCTAGATCCTAGCTCTGTGGCTGGCTTGCACATTCCCCTGCGGGATTGCACAGAAGCCAAGAAGATGAACATATGGTTCACAAACTCAGAAAGCAGAAAACAGTCTTTTCAAGGTAACCTGTGAAGCAGCATTCAGAGGGATCACCCACACAAAGCAAAGCAAAGCAACAACTTGGAAGTAAACGGTTTGAGGGGACATATCATGAGGTAAAGTGTGTGTGAAAGAAAAAGACTAACAGATCTAGTCAGGAATTTAAGAAGCATGCCTGAGAAAGTATTTATTTATTCCAAATACTTATATGATCAAAGGACTTCTGAAGCAATTTACAACAAACAAAACAGACAAAAAATGATAAAATATTTCCATGTTGATAAATATGACCCTAACAGCCAAAAAACCAAGATTTTAAAAAGAAAGTAAAAGTCAAAACAAAATCAGCTACAAGTAAAAAAACAAAAACATCACACTTCAACAAGGACAAGAGTCAGGTGAAACGAACATTCTGAAAAGTGGGTGCCTCTACAGAGATAGCACCTCCTCCACTGCCTCACCTAGCACAGCTTAGTAACAAATGGAACATGAATATCTATATAGTTTAAGGCACTCTGCTGATCTCAAGGTATGAGAAAGAGCAAATGTCCCTAATGCAGTGATTCTAAAACTTCTTGAAGTGTAACCCAGTTTTAAACTCACTAATATTTATTCAACAATTCCTTCAACAAAATGGCATTCCTATTTGTGGAGGAACTGGTGGCAGCTTCTGTAGAACCCTCCCGCCCAAACTAGCTATTTTGCTTTTCATGCTGTTCTTGAATGTCTGCTGATTAGCAAGAACAAAATTTCAGGAGGTTCAATAGATTATTGGGGGGTGGGGAGCAGGAAAGTCTCATTCCACAAACTTCACAGATGGCTGGATATACATAATTGTATTTGCTGGAACTCATTTCCAAAGTAACTCCATACTACCTTCCCTTTCCCAACAAAGTAACTCCATACTACCTTCCGCTCCCCAACATAAAATGCAGGACTCACATCAGTTAAAACTGAACACGTTTACATGTTCAGTTTTAAAATAATATAGCATTACTGAATCACAGGCTAGATCATGTGAATTATGCAGAGGCAAACCAAAATTAGCTGTCAAGCCTCCTCTTCCAGCATATCTTGTTCTTCCTCACTGCTTAGCCTTATGACCCAGCGGCAGGAGAGTTATGACCCAGTTCTGGGTGCCAACCCACTGTCTGACAACCACTACCCTAATGTATACAAGGGTCATCGAAGACAACAAAAATTAGAGCGAAGCACAGGTGTCTATGCTGCTAGAAATTAAGACGATGTAGTGGCATGTTTTGTGCACAAATTCCTTCTAGCAGCATTGAGGGGTGAGTGCCAGCACCTGCAAGAAGCTTCAGAGAAACAAATACCATAATTACTCACTAGAAATGTTGGTATTTCAACATTTCCTTACATGCTTCCCCCCCCCCCCCCCCCCCCGTCTTCTCAAAGGTGAAACAAACTACTTCTCCTTTGTGAAAAATAAAGAGGAAAGAAGAGTTCACTAATAGGGAAGAGCAGTGCATTATCCCCAACCTGATGATAGCATTGCCTCCTGTCAAGCCAAGTGACTTCAGACTGGTCTTCTCCAGAGCAGTTTTCCCAGTCACCTGCAACAGAGATGGAAGTAGATACTGTTCATCAGTTCTGAAGAGGTCCCATGTTAATAAGTGACACCAAGGGGTGATTAGGACCTTACCCTCAGGTACTTTTCCTAACATTCTTGCCAACTGTTATATGATTCACTTTGAAGTTGCTTCACTTTGAAGTTGGGGAGGGTCTAGCAGAGCACATGCTTTATATCCTTATGCTCTTAGAAGCAGCATCACCATTTGAAGGAGATTAGAAAACAGAGTTACAAAAGATACCCTCTACCTGAGTCCTCTGAGAGGGACTTCCAATCACAACTGATAATGTTGGACTAAATGCTTTTTACATCAAGTCTGATACCACAGACCTATTAAAAAGAGAATCCTGCGTTGGTAAAACGAACTGAAAAATAGCCCACGTGTCCCTAATTCAATATATGTTCTGTGAGACTTCACAAGCCTGGCTCATTCCAAGCATTTGTTAGAAGAACTGAGAGCCCTGTCTGCATCTGTTGATGCTTGATGTGTAGCAATACTGGCCTAGGAGGACCAATGGTCTCACTTAGTACAGTACAAGTGGGAACCTGCAAGAACTTATGGGGGGGGGGGATCATCTCATTTTCTCCTCCCTCACCATTGACTCTTTCCCTTCCCTGAAAGCCTCACAGCCTCTCTCTTTTCCTTGTTGATTCTTTCCTTCTCAGCTGCCAGCCAACCTGCCACTGCCTGCCCTACTTTCTCCAGTTTTCCGTCCCTCCATCTCCCTAGCAGCCTCTACCTGGGAACACTGTGGCCTGACTGTATGGTGCTAGAAACCAGGCCAGGCCCAGCTGCACAGAGGGGAACTCATAAGGACTTGTAGGGGGGCATCTCATTTTCCCCTGTATTCCCTTATTAACACTATTTCCTCTTTCCTTCTCCCTGGCAACTCCCATGTCCTCACCTTCTCTAGTTCCCCTCCATCAACCAGCCCACCTTTCATTTGTCCTTCATCTTCATTCACTTCATTTATACCCTGCCTTTTCCACAGAGGGGACCCCAAACAGCTTAAGTCATTCTATTCTCCTTCACTTCATCTACACAACAACACTGTGAGGAAAGTTGTGCTGAGAATGTGCAACTTGTTCAAGGTCACCTAGGAAACCTTCATAAGAGAGTAGTGATTCAAAAAATGGACCTCCCAGATCCTGGCATGAGATTCTAATCACCACACCACATTAACTTTTTTGAGGTGGATGCTGTTAAACAGTAGTAAAGAACCAGCCAGGGGAAAGTCATGCAAGTTGTTCGGTAGCAAGTCAACCAGTGGTTGCTGCTGGGCATATGAGGGATCTCAAAGGCCAAAACAGCCTAGAAAGTTCCCTGCCCCCTCCCCTTTTACTGACAAAAATTAAGGCTTGAATGCTGGCAAAACTGTTGTGATTATCTAGCAATGCCAACTCAAGGTATTCATTTCTTAAAGCTACAGGCACTGCTTCTATTGGGGAAGGATTCGTCCTACAATTTTAAAAATATTTTTCACATTTTTCTGCAAACCTGGGCCATTTTTCAGGTTGCTAGAAAGATTTGTCTTATGCATTCTGGGCTCCAGTCTCTATATTCAAGTATCCACAGATTCAGCCATGCTGAGAATTAGATATGTTGATGACTTCAATGCACAGGGTGTAACTCTGCTTCAGATGGGATGGTTATCCACTTAACACAATACATTCTACAAAAATGTTAGGGTGCTCCACTTGTTCAGATTTCCTGTAGTTTAAGTACTTCAGAGGTCCCTAATCGTGTATGATTATGAGGGACAACTTCTTCCAAACAAACAAGAGAGAGAGAAGGGGGGAGGGGCGGACAATCCAGGTCCCTTGCAAAAACATGCAGAATCAGCACCCACTAGCTCAGTGGTGGCGAACCTTTGGCACTCCAGATGTTATGGACTACAATTCCCATCAGCCCCTGCCAGCATGGCCAATTGACCATGATGGCAGGGGCTGATGGTAATTGTAGTTCATAACATCTGGAGTGCCAAAGGTTCGCCACCACGGCGGACTAGCTTGAGGCCTCAGCATTAGGATGATCTATGCAAAGCCCAGTAAGAAATACAAGGAAAGGCTGACATTTATTTGGGGTCAAAATCCAAAATACTGACATATAAAGTATTAAACAAAAACATAAATGCTTCAGAGATCAAAACATGGAAAAAGCAAATATTTATTAAAATGAAACCTCTGTTGTGACTCTTGGGCTTTAAAAGAATTTGAAAAAACATACAAACAGGTCATTGAAAATGTTTTATGGGCTTAGAGGCTTGTGCTGAGCGACCGTGATTATGTTCCAGCAGAGGTTTTTTTCCTCCCCCCACACAAACACATTAAGCTTTGAAGAGACCAAAGCTCTTCCATTTCCCTTCTCCAGTGAGCTCAGAGAAGGAACACATTTTTCCAGGCTGGAAATCTGTGCAGGGTATACCTTGTTATTTTCAGTGGCAGATGAAGGGAGATGGCTGAGAACACGGTTTGTTGACTTACCTCATCTCGCATGTAAATACAGACCGGGGAGACTTCACAGTATTGCTCCACATATTCCCTGAAACAGAAGTGAAAAGCAAATGAGCACCATTTTTTTTTAAAAAAATTGTTCTGGCTTCAAGTCCACAAAAAAGCAGCCCACTAAACCAAGGCCAATATATATTCTGTGAGTTTTCCCAATCTAATCCTGGCCCAATACAAATATTCCTTATCTGAAGGTGTTCCAAGTCCAAGCTACATCTATTGATGTTGACGCTCAATATGCAAATCACTATTTTCTTTCTCAGCCTGAGTCAGTTACCACATATTTTCCATTATTTTGCTTCAGAAAAATCATCATAGTAGATCAACTACATTAAGTAGCATGAAGGAAAGCACAACAACAATTGGAATAAGCAAGCTAGACCCAACTGGCTCAGCTTATGGTAGCCTCTACGTCATTTTCTAAAAGACATAAGCAAACCCAGATAAAAAAGCCCCACTGAACCAAAAGACATCAAGCACTCTGAATTCTTTAAGGAGCGTGAATGCTATATCCAGGACCCCTTCCGCACAGGCAAAATAATGCCATTCCGCACAGCTTCAAAGAGCACTGAAAGCAGTTTGAAAGTGCATTATTCTGCTTGTGCAGAATGAGCCCCAGAAAAGCACAGCAAAAATACAATTAATATGCCTCTATTGTTTTCTGCTTGCAGCAAGGTAAAAGCAAGATTATGTCACAAACTGCACAATGGAAGCTGCCGCAGTAGTATCACAAATAAGACAATGGTACTCTAGCACATATTTCTATAACACTTAACTACTTTCCTTACAATGACACATAAACCACCTTTTAAAGAAAACTTACACAAGGAGCCCAAAATTATTTATTTATTCACTCTACATCTCAACTTCCAACCTGAAACAAAAACGACAAGGCAGCTCACAAAACAGACAAAACACACACAGTAAAAATGACACACTTACTAAAATATTTCTACACTTAAAACTATGGCCAGTACTTAAGTTAGTCTTGGAGCAGCATACCGTCTTGCTTACTGAACTGGGGAGCAGCAGTGCAGGCAACAACCAGACCCACTGGCACTCTTGTTCGTGTCCTGGAATAGTCACAAACCCCCCACTGCCCAGGCCACTCTTGGCAGCCATATCATAGGTGGGTCATCTGGAATAATATAACATCTGTATATCACAAGCTTTTATTACTGAAGTTATGTAAGGAGAGAGCATTCCTGGATATGCTAAATGACTGTGGCTTAGAGCAGATGGTTGTGGAACCAACCAGGGGAGAGGTGATCCTAGATCTAATTCTATGTGGGACCCAGGACCTGGTGCGGGAAGTCAGTGTTGTTGAGCCGATAGGGAACAGCGACCACAATGCTGTCAGATTCAGTATCTCAGCATGCGAACAAGTGGCAACTACTAATGTAGTTACATTTGCCTTCAGAAAAGGGAAATTTCTCAAAGATGAGGGGGATAGTGCACAGGAAGCTGAAAGGGAAAATCAAGAGAGTCAAAACTGTCCAGGATGCTTGGAGGTTATTTAAAAACACAGTAATAAAAGCTCAGCTGGAATGTATTCCACAGGTTAGAAAAGGCAGCACCCGGTCCAAAAGAAAGCCACCATGGTTGAACAAGAGGTTGAGGAAATTATCAGAAAAAGAAATGTCTTTTAGAAACAATGGAAGCTCCAGTTTGGCTGATGAAGAATATGAAGGAGGAGGGAACACAACATGGTGGCAAAAGAGAAGCCAAGTTAGCTGTAAAGGGGAGGCAAAAAAAAAAGGATTATGAGGAACGCATGGCTGAAAAACAAGAACATCAAGACCGAAAAGCAAACAAACAGTTCTTCAAAAGTACCACATCAAAAAGCAGGAAGCCAGCAAAGGGAAGGCGGTAGGGCCCGTTAGATGATAAAGGAACAAAGGGTGTGCTAAAAGATGGCAGGGAGATTGCCAGAGAAGCTGAATGCAGATTCTTTGCATCTGTCTTCACCCAAGAGGAGGGAGGAGGAAAATTCCCTCTTGCACCTGAACCAGAAGCTTCTTAGGAGAGGCCGATTCTGAGGGAACTAAGCGACGAGTAGTGGTAGACAAAGAGGAAGAAGTTCTGGCAGCCATTGATAAACTAAAGTGTATACCAAATCCCCTGGCCCCAGATTGCATTCACCCAAGAAGTTCTTAAAAGAGCTCAAGCATAAGAAATTGCTGATCTTTCTCACTTTAATAATATGCAACTTTATCCCTGAAATCCAGGCTCCAGTCCCTGAAGACTGGAAGATGAAGCCAGTGTCACACCAATCTTTAAGAAAGGATCCTAAGAGGACCCAGGAAATTACAGGCCAGTCAGTTTGACATCTGTTCCTGAGTAAATCTTAGTTAAGAATCTATCATTAAAGATAAAATTATAAAACATGTAGAAAAGCAAGACCTGCTGAGAAAGAGTCAGCACCTGGCTTTTGCAGAAACAAATCCTGTCTCTACAAACTTACTTCAGAGTTCCTTTGGAGGGTGTAAACAGGCATGTGGACAAGGGGTGAACCGGTGGACATTGTCTACTTGGATTTCCAAAAGGCTTTTTTTTTTTTGGACAAAGTTCCTCACCAGAGACTGTTGAGAAAAACTCACAGCAATGAAGGAATAAGAGGGGAAGTCCCTCCTATGGATTAAAAACTGGATTTGGAGAAACAGGAAACAAGAGAGATGCGTGTAAATGGGAAGTTCTCTACCAATGGAAGAGATGTCGAGGGAGTGGTGTCCCCCAAGGATCCGTTTTGGGATCTCAGTGCTCTTTAACCTATTCATGTAAAAATGTGTGTGTAATGACCTGGAGAGTAGGGAAGTGCAGGTAAGCGTATGGTGGCCAAGGATTTGCCAGATGATACCAAATTATGTAGGGTGGTAGAGAACCACAAAGAAAGATTAGCTGAAGAGCTCCAAGCGGACCCCTTGATAAAATTAGGTAGAGTGGGCTCCAGAAAATGTAGCAAAATGCAGTTCAATGTAGCAAAATGTAAAGTGATGCACATAGGGGCAAAAAATCCAAACTTCACATACACGCTTACAGGGGGGGTCAGTGCTATCAGTCACAGACCAGGAAAGGGATTTGAGGCGTCTTAGTTGATAGTTCCATGGGAATGTCAACTCAATGCATGGCAGCTGTGAAAAAAGGCAAACTCTATGCTGGGGATCATTAGGAAAGGAATTGATAATAAAACTGCAAGGATTGTCATGCCCTTATATAGAAGCAGTGGTGCGACCGCGACTTGGAGTACTGTGGTCCAGTTCTGGTGCAGCATCTCCAAAAGGATTATTGAGGGAGATAGAAAAGAGGTGCAGAGAAGGGCAACAAGAGATGAGATTGAGGGACTGGAGCACACCCCTTCCTATGAGGAGAGGCAAGGCTGCAGCGTTTGGAGACCTCTTTAGTTTGGAGAGGAGGCGGCTGAGGGGGGGATATGTGATTGGAAGTCTACAAAATTAATGCATGGGGTAGAAATGTTGGACACAGAGAGAAATTTTTCTCTCTTTCTCACAATATCTAGAACCAGGGGCATTCATTGAAAATGCTGGGGGGAAGAATTAGGACTAATAAAAGGAAACACTTCTTCCCGCAACGTGTGATTGGTGTTTGGAATATGCTGCCACAGGAGGTGGTGATGGCCACTAACCTGGATAGCTTTAAAAGGGGCTTGGACAGATTTATGGAGGAGAAGTCAATTTATGGCTACCAATCTTGATCCTCTTTGATCTGAGATTGCAAATGCCTTAACAAGACCAGCGGGTGATCGGAGACAATGGCCGCATGAGAGGCCAATATTAGATTTGATTCACATCCTACATGTGAGCTCCCAAAGGCACCTGGTGGGCCACTGCGAGTAGCAGAGAGCTGGACTAGATGGACTTTGGTCTGATCCAGCTGGCTTGTTCTTATGTTCTTATGTTCTTATGTAATGACCTTCCTTCGAATTCCTACCACACCTCCAAATTATTTTCTTCCTCAATTTTTCAAGTCCTATTTTCTCTACCAGGACTGCATCCTTCATTTATGCCTCCAGTACAGTTGTTATCACAGAATTATGTTCTGTGACATGTATATGCCTGATGCATTTCAAGGAAAAAAGGCCAACAGGCTGAGTGCAAATTTCCAGTATCCCTGTTGTCAGGACTTAGCATTTCATCAGGAAAAGAGCAGAACATTCTCTACCACACCCATAGAATAATAAAGGAACAGCATTCAAATTCAAATGAGTGAGCTGCTCAGGTCAGCTCTGCACAGGCAAATTCCCCACATATTAATTTCCTCAGCGTTTGCAAAGAGGTACAAACATTCTGCTTATTTTCCTTAGAAAACAGAAGAGGGAAGGAAGTGAAGAACCAGAAGGCTGGAGGAAGAAAGAAATAGTTCCATGAGTTCATCTTTCCACAAGACTAAACTGAAGGCAGGAAAAAGAAAGGAGAAAGAGGCAGGAGATATCAATGGGAAGAGTGGGAAAACTATGGCTGGGCTTTAACACATGAGGGCTAGGCTGGTACACAAAGGCAACAGGGGCAAAAAAACACCCTCCAAATAAAAAAAAACAGTGCTGAAAAATTACTATCTATACCAACCTCAATGAATCCCAATTTATAAATTGCAGGTAGGTGAGGAAAAGGTATTCCATATAGTGACTTCATAGTGGAGGCAGAATTTCAACTCTCAAGTATCCCAGCCACTGTCTATGTTCAAATGGTTAGGAAGTGATATATCTACCTCCGTTTGAAGTTGCCAGCTTTTCCACTAACTTGAGCAAATTATATTATCAGCTGCATGTCTGATAATGCTTCTCTGCATGCCACAAAAACCTGTTAATTTCTGAATAACAATCAGAATTTTTCTAGGTCATTTGTTAACATTACCTCTGGGAAATGCACACATGTCAAGTTGTAGGAGAAAAAAGTGAATTAAAGGTGATTTCAACCCTTACTCTTAAGGATTTCCAAACAGTATGCATTCCAGTCTACTCTAAGCATCCTTAGGAAACAGTGGCGTGACGTAGGGGAAAGAGGGGGCTGATGTCCCAGGCGCCACTTAAGGGCATCACATGGGGGGTGCATTTGGCTGCACTTCCCCCCCCCCTGCCCCCAGCCACTTTGTCCAGGTATTTTCCTCACCCTCGCCTGCCCTTCTCCCTTGCACAGCCTGATCTGATGGCTCCATTACTTGGAAGCCTCTCCTGTCTTGCTATCCCAGAGAAGGTGGTGCCACTGGCTAGTACATGCAAGGCAGGAGAGCAATTCTGCAGTGGAGGCACTTCGCTTACTGAGCGCTCCATCTCCTCCCGAGAGAGGCTGAGTGGTTTTTCAGGGCAGGCGCTGGCCAGCAGGTGCACTTCTAGCCAGGCACCGTCACCTTGCTGTGCTGCACTGAGGTTTCCTTCTTTTTGGAGGCGGCAAAAGATTGGATGTGCAGAAGCTGTGCCCTGTCCCAGCTCGCTCTAAATGTGCCCCCTCAGCCTCTTCCCTTCCTTTTAAAAACCTCTGCCAGTCTTTCACCTATGAGAACCCTCCTCTCTTCTTCTTTTGCCTTCTTCACTGCTCCCCCACCAGCTTTCTCAGTGCTTCGGCAACATTTCCCTTCCCTGCTGCGATCCCCTTTCACCCTATGTTCTCTCTTGCTCAAATGTCCGCTTTTGCGCCCTTATTTACTGGTATTTTTAAAAAACTTTTCCTTTCCTCTTGGCTTTCCTCCCTTCATCTTTTGACTTCTTTCTTCTTTCCTTTCCTTTTCTAAATGTCTGAGTTCTGGACTCACCTCCTTTTTTCAAGAGCGGTAAGATCTCTAACTGAACCAGAGATCTTTTACTGCTCGGTCTGCTACTCAATCCGTATGCTTCCTCCTTGAAAACAGCTTTTAAGATTCCACCATTAGCCCTCCACTGTCCTCCCCCATATTTTTCGGTCCAGTTCTTCCGATCTGCCTTTCCTTTTTGCCCCTTCTTTTTAAAAAACAAATCTCTCTTCTCACTCTCTCATTTTCGCAACAGCTCTTGATGTTTGGAGTTGGTTTGCATAACTTCACTCAACACAAGTCTGGCTCCCCCATACACCCACCCTGCCTAAGCGTGAGCCCCCCCCCCCCCCCCCCTTTGGACATCCTGTGTAAAATAATTCCCATTTTGGACATCCTGTTTTTGTACACCCCCCCCCCCCACTTTGGACATCCTGTGTAAAATAATTCCCACACACCATTTAAAAAAAGGTGTAGCTATTTCCGAGTCCAAGTCTCTGCAGTCAGAAGACGCGTCAAGTGGACTGCCAGATCTACTGGAGTTGGGAGGATTTTTTTAAAAAAAATGTGTGTACCTAAAGCATTTCCCCTTTCCGTATTCTGCCTGATGCCCACATTACACTGGCACTTAAATCCCCCCTAGCAAAATCTTCCCCCAATATCCAAATTCAGGTTTCTACACCCTACGCCTGTTTGTGCAGTGGGGGAGGGGGCTGGGGTAACTGGTGCTTTCTTTTATTTTTTAATTTTGTTGTTGATTTCCTATTGAATTATTATTTCTGTCTACAGGATCCGAATTGACAGTTTTGGATGAAAACTAAAATATGTGGCTGCAAGTGTTCGGGAAAGAGTAAAAAAGAGGAGATTTAACACTTGCGTCTCTGCCCAGTTTATTATTCAAAATCAGTTACCTCCCCAATCTCTGTGTAGGATTAGGGGAAGGGTCAGGCAGTCACACAGACCCCCTCGCCGGCCAGATGCTTGCGGGGTAGGGCCAAAAGCAGTTGTTGCCCTGGGCTCCATTTTCTGTAGATACACACACTAGTATTGGGAAGAAGGTTAAAGCTATGGAGAAAACTATAGAAAAAATGTAAGATTTTATCCCAGTGAAAAACCTCATCCCAAACTCAACACTAAGATTTTAAGACCTGAACCAGATCTAAAGAGGATAAAATGTTATTCTTAAACAAAAGCAGCTGTGTCCAAGTTTAGATCAGAAGATCACAATCACACAACAAAAATACTTGGTCAAAACAGGAAAACAGAATGCATCAGTTACAGATCCAAAGGATTTCTACATTAAATCACTAACACCACAAAATTAATAGTTAACTCATGGCTGAAAGGAAGGAACCATTAGCCACAATTTAAGCCTGCAAGGGTGATCTTCAGATATTTTTGCCCACCAATCAACATAATTAATACAACAGCATATCTTTCTAAATCCACCTTTCTAAATCCAGTCATGTGGAAAAACAATGGATTATAATCTTGGAAGATCATTTTTCTAGAAGGCAAAATGTCAAGGAAAAAATGAACATTGATGGCAGATATTATACTATTTTGAAAACTGTTAATAATATCCCAAGAATTTGATTTTTATATATCAGAGTCCGCATTCTTTATGGAGTTCTCTCTTTAAACTAGTACTTGGCCCTCTGAGTATTATTTATCCCTTTACTTCCCTCCGCATTGTTCCTGTTTACCTCATCCTTGTAACAATAATTTTTGGACATACTTTCACTGTCCAATATTGATAAAAAGAAGCACTGATGAAATACTTCTATGTAAGTTTTTTTAGTCTGTATCCACCTAATTTTGAAGATCCTCAAGATTTTGGGCAGACAGAAAAAGTGGCACAGTAATGTTAAGGACTTAATTATTTTTATTTCACATCATGTGTTAAGGTTGTACTTCAGTGAAAGATTTCAACAACCCAAGAGGGACTACAGAATATGTAAACTGTGTGAACTACATAAAATAGGTTATTTTATAGCATATTAAAATGTGGAGGATTTTATACCTAGAGATCCCCTTTTTGCACTATAGCCTGGTTACAGTTTGCTTGCATATACTTTACTGAAGCCATGCTCCTATAGAAATGAAAGATGACAAATACTAACAAAGGCAGCCCTACAATTCAAATTAAACAGGTTTTTAAAAAAACATACCTATCAGCCCAAAAGAGGAGCAAACTGCTTCCAGTGGAACTCAGAGCTATGCATGTTATCACTGATTGTTCCACCAATAGTCAAGAAATGTTCTAAAAAGAACCAGGAGACTATCCTATCACCTTTTGTTTATTCTCTAAAGAGCAGATCAACAACTAGGTTTTCAGTATTCTCTTCTATTTTTCCATCAAGTATTCACTTCTGTGGGTTGATGCTCTCTTGCCTTTCAAGTCATGTTCCCATTATCCCTTCCCTCCCCCCTTGCTGTGAGTTCACCTTCATACTGCTAGTTTTCATAGTATTGAGATTCTCATTCACTATTTGGAGAATGCCCAGGAACTAGTGGTAGCCCCCCAAAAAGGCAACACCAGCAACACAGAGAAGACTGACAGTTCTTTGTAAATGACATGGACATATGGTTAAAACTAACAATGACAACATACTGGCTTGGATCCAGACTAGATTTTTCTGTAGGCACAAGGACTATCACCAGACAGGCACAAAGATTTCCAGGCACAAGGACTTCCACCTTCCCACCTGTCCCCTTCCACAGCAGCTCAAAATGATCCCCAAAATCCTGCTTCCAGAAGCCCTTCACCGACAGGAACAGCCTTTCAGGAGTATTTTGGACTTCTGCAGGAGAGGGAAGCAGACTGAAATCCTTGCACCTGCAGAAATATTAGTCTGAATCCACCCATTATGATTAGGAAATTCAGATCCCCACTCATCTACAAGCTTACTGGGTGACCTTGGGCTAGTAATTCCCAAACAGCCTAACTTACTCTCTGACAGGTCTTAACCTCCCCCTTCCCGCCACTAGCGACGGCAGGATAAAAATGGAAGGTGGGGGGGGGGGGGGACCTTATGCATCAACCTGAGCCTCATGAAGTAAGAGCAGGATAAAATGTGACAGGCACCTACAATTTGCTACAATACGATAAGCAAATTAAAAGAAAGGAGAAAAGGAGAAGAACTCCAAACCATCATTATCCAAGACTGTATCTTCCCCATCAAGCCTCTACAAAGATGACACACGCAAAGATCCCAGAGAGACACAATTGTGTGCAATGGTTGGAAACCAGCAGGCCCCTCCTCCAGCTGCTGTTAATCCATTACGTGCGTTCTCTGAGGCAAGCAGACACATCAAACAGGCTGCCATTTCTTTGATGTGCTGTTCTTCAGAAGGGGAACAGCAGGCAGATTAGATTGCCTCATGTAGGGATCTGAAAGGGCCTGTAAACATCTTGTGTAAGGACTAGAGCATGCTGAGGAGGAGGAGGAGGAGGAGGAGCAGCTAACAATAGCTTCCAGACCTTCTTCAGACCCAATTAGCAGAAATGGACACTAGGGACCTGGGGGGAAATTCCAGTGGGTTTACCATACTTATCCCCCTTGTACTCTGAGAAGAACTGCAGAATTCCAAGTATCCATCCAAAGAGGACTGTCGAACAATGACGAAGAAGAGCCAGCAGCTACAAAAATGGCTAGTGGTTACCAGGATCGACACTGAAGTAGCCACTGTACTGTACAGGCTGCCAAATACAGAAGCACATCAACTTACACAATAAGGATATACAGCCAAAAGATCATCAGTTCAGACTGCCCCTCTGTCAGAGTATATAAGGTTTTTAGTGTTCCTAAAATTTAATGAAAAGTTATCCAAATGGCTGCTTTCCTATACCAGTGGATGCAAAACTCCAGCTGTGTTTCATGGTCTGAAGTTAGTAATAATTAGCACTTTTACAACAGTGCATTTCATCTTCAAAAGAGCAACTCAGCTAGCACTGTTATACCTAAACCAAGTCAAGCCAAATGCATAGGAAAAATAAATTATTTTAACCAAGAAAAAAAAGGCCGGGGGTGGTGGTGGTGGAAATCATCTATCCAAAAATCATTCAGCTCAACCTTCTTAAGCAGTTCTTTGCATAGCCAAAGCTTTTCAAATAAGTTGACTCCTGTTAGGGTTAGTCAGTTGACCAGACCCCCTGCCCCCCCCAAATATTTATTTGGTGATCAAACAGTGTCAAATTCTGATAGAGTACTTAAAATTATAGTTTTTCTAATAAAATTAATCATCAGCAGATTTCCTACTGCTGTTAATTAAATATACATTTAACTATTACTGTGAAATATTAACACATTAGAATAATTAGTTTTTAAACATAAGGTAAGCTTCCTAGAAGTGTGGACAATTTCACTTTCTCTTTGTGAAACGTGACTATTCTCTTCCATTAGTTTCAAATGTTAAAAAAATGAAATTAAACAGGAATAAAGCAATGGCATGCAACCTACTGTTTCATGCATGGAGAGCAGAGCATTCTGCATTCCTCTCTACATTTGTAGTCCCTCCAACCTCCAGAGAGATCATCCCAGGGTTTCAGGACCTGTGCACAGAAATAGCTGTGGGGAGAGCCGAAGGGAGGAGGAGGCTAACGGGAAGGCCAAAAGGAAGGATGAAATCAAATTCCTCAAGCCTTCCCTTCCATAAATGCAGCTCTGCTGAAGAAAAGAGTTGACTTCACCCCCTTGTCCTGCCTCACTCCCACCCAACCAATCTGTATGGCTGATCACCTCATGGATCCCACAACCCCTGGAACTATATTTCCAGCCATCAGAAAGGGAGAGAAATGCAGGAAAACTCCATAAACATTCCATGAAGGAATGTTTAGATATGTGCCATTGTAAAAGTGGTTGTTGTTGTTATTATTATTATTATTACGATCATTAACATTTTTAAAGACAGTTTTGCAAAGCAGGCACCAGACCAATTCTTCTGGTGTGGGAATTCTTGAAATTGCAACTGGTGGCTAATAGGAGAAGCTTCTCCAGCCCTACATTAGTCCCACTCTGGCTAATGCATGACATAGTAATGAAATAAAAAGGAAATCTGCCACCAAGATAGTGGCATAGTTATTTCCAGAGAATATCTGACAAAAAATTTCTGCGGTCAAAGAAGCGGTCAGTTAACAGTATTTGACTAGTCATATGACCAGTGTGCTAATACTAATTAATTTAATCTAGACAAGACTACAGTATGGCACAAATTAAGTAAACGTTTCTTGTTTAGGGCTGATAGTGTCAGTCTAATAAATGTCCTATACGCTACAGGCTACACCAAGAAAAACCTGATAGACTGACAGTTACACTCTCCGGAGATATGGACACAAAGTACAAGAACAAAATTATTAGAAGCTGTACATGAAAACCTGAAGACTGGTACACATAAAAATATATCCCAACTACAAGACCAAATATATTTCCAACAACAGAGACCTTACTTAAAACAATGATGGAATGTTATCTCCTAGGCAAGGCAAATGCCAGAACATCCCTGTATAAGGAGCAGAAGTGGCGTAGGAGGTTAAGAGCTCATGTATCTAATCTGGAGGAACCAGGTTTGATTCCCAGCTCTGCCGTCTGAGCTGTGGAGGCTTATCTGGGGAATTCAGATTAGCCTGTACACTCCCACACACGCCAGCTGGGTGACCTTGGGCTAGTCATGGTTCTTCTGAGCTCTCTCAGCCCCACCCACCTCACAGGGTGTTTGTTGTGAGGGGGGGAAGGGCAAGGAGATTGTAAGCCCCTTTGAGTCTCCTGCAGGAGAGAAAGGGGGGATATAAATCCAAACTCTTCTTCTTCTATAAGCACACACAGTTTTTAAGACAACGGAAATTAAGGGGTAGTCCACTTGTCATTTAATAAGATACCGGATTCTAGAACTGGCCATGCTGGCAGGGACTGATGGGAATCGTAATCCATGAACATCTGGGGCGCCAGAGTTGGACACCCCTGAGCTAGATAATAAACCAAACAAAGACTGTTCCAGGTGCTAATAGGGATTTACATTTAGAAAATTTCATTCATCAAAATGTGAACCAAAACTCCTGTATTCTTTAATGTTACTAATCTGATCATTTAAAAAATTACAAAATTTGGTAATATTAAGAAAAAGTTAGAATGCCTTCCCTTCACCAGTAAATACAGTGGAATAATTGACAAAAAGCGGAAATGCTGTGCATAGAAACAGTTAGGCATATGATTTTCTTTAGCAGGACCATCTGCTATCTCTTTCACTTGCAAGATGGCCTTGTCAGTTGGATTATCTGCTGAGTCACTGTCTCTTCTTGCTGCTTCATCTTCTTCCTTTCTTATGTTCTTATGTTCCTTTCCCTCATACAGCTGTGAAAAACATATTGCATATTGCAAAGTACTAGAATAATTGCCAGTTGTCAGGGTTCTATTTGCCCACTGTCATCCACTGCTTTGCTGCTGCACTTGCCTATCAATATTTTGATCCAAGTATTCTGAAGGTAAATGAGGGGCCACAGGCAAAAGCTACTATCTCCCATTAGACGGACAGAACACCTGCAGGGGAAAGAAGCAACATTTTGCTGGTACTCCTTGGACAGCAAGCAGCAGAAGACTGGGAAGGGGGAAGGCTAGCAGAGGCTGGATAAAAGCATGGGCTGTTTCCCTTCCCTCCCCTCAAAGGCAGTATGCCTGCAAGGGGAGAAAAGCAAACATTTTGCTTGTATATTGCAAAAGACATGCAAGTTACTGGAAAGAAAACTGAGGATAGGGGGAACACAGAGACAAATGCCCTTCTGCTAGGAAAGGAAAGGCAAGAACAAATGAGATGTGAGGAATCTTTGAAACCTGAGAGCTGAGAGCTACAACTGAATATTGTAATATTGATGTAACAGTATAACAATATGTATACACATTTTCTGAATTTCAACTTTTTATTTTTTAAAAGCATCTGGCCCTTTTTGTTGCAGAGATATAAAATGAAAGGCACATGTCTGCAATGAAAGGGGCTAGAGGCTTGCTTTTTTAAAAAAAATGAAAGCTAGTAATTCAGAAAACTTGTTACTCATATTGTTATAGTATTATATCAATGTAACAATACCCAGCTGCTGATTTAAAAAAAAACTGGCAATAAATGTGGTAGGAAAATGATCTTGCAGTAGGACCGAGGAAACGATTTGGAAACCTGCCATGTGGAAGCTCTGTGTTCCACTGCACTGTACTGGCAAATGCAACAGTAACAAGAGAACGACAAATGCCTTTCCCAGGTTTTGCCCTTACCCTGACAAACTTCTTGTTTTCTGGTTTCTTTTCTCACATGCCAATCCAAATTTCCATGCGCCCACCATGCAAACAAGGATTTGACTACTAATAAAATAAAGGTGCTTTCTCTTTCTGCTTCAGATTTGGCAAAGAAGCTCCCTTGATTAACAGTTTCTAAGACTCGTTCCAGTTAGGTGTTAAGAAAAGTTACAGGTAGAAATGTGTGTCCCACTGAAATTAATAGAAACAAATTAAAAACGGAGTAAAGGATCTGAACAAGCTGATAACTATAATAAAGAAAATAAATACAAAGTTAACATACAAAACAAACCAATGACCTGAAAAATTTTCTGCTTACAGACCTAGATTATAAACGCAATAACTTCCAAACAGTAGGGCACAATAATTCAGAATATGATACTAGGAAAAAAATAATTACATAATTCAAAGCTTTTGAGATCCCACCCACAAAGCAAGCAGTATTGCTGCATCTTCGTGCTATTTACTGCTCTAGCCTTGCCTCCCTTCAGTCAGCCCACTGTAGAGGCAGACAAATCTGGTCTATCTGAATTTGAATCAAATCATTCAGCTACTCCCAACGCAATAGAGTTACCTGAACTTCATTCCCTATCACTGTTCTGGGCATGCTTCCTTCCAGATGAGCTCCTCTGAACATGGTGAGTCATAGAATCACTCTAAAAGTAAACAGCTCTAAGAGTGAAGTTTGCCTCCAGTTTTAAGTCAGAAGAAATATGCTTAGTGGTTTATAATCGGAGCAAATGCTTTCTAGCACTATATATCAATTGCTTCCAGCACAAAGGAAAACCTTCCACTGCAAGAAGATTCAAATGAAATAAGAGTACCACACAGTACTGGAACCACACAAAATAAAAGAACAGGGCCTGAAGAGTAAATTCTATGACTGCAACCCCAATCCTTTCCCCCTAGTTGTTTTTCAAACTTCAATATCCAGTAAATTAAGGCATACAGATTTTTTTTACAGAGTCTGGACATTGCAATAAGCAAAATGGGCGTATATCTGTCATCTTAAACATGGGGAGTGGGAGCTAGTAAATTAACTCAGAGACAATCTCTACTTGGATTTTTCGCAGTGCAGCATAACACTGTGCGTGACTAACAGTGCAATCCTATGCTGAAAGAATTTAAGACTGACAAAGGCTCTGCACAGGTTTGCTGTGTGCACACCATATAGACTAATACAAAGACATGAAGATAACCGATATTATCTTTTATTAAGTGTCTGAAACAGGAGTTCTTTGTGTGTCATACCATCACATAGTCTGAGAAATACGATATTACTTATATGGTTAATGTGTGCAATGTGTCAGCAGAATAAAAAGACAGGAACTGCAAATCTACTGGTTGGCAGAGACACAATGATCATCTGCTTGTTGTTATTTGTACAACTGTCCAACTAGCCCACCCAGCCTTTCCAAGTAGGTTTGTCATCTCAGTTTTGGAAGACATAGAATGACAGCAAGTCAGTAACTGCTTTAAATGATTACTGGAATGATTTCTGAGCTTGAAAGAAATAGCTGCCAATTACACAATCCTACGACATCACAAGTGGACTGTGGAAAAAGACTGTTCAATAGAACAGTAGCCAAAAAAATCCTGTTTGATCAGAGAGAGGGAATCCAGGGCTATACGCAAAAAGCAGGAATTATGAAAACGGCACTAAGCTGACAGCCCCTTTCCAATTGTCAGACAAACCCCGCAAACAAGGACAGAGGGAGTTAAACACTCTGCGATAGCAAATTTCCTCAGCCTTCTGAGCCCCAAAAGAAACAAAGTTAAGCAACAAAATTGTTTTTGGAGTACAGATGATTAGTTTGACATTTGTTTCTAAAGAGCAATCATTGTTCTTGAATCCACTTCAGACAGAAGGAAGCATTAAATATGGACTGCAGCAAGAGGGAGGCAAACCATCACAGAAGTTTGCTAATCCATAGACATCACACATTAAAGACAGACTGCTTTCAAGGTAGGGCAAGGCAAAGGACAGCAACGCGGCTGATCTTCTCCTTTGAACAACATATGATCAAAGGTTTGAAAAAGACCAGTCAACCAACACTATGAGACCAAAGCTTACTTTGTGTCATTCTGCACAAAGCATGTCCTAATCAAATTTTCTGCAAATCTCTTTCAATAACAATGTCCCAAAGAGATTGCATGCAAAATACCCCTGGCTTATATGTTCACTCTGGCACAGAAGGGGGGTGGGAGGCCAGTCCCCAAAGAAATTTTTAAAAAGTAAACTAAACATTCACTCTCCTTGTAGAAGGGATGTGCATTCTCCTGCTGAGATTTGCCAATATTTTCCTTCCGCAAGGGGGTCTCTTGTGATGAGCTGTACTACAGTAGAGAACAGAACCCCGAAAAGAGCTTGGCACACAGTGGATGGAGAAAGAAGGCAGAAGCTGCACTGCTCCTGTCATATCGCTCAATTCCCCACAACTCTTATCCGGCTACAATTCACACAGAAACCAAGATAGCATCACATTTTTACAGGTTAAAAAACAGCACATGAAAACAGGACATTTCTAGCACAAGACGCATAATACTGGGTGAGACATGAAGATTGTGTAAAACTACTGTGAAGCAAATGTATATTAACTGCACAGTTAGCAAAAAAGCCCCCTAGAGTTTAATGGCCAAATGACACATACATGCAACAGGTGACATCCCCTTTGTGTGTTTAAAAAGCTGCTGCAGTCGCAGAAGAATACAACTGCAAGCAGAAAAGCAGTGATGCAGGCCTTGGACTTTTCCCTGACCATCATTTCCCTTCTACAAATGTTCAACCTCCTGCCCCACACATAAGAGTTTAAAATGAATATTTGGTCATGTTTACATCTTACACACAATGTGGCAGGGAGGCAGCTTGGGGGGGTGTGGGGTGTGTGATCTGGACCAGGAAAACAGCAGGTTAAGGAAGGGTTTTAGCACAGTGTCCTCAGATACTACACTTGATCTTAGCCAAAAGGCACCATTCCAAAGTGAATTTTCATACAAAGGACCCCCAAACTACAGTTGTACATTCATATGCAATGTACCCTTTGGTCTCAATGGGTATTACTTCACTTACTTTCTTTCTCAAGGGGTATAACTTCACTTTCTGTCAGAGGCGGGGTGGGGAGAGGAATTCTTGTTTCTCATTGTATACCCTATACCAGCCCCATTGTCTCTAAATGCAGATGGCAGCTGTGCAAGTTAAAAACAACACTGATGTTGGGCTGCCATCTGCTTCGCCTGCTGCAGCACCAGTTTTTTTGGTTTTGTTTTGTTTTTTAACACAGTGATGCCATTAGCGTCTCTAAAAGAAACCAGCAGACTGGTCATGAATGAATCAACCTTCCCAAAAGCTGGCATTCACCCTAGGTTCTATCCAGAGCACTGACTATTGACTTACTACTGATCTGTTCAACACAGTTACGGAGCAAAACAGCAAGGTTAAACACCATCTGAGTTCTGTTTATCACAAAATAAATAAGTGAGGTCCTACTAAAGTTGAAGCACAGTTTCTATTCACTCAGTAGCACCCTAATTATCTACATTTTATATCTTCAACTTTCTTAAAATATTTTTTTCTAATGATTTTCCCTTGGAACTCACCTAGTCTGTGCAAAATGACCAAGAATCTCCCACAAGGTCTTGCTGGAGCAAAAACTGTCCTGGAGCCTTGAACCGTCATCCAGCTGAAGTGCAATCCGTACCTAGGAAGTAGAATCCAGTTAATTAAAAAAGGAATGAGTGTCCCACATAATTATTGGTAGAACAATACTTGGTGAGTTTCTTGAGGTCACATTTGGCAAGCGAGTTGTCATGGCTTACATCTGGCAAACAGAATCCTGGCCCCCAGTTCTGGATTACGACTATTGCTTCAGACTGGTAGACAATTATATCACTCAGCACTTGCAAACAGTGACCCAAAAACAAATGGACAAATACGGATCAAGTTAATATTCCATTGCCTCAGTAGCGACTGATCTATAACACACAGTTCTCAGAGCAGAGCTACATGTTCAATAAGGATCACACAATGAACTGTACCAGTTAGCATACAAGTGAGAGATTTTTTAAAAAAATGCTCTCCAATATGAAAACAAATTTTCTTAAATGTAGACAATTGGACTAGGAGGGAGCTTCATATCAGAGAGAATAAAGCTGTTCCACGGGGTTATATGTTCCATAGACCCCTGGTTACGAGAAAGCATGAGCCTGATTATTTGGCATAAACCAAAGCAGATCTGAGACTGCAATCCTAAGCCCCCTTTCCTGGGAATAAGTCTCACTGAATGATATGAAATTTACATCCGAGTAAACCTATTGAGGCTTGTTCCCCAAGTTAAGAACAGGGATTTCAAATCAACAATACATGTTGCCTCAATGACAAGAAGGCTAATCCATTCAAAACCTTCAATCCAGCCAGCTAGTTTACTACTTCCTGTCCTTGACCTCATCTCAGATCTGAAATTTCTATTGTGTAAGACAAGTTTCTACTTGAGTTCATCTTGGGAATCCTCCTGGGACAGCAAGGAACGATAACTGAACCTGAGCCCCTCCCTACATCTTTCTTATTAGTCTCATTTTGATCCCATTTCTGAATCATATTGGTCATTTATCCTTTCTTCCCCAACATCCCACCTTTAGACTTTCACTGCAGGTCAATTTTCGTATGTCCTGAGCATCCTGTCCTGCATTTTTGACTCTTTTGTTTACTCTGGCTTTAGCTTCTGACCAAGATTTTGTGCCACAATTAGCTTTCTTACCATTTACAATCTTGTCCCTGCAGCATTCTCAAGCTTTAGGAGTCTGAAAGATCTTGAAGCTGGTCTAGTATGTGGAAGTTTGCATGGCTTTTACTTTGACATCAACCCAGTCATCTGAGATCAAACCTGGTTTATATGCTGTGGCTGGAGCACTAGATAATCATTTTGGGGCAGTAGCACCATTTTTGCAGTTACCATTAACCAAAGCAGACACATTTACTGCCATCCTAGGCTTGAGGCCTGCACCTCAGGGAGGGCCACATAAGAACAACCACTCCCGATCAGATCCCTGGACCATTCAGTCTGTTCACACAGTGGCTAACCAGATACCTCTAGCAAGCCTACAAACAGGAACACTGTAGCAGCAGCATCTTGCCTGTGCTCCTCAGCAACTGACTTAATGAGGCATATTACCTCCGGTACTGGATTAAGTAGATTAGTAGCCACTGATAGCCCAGTCCTCCACAAATCTGTTCACTCCTCTTTTAAAGCCTTCCAAGTTGGCAACCAGCAAGTTCCACAAATTAACTATGTACCGTATGAAGAAAGACTTCCTGTTGTATGTTCTGACTCTCCTACCCTTCAGCTTCTTCCTGTCCAAGCCTTCCATGCCATGCATAATTTTATAAAACTCTAGCTGGTGATTCTTTCAAGGTGGGGACCACCTGGAAACCACTCACTAACCACATTTTTAAAAACCACAGAACATGCTGTTTCTAGTCACCCTCCTCCCCTTTAAAGGTGGCAGCACAGAGAATGGGACTTGAGTAGCAGATCTTAACTAGCAGGCTAGACAAAATAGGAAGGCATTGTCCTTCAGGTGCCCTGGCCCCAGGACATTTAGAACCTTAAAGGTAAGAACCAGCAATGTAAACTGTGCCCAGAAAGAGAAGTGCAATATTTAACCCTAAATTGCTCTCATCATTGTGTACCTCCAAAAGTATATGCAGTCTAATATCTTTGGAATATTTTTCCTTTTATTAATTTATAGTCATGGTTTTTCAGCAACTTTGTGAGTATCTCAAGTCTGTTGAAAAGAAAGAATCTCTCAAAAATGGCTCAGTGAGGTCTGAATACACACTTTGCACTTGGGAGCCCCAAAGTATGTAGAAATTTCTATTTAGCTTGTGGATGGCCTGGTTTTACTGTTTTTGAATTCATAATGGAGGCCAACTATTTCTCTGTAGGAGCAAAATCTGTCCAAGAAGTTCTGTAACAAAGTATTAATCAAATATGAAATACGTGACCAAGGTAACTACAAATATACTTTCCTTCTTAGGCTATACTCCATCTCTTGCTACTAAAAGTACTTGGATATACCACAAAGTTAACTCACCCCATGTACTTTTCTGAGATGAAATAATGCACTTTCAAAATACATAGGCTGATGCCGCATGGGCCCCAAAGAGTGGTGTGAAAATGGTGTGAACACTTTTACATCGTTTTAAATCCTTTTACATCGTTTTCACACCATTTTCCCATTGCTGTTTCTGGCCCATGTGGAATCTGCCATGGATTAATAATATCCATGGGTGTAATGATTGTGTGTGTGTGTATGTGTGTGCACGCGCGCAAGACTTTAAACTGAGAGATGAATTGGAGATAGAAAGGGAGCTGAGAGGGGGATGAGAGAGCAATGATTGGTTGGTTCTAGAGTGCGCACGTGGGAGGGCTGTGCTGGACTGGCAAGAGTGTTACAGGGTTTTAGAGTGAAAAGACTTAAGAGTGTCAAAACTCTAGCCAGAGAGAGACAAAGCTCTGTGTAAGAATGGCAGAATGTGTTAGGGCTTCTGAGTGAAAAGACCCAATGTGTCAAAGCTCTATGTGAGCAAGTCAAAGTGTGCCCAGGCTCTGTGTGAGCAAAAGTGAGAGTTTGTTGGGGTTTCTGAGTGAGAAGTCAGAGGGTCAAAGCTCTGTGAGAGAATTACTCAATGCATCAGAGTGTATGCAGAGAAAATTACTGTCTTAATAAACTGTTAGACAAAATTACAGACAAAAAAACACAGAGTCTAAAAGAGAGAGAGAGAGAGAGAGAAGAGAGAAAGAGAAGCTGTTAGAACAGTGATGGGGAACCTTTTTGAGACCGAGTGCCCAAATTGCAACCCCAAACCCACTTATTTATCGCAAAGTGCCAACATGGCAATTTAACCTGAATACTGAAGTTTTAGTTTAGAAAAAACGGTTGGCTCTGAGGCATGCGTTACTCGGGAGTAAGCTTGGTGGTAGTGGCTTTGCTTTGAAGCCCCTGTGCAACTCTTCCAACAGGTGAATCATGACCCTAGGAGGGTTTAGTCAGAAGCAAGCCCCATTGCCAGCAACCGAGCTTACTCCCAGGTAAAGGATTGCGCTTTTGTTCTTCGCATGAAAAGCGAACAGCGCTTAACAGGGTTACCTACACAGCCTCCCCAAAACTAGGTCTTAGAGGTTTAATGCTAATGATCAAGCCCAGCAGCCCAGGCCAACCTAGGTGGGGGGGGGGGGGGCAATTTGTTTGTGCGTGCCCACAGAGAGGGCTCTGAGTGCCACTTCTGGCACCCGTGCCATAGGTTCGCCACCACTGTGTTAGAAAGTGTCAGGTGAATTTATGTTGAGTGAAGTCCCCAAAGTATCTGTTGCCTCAGTTTGATTTTTATTTTATTTTGTAAATATTCTGCTTGAAACTTTGAAGTTAATTATCAGTTACAAATAAACTCTTACTTTGTTTGAAGAAACATTGGAATCCCATCCTATTTTCCTGGATCCACCTAGCCTTATAAGCTCATGCAAACTATCAAAAGGAGATAAAGGTGTTGTTGGTATTTTTTTAATTTATATTTCTAGTGGCAACAGCCATATGAGGAAGAATTAAAGGAACAATTTTTAGTTGGCACTTATGTATTTATTTATAAAGGAAAAATACTGGACATCACATTTGGTCATCGCAATGAGAAATTACTTTTTTACTGTAACAGCAGTCTGAAGGTACAAATACTCTTGTACAGTCTGAAGGTACAAATACTCTTGTAGCTGTTTTTGTAAGGAAAAATTCTATTATGAAGAACAAAATCACCAATGTTTTCCTAAGACATGGATGTCAGGACAATCTACTCACCAACAATTTCAACCAAAAAGCCTGAATCCATAATACAAGCATACTTGGCTAACTGAATCCCATAAAATTCAAAAATAATAAACAAGAAACTCCTGCACACAGGGAACTAGTATCTTATTTCATTTTTTATTTGCATGCTGGCTTTTGATTCTTAGTCACCAGAGGCTGACGTTTTTAAGCTTTTTGTCATAATAAGGAAGGCTAAAACCTGTTTCTAAAGGGTAAAACTAACAGAATTTCCAGAATTGGCAGCACTGCAAAAGAACTGAACCAGCACTGCTATCCCAATCTGATTCATTTCTCACACAGTCCTCATCATTGAAGTATCCAAGGGTCTGGAGAAGGAGACAGACACAACAAAATCTTTCCAATATTTCAAAGACAGTTCTTTTTAAAAGTCAACCCTAGACACCACAAACTTTTAACACACACCACTGCTTTCATTGGCAGGGTATATTTGTTGTCACTTGTGCAGCACGCTAAAAGATGGGATTTGGGAACAGATCCATAGGAAGTAATGCATGTTACCAGCAACCAGTCTTAAGGGGCCTGTATTAAGTAGTTTCATCCCATTATTAACATAGTCCCCCCAGTTTTTTCTTCACTCAAGACCAACCTTCAAATTATCCTTGGCTGCCTAAGCGTGTCAACAGTTGACATTACTAGGCTACAAGACTCCTGGCCAGAAATCCACACTGCCAATTGAATCAATTTAGGCAACAGTTCAAAGCCATGCATGTCACGAAAGTCATATTCAAGCAATTTAAAAAAGCTTCACAGAAATCCCAAGTTACACATAAAATGTTAAGCTTTTATCCAGCAAATAGAAAGCCATGCCAATTAGTTTCTAAGTTTACAAACACAAGTACAAAACTGATTAATAGTTGAATTGCTATGTTAGTTCTTTGTAACAGTATACTTCCTCTGACCACAGAGAAATCTGCTTTCCTTGTCTTTCATATATCTACTTCTAAAGGCAGAAAGTCTTAACAAAAGCCACTGCCGATGCAAATACAAGATTACATTATCCTCTGCAGTTCCGAATATTCACAGACTAACAAATTTTACAGCATCTCGCCTTCCAGAATTGGGTAGTCCAAATTTTTTCAGGAAAGTAGTACCTGCATTTCCAAGGTAAAAACTGATAACCAGTGAAAATGGATTTCATATCTCCAACTTTACCTAACATCACAGCTTTAGAATAATACAACCTAACAAACAATACAGGCATTTTAAAAACCGTACTTGCAGAATCTGGTATTCTGGTTCTGGTAACCTTATGTTTTATTAGTCAAAGCAACTTAAGAACATTCCCTTCCTGGTCATCTACAGATTTTAACAATGCCATCCTAAGCGAACATACACCTTACTAACTTCAGTGAGTGTTGAACAGTATAACTCTGGTTAGGATAGCATTTGCAACTTTCTTATTTCTAATTTCCTAGCAGTACAATAATCAGCTCAACTCCTACCAGGAGCGGATACCAAGTACATTACTCAGTGTACCACTAATACAAAGTGGAATCCTATGTTGTTCTGACTTAAATGTAATTAGTCACATTTCCTTATTGCACAGAGATATAATCGCTCCATTTTAAATCATCAATATTTTCTTCTGAAAATACAAACATTTGAGAAGGAAATATATGCATGAAAGCGCCATTAGGTGACGCTCCACTAAACAGCTACCCCGACAAGTGCCTTTGAAGGCAAGTGAGAAACAGGTGGTTTGCCACAGACTTCCTCTACCGAGCCTTCCTTGATAGTCTCCTGTCCAAGCACAGACCCTAACCCAATTTAAATTCCAAGATCTGATGAGATCAGGCTATACTACACCATCTTCCTTCCCCCAGAAGGAAGAATACACAGGGCAATTTTGACTAATCTCTGCTGCTTCAGAAGCAAAAAAATGCAAATTGTACTCAAACCTGGCCAGAGTCCATTAAAGCATACCAGAACAGATAATGAGTTCAGCCAGAGTTGCAGACAACAGAGTACTGAAAGTTGAAGGGGATCTGTAATAACGTAAGCTGCCAAGAATTGGCACAATGAGATTCTGCTCCTTTCTCTTCTAGTCCCCACCTGTGTCCTTCTGTTACAGGCAAGGCATCAACCCTTTGAAAGATCTGGCAGATTTTGTTTGAAAGGCTATTTAGACTAGACTATTAGACAAATGCCTAGAACAAACTCCCATTCCTTTTTGTTAATTGCCTGGAATTAATTAAATTAAGCACGGCTAAGACTTAACAATGAATCAATCAATAATCTTGACTACCTGCTTGTTTTCAAACTAGTTATTCAAGCACACACTGCTCTGGATAACCCAGACTAGCCCAATCTCATCAGATCTCAGAAGCTAAACAGAGTCAGCCTTCTTCAGTACTTGGCATCAAGAAAGTTTAGGGTTGCTACACAGAGGCTCATTCCGCACACGCAGAATAATGCACTTTCAAACTGCTTTCAGTGCTCTTTCAAGCTGTGCGGAATAGCAAAATCCACTTGCAAACAGTCGTGAAAGTGGTTTGAAAACGCATTATTTTGCGTGTGCGGAAGGGGCCAGACAGTCAGGCAATGGCAAACCACCTCTGAACACCTTTTGCCTTGAAAACCTGTAGGGTTGCCATAAGTAGACTGAAACTTGATAGGAATGAAAAAACAAACATGCTCACCAGTTGACCACTGGCATGGGCACTTCTTCTACAGGCCCTTCTCTGAAGCTTATTAAAGTGGTGGGAGTGGGGGGCTCTCTCTGCCTGCAGCAGGCTAACTCAGGAGAAGGGGTCAGTAAGGCTCAGTATAACATCTAGGAATCCCTAACACCTTGTGAAGCCTCTCCAGTGCTCACTGTTCTCCAAATCTCTCGGTGGCTCAGTGTAACAGAAATGAATCCTGTCACCTGCCCAATCCACTGTTGTGTTTGGCCTTGAAAAAGCTTACAAAAATCAACATGGCATCAAAGACCAAACCTCATCCTCTCTTTTAGGGACATGGAAAATATAAATGTAGCCAACAGGCTGTTGCTTGACTTATTCCCTTTTGCTTAATGCAGTAAATAACAAATTTTAATATCATCAGTAATTAGTTGAGCTATTTAAAGGATCAACAACGGTACTGTTAATGAAACTTGATTCTTCCTTAATTATTCAGAATTAATTAACAAAGTATGCTTTCACTTATGAAAACTGATACAGTAAATTAATCTGTCTTTAAAGCAGAGGTGTCAAACATGCGGCCTGGGGGCCAGATTCAGCCCGTTGAGGCAACCCCACCCCCTTGCTCCATTTCAGGAGGGGGATTCCTCAGCTAGCTCACAGGCCTGAGATATCCACTCCAGGGCTGGCAAGCCTGCTGTGAGGTCACTAGCTGAGGCAGTCAACCCTGCCTCCCCCTCGTAAGTTCTGATCTGGGCTGGCGAGTCTGCTGGGAGCTTACCAGCTGAGGCAGCAATCCCTCCCACTCCCTTGCCCAGCCAGACCAAGTCACATTTATGACATATCCAGCCCCCGCAACAATTAAGTTTGATACTCCTGCTTTAAAGTATCGCAAAATAAAACAGGAGTTCAGAAGTTTGTTGAGACTGAACAGAAATGAATCCAGCACAGTCTGTCAAGCATGAGAGCTCAATTCATCACGTGCTGCTGAGTAACTCCCATTTTGAATTAAAGTGTCACAAAAAACGTTTTGAATGCCGCAGACCAACTTGACTAATTTCCTCAGAATCAAACTATTTTGTGGATTAATATTTAATAAGTTGGACTCGGTGTTTAATTACAACTTGATTTGTTTACTGTATGCATTTTAATGGGGTTGGACATCATTCCTCTTTCTTAGGGATGATTCATTCCATTACTGACATGACTTTCCCAATTTTTTTAATTGCCCGAAGACAGCCTTCAAATTATCCTTGGCTGCACAAGGATGCTGACAACTGACATCACCAGGCGCAAGACTCTTGCCCAGAAGTCCACACTGCCAACTGAATCAGTATTTTAGGCAATGGTACAAAGCTAGGCAGGTCATGAAACTGCCACCACCAGAACCAACAGTTAAGTAGATTTCCTACTTAAGTTCAACCACTGACTTTAGGTGACTATCCTCTGATGCACAGTGCCAAAGTAATATATAGCAAATGACTTTAATGAGAACAGCAACAGGCAACCTTAGTTCCGTTGGCTGAAAAACAAAAAGTCAAGTATTATCAAGCAAAAATTTAAAAGCTTTAAAATTAGGATGATGAATTAGACAAAACAAAAGAAAGTTACAATGCGTCTCAGAGAACAAAGAAAGAACAAACTATTAAACAAGAACTGGCTAGCAGTTATGACTGAGCAGAGAGACTATCCATCCAGGGGCAAATTCAATATATACATCAAGCAATACTGAAAATGGTTTGAACATTACTTCAGTAACCTATTTTCTCAGGGGCAAAAAAGCTAGTATCTGTAATGCACGTGCATGAAGAGTGTCATATACATTATCCTTTTTGTGAACCTAGGAAAATCACTCCCCTGCTTTAAACAGCAGGGTACTGATCACATTAATTCCTACAAACTCTCAGACGCTATTTTCAGCTGACGTCTATGATTAGGGTAGGTAAACACAAAACTACCCCAAGCGTAGGCCTGGCAGAAAACCTGTGCAGCGATATGTTCTGTAGATTGTTCAGAATATGCCATTTTAAAAATCTAGAAAAAAATATAATGTAACTTAAGCAGTAATTCAAAGAGAATGTGGATGATTCATTTTTATTGTAATATCTTGCCCAAAAGGGAAGAACTAATAGTCGTACAGAGAACTGAATTGTGTTCAAACTGAATTTATCCACTCCTCTTTGCCCAAGCATCTTCTTTAAATAAATAGCTGTGAAGAAATATTATGTAATACCAAAAAGTACCTCTGGTACAATGCCTTTCCTTGATCACTGAGAAACTACAGTCTTGAAATTAAGGCACACAGAAGACTTCAGGGCTCTAATACAAGTTTGAGACCAGCAACTCCTCTTTTATAGACACAAAGAACTGCCCTCATCCAGCACCCTCTAACACAATATTTCAACATAATATTCTTTGAAACGTTTAAAGTTTAAATCTGAGTTCACGTTTTAGAGGTCTAGACTCTAGAGCAGGGGTGGGCAACTATGGCCCTCCAGATGTTCATGGACTACAATTTCCATCAGCCCCTGCCAGCATGGCCAATTGGCTATTCTGGCAGGGGCTGATGGGAATTGTAGTCCACAAACATCTGGAGGGTCATAGTTGCCCACCCGTGCTCTAGAGGCTGCAAGGACAGATTGCGGAAGTGAACATAGAAGATATAATCACAGAAGAATATTAGGAAAATTCTCTGAGACATCCTCAGCCTTGTTCCAAATGGCATAAGTATTCAATGACTGAAAACAAGTTCAGCAATCTAGGCAATAATCAACAGTCAGGATTATTTCCAATTCTCCTGAAGCTGGAAAGCTCCAAATGCTGCTAACTCAAGTGATGTGGAAGGGCCCTCAGGTGACAACCTTGGCAAAAAATCAACTGTAGCTATCTATGTGAATCAATATTTTCTTAACAACCAATTTAGGATACATTCTGAGAATCTAAGCAATGCCTACGCATCGTAAGTGGCTATTCCTCCAAGTATTGCTAAACGTCAGTAACCCGAATGATGGCTGAATAGGAAGCCAGAAGTTCTCCATGAACAAAGTTCTCCATGAACTCCATGGTCAGCCCAATGTAAGAAAGTATACCAAAGGACCTGCTAAAATAACCAGTCTCTAAGATATTTAGAGATACAAAGAGAAAAATTGTGAAATATATGAGGAGTTTCCTTTGAAAATAAAGTTCTTCCTAATGCCATCTGACATCCCAGCTCTTTTTCCTCCTCTTTCTTTTTGTTTTTTTCATTTAATACGATCAACTTATTGCTGAAGAAAGGTGAGATATAGAAGAAAGGAACAGACATGAGTAACCGGCGGGGAAGGAGTTGTAGACGAAGAGATGAAAAAGTTTGTTTGTGTTAACAGTTCATTAAATTACACAGTACCTATCTAGAATAAAGTTAAAATCTGCTGAGGAAGACTCTCTCTTTAAACAGCACCATGGTGGACATTAGATTTAAACGTATCATAAAGTAAAAAGAACAAACCATAGCATCAGTTCCTGATCTATTTTGAGAAATTGGCACCATCTCCAGTCTAGCATTGTTGGGTAGGTTGGCAAATCTCCACTGTAGAGAAAGATCCAGCACAGTCCTCTGAAACCTGCAACACACAAAAGACCACCAATGACCTATTGCTCCAATACTACAGCAGACAATTTTATCAATGCATTTTTTTCAAGCAAACAACATGCACTTGGCAATTCAATAAGGGATCTATTTTCTCTTTCCACCTGAGCGTTCATTTCAAGACAAAATGGAATAGTCAATTGATGTTTCATCCCATATTCAGTCAATAATGCTTTTGTTTCATTTGAGGAATATTCTCCCCCATTGTCTGAAAATAAGGCCACTGGGGTTCTTTGGAATATGTTTTTGACTATTGCAAGGCAAGCTGTAAATTTACTCAGAACTTCACTCTTATGTCTGAGGAAATACATCATAGTAAATTTTGAAAAATCATCTACAAATGTCAGGCAACATTTGCTCCTCTGTTTTAAAAGGTCCGTGCACATCAATGTGAATAAGCTCCAGAGGGTATTTTGCTCTCCCTCTGCTGGACTGCTTTGCAAAGCTTGGCCTTACATCCTTTGCTTTTAAGTATCACATCTTTGTGCTGAGAGTAGTTAGCAATTTGCATATTCATTGCTAGATTCTGGCTCTCAGGCTGTTTTATTGCTTCAAATGATGTATGGCCAAAACATCTATGCCACAAATTTAAACACTGTCTGTGAGTACACTTATAAAAAAGTTTCACTTTGCCTATATGTAAATCCAGAAAATGTAACTTATTTTGATTAGTTCCTTGGGCGAATAATTCTGTCATCAAAAATTAAAAATGCATCATCAAAGGAAACAGAAAAGCCTTTCTCTGTGAAAGCATTTATAGAGATCAGATTATTTGCAAGTGAAGGAACATCAAGAAACTCTGTAATAGTGATTTCTCTCACAGATCCTCCTGCAAGAGCGCATTTTATGGTCAGCCTTCTGATCCCCTCTGCTTTGATCATCTCATCATTTGCAAGGCAGAGTGACTCTTTCTTCCTCTTATCCAAAAACTCAAACAAGCTTTTATCTCCACAAAGGTAGTTACTACTTCCACTGTCAAAAATCCAAGTATTTGGTTTTATTTCTCCAGATTTCACCACAAAAATCTTTCTTAGATAAAGTCTGCTTGCCTGCAGTCCCACTGCGCTTGGACTTACTTTTATTGCTCATTGTTGTACAACATAAATGGTACCCTTCTTGCTCAAATCAAATCAAAAACCTTTAATGGCATATTATCAATAATTAGCAAAGTGCATAGAAGGCATAAACAGATTAAAAGTTTGTTTTATTACTTTATTACTTTATTACAATTTATTACTTTGGCTTGCTGTTATGGTAGATGTGGTAAGATCTGTCAACCATTATTATAGATAGGAAATGAGCCATCGTAGATGTGATACCTTCATTCTTATCTGCCAACAAAAACTTCACACAGTCTTTGTTTGAAATATCTTTTTGATTATCAAGCAATTGTCCAAGGACAAGTGTTCGGGCTTCTTCGTGTAAAGGACAGTGAAGAATAACATGAATGAGTGTATCTGGTTCATTAAGATCACAAAAATTGGCTTGTACCCATTTTATAGCCTTATGAAAGGAATTTATCCAGATTGGAATGCCGTAAAGTAATTGTGAAAACACCTTAGCCTGAAAAATCCGAATGGAAGCTGGCACATGTTGGTTCCCCTTTACAAAAAAGAATTTTTGAATTTCAGCAGCAGTGCATTTTGCTTGTGCAATAACTTTCTTCTGGTGAGTGGCCCATTTGAGATTGGATGGGAAATTTAGTCCTAAGTATTTAAAGTATCTCACCAGTTCTAAACAGGCTACACAGAGTTTCCACGTATAGGATAATCTGCTTTAGCAGAACCTCATGATTTTGGATTTTTCAAAGTTGATTGAAAGTATATTTTTTTGGCAATAAGAGTAGAAAGTTTGTAGATATCGTATAAGGCCAATTCTCGTACAGGAAAGAATAACGGTGTCATCAGCATATAAAAGAAGTAGAGTTGGGCGATTCCCCAGCATTGGTGGATGACCATTGACTGTATCACTGGTGTGTGGCAAATCGCTTAAGAACAGATTAAATAGATGAGGCGCAAGTACGCAGCCTTGTTTGACACCTTTCACGATGGGAATTTTTGCTGATAAATTGCCGTTTGTATTAAGTTTTAACATCTAGCAGGATGTTTTAGAATACAATTTTTGTATCAAAAATAGAAGTCTGGGATCAATTTCCAAATGGGTCAGTTTCTTCTATAACAAGAGCTTTGATATGCCATTGAAGGCACCTTTAAGATTCAGAAAGGCCACAAAGAGTTCTCTTTTTTTTGGCTAAAAAGTCCAGTATTATGCAATGGTCAATTGTGGATCGGCCTTTCCTGAATCCAGCCTGTCCAGTCCAGTAATTTAGACTCCAGATGGTGCACTTATAATTTGCCAAAAATTGACAGGAGGCTAATTGGGCAGTAATTCTCAGGCAAAGTGGGATCTCCTTTCTTAAATATTGGGATAATTATAGAAGTAATCCAAAAATCAGGGAAAACACCAAAGCGGTCAATTAGGGTGAAAAGTGTAGCCAAAGGATGAATGAGCACATGATGGAATAATTTCCTTAAATGACTTTTGGCGGAATTACACTCTTTGTCAAACCATGTTTTGTGCCCACGAGGTTTATGAAAGGGGAGCTTATTCACATGGTCTAATCTACTAATTAAGGTTTGATATATTTGCATCAAGTGAGATCCAGTCAGATTTGAACTACTGGGCACAAAGTTAATTAGAGACAGGAGGTATGTGCCATTTGAATTTTCTACCTGAAACATCCAATCAAAACTATTACCCATTGTAGATCATTGGATATTGTAAGAGTAAGGATGCTATCAGTCATTGATGGATATAATCTTCTAACTGTCTGATATGTCTGAAGCGGAAGAAGGAGGGACATGATACTAAAACTTACAAATTCTGAACCTGTTACTGTACCCTGGATAAATCCACAAGAGACATTCAACTCAGGATCAGAGTACCATAGGAAAGTGGCTGTGGACTGTCACTACAGGCTGTGTTAGGAGCATCTTTGTACAATGAATGACAAAATGAGAGCAGTATGAAAACCACAAATAAACTAATAAAAGCAGTAGAACTCACTTCAAATCATATTCATTGGGATTGAAATTCTGCTTCCTACAAGCTTCTTCCAGAACCTGCATACAGAATACACAGAGAATCAATTTGGAATGTACAGTGCAAAAGCACTGTCACTGCAAAGCACTTTAGCCACTTATAGCATACTTTCTTTCTCCCTTTCTATCACATGATTATGGGCTCAATAAGGACCTTAACTTGTATTAACAATCATTATTACATGGAGAATGAAAGTTATTTTAGAGAACTAAAATTAGCAGCTTGTAAATTGCTACAAGTAAATTACAATTATTCTGAGGTAACACTTCACACAACCCCAGGATGTTCACATCACTGCCATTAGAAAGAAGACCACCCACAATTTAATTAAATCCTAGGCCTGTGGTGGCGAACCTATGGCACTCCAGATGTTCATGGGGCTGATGGGAATTGTAGTTCATGAACATCTGGAGTACCATAGGTTCTCCACCACTGTCCTAGGCAGAATGCCCATACAATCATGGGCACTATAAGACTAGTCTGAACTGAACTATGTGGTACTACATTGATCTTGGGGTAAAGTTCATGGTGGATACTGCTGAGTACCATCAAGTTGCTTCCAGTTTACGGTGACTCAATGAATTAACGACCTACCAAAAATCCTATTGTTAACAGCCTTGCGCAGGTCTTTCAAACCAAGGGCTGTGGCGGTTTCAGCACTGAAATTAAAGTATTTAGGCATCCTATTTCTGGGTTTGACTATAACAGGGGTAGGGAACCCCCCCACCCCCCCCCCCCCCCACCCCCCCCCCCCCCCACCCCCCCCCCCCCCCACCCCCCCCCCCCCCCACCCCCCCCCCCCCCCACCCCCCCCCCCCCCCACCCCCCCCCCCCCCCACCCCCCCCCCCCCCCACCCCCCCCCCCCCCCACCCCCCCCCCCCCCCACCCCCCCCCCCCCCCACCCCCCCCCCCCCCCACCCCCCCCCCCCCCCACCCCCCCCCCCCCCCACCCCCCCCCCCCCCCACCCCCCCCCCCCCCCACCCCCCCCCCCCCCCACCCCCCCCCCCCCCCACCCCCCCCCCCCCCCACCCCCCCCCCCCCCCACCCCCCCCCCCCCCCACCCCCCCCCCCCCCCACCCCCCCCCCCCCCCACCCCCCCCCCCCCCCACCCCCCCCCCCCCCCACCCCCCCCCCCCCCCACCCCCCCCCCCCCCCACCCCCCCCCCCCCCCACCCCCCCCCCCCCCCACCCCCCCCCCCCCCCACCCCCCCCCCCCCCCACCCCCCCCCCCCCCCACCCCCCCCCCCCCCCACCCCCCCCCCCCCCCACCCCCCCCCCCCCCCACCCCCCCCCCCCCCCACCCCCCCCCCCCCCCACCCCCCCCCCCCCCCACCCCCCCCCCCCCCCACCCCCCCCCCCCCCCACCCCCCCCCCCCCCCACCCCCCCCCCCCCCCACCCCCCCCCCCCCCCACCCCCCCCCCCCCCCACCCCCCCCCCCCCCCACCCCCCCCCCCCCCCACCCCCCCCCCCCCCCACCCCCCCCCCCCCCCACCCCCCCCCCCCCCCACCCCCCCCCCCCCCCACCCCCCCCCCCCCCCACCCCCCCCCCCCCCCACCCCCCCCCCCCCCCACCCCCCCCCCCCCCCACCCCCCCCCCCCCCCACCCCCCCCCCCCCCCACCCCCCCCCCCCCCCACCCCCCCCCCCCCCCACCCCCCCCCCCCCCCACCCCCCCCCCCCCCCACCCCCCCCCCCCCCCACCCCCCCCCCCCCCCACCCCCCCCCCCCCCCACCCCCCCCCCCCCCCACCCCCCCCCCCCCCCACCCCCCCCCCCCCCCACCCCCCCCCCCCCCCACCCCCCCCCCCCCCCACCCCCCCCCCCCCCCACCCCCCCCCCCCCCCACCCCCCCCCCCCCCCACCCCCCCCCCCCCCCACCCCCCCCCCCCCCCACCCCCCCCCCCCCCCACCCCCCCCCCCCCCCACCCCCCCCCCCCCCCACCCCCCCCCCCCCCCACCCCCCCCCCCCCCCACCCCCCCCCCCCCCCACCCCCCCCCCCCCCCACCCCCCCCCCCCCCCACCCCCCCCCCCCCCCACCCCCCCCCCCCCCCACCCCCCCCCCCCCCCACCCCCCCCCCCCCCCACCCCCCCCCCCCCCCACCCCCCCCCCCCCCCACCCCCCCCCCCCCCCACCCCCCCCCCCCCCCACCCCCCCCCCCCCCCACCCCCCCCCCCCCCCACCCCCCCCCCCCCCCACCCCCCCCCCCCCCCACCCCCCCCCCCCCCCACCCCCCCCCCCCCCCACCCCCCCCCCCCCCCACCCCCCCCCCCCCCCACCCCCCCCCCCCCCCACCCCCCCCCCCCCCCACCCCCCCCCCCCCCCACCCCCCCCCCCCCCCACCCCCCCCCCCCCCCACCCCCCCCCCCCCCCACCCCCCCCCCCCCCCACCCCCCCCCCCCCCCACCCCCCCCCCCCCCCACCCCCCCCCCCCCCCACCCCCCCCCCCCCCCACCCCCCCCCCCCCCCACCCCCCCCCCCCCCCACCCCCCCCCCCCCCCACCCCCCCCCCCCCCCACCCCCCCCCCCCCCCACCCCCCCCCCCCCCCACCCCCCCCCCCCCCCACCCCCCCCCCCCCCCACCCCCCCCCCCCCCCACCCCCCCCCCCCCCCACCCCCCCCCCCCCCCACCCCCCCCCCCCCCCACCCCCCCCCCCCCCCACCCCCCCCCCCCCCCACCCCCCCCCCCCCCCACCCCCCCCCCCCCCCACCCCCCCCCCCCCCCACCCCCCCCCCCCCCCACCCCCCCCCCCCCCCACCCCCCCCCCCCCCCACCCCCCCCCCCCCCCACCCCCCCCCCCCCCCACCCCCCCCCCCCCCCACCCCCCCCCCCCCCCACCCCCCCCCCCCCCCACCCCCCCCCCCCCCCACCCCCCCCCCCCCCCACCCCCCCCCCCCCCCACCCCCCCCCCCCCCCACCCCCCCCCCCCCCCACCCCCCCCCCCCCCCACCCCCCCCCCCCCCCACCCCCCCCCCCCCCCACCCCCCCCCCCCCCCACCCCCCCCCCCCCCCACCCCCCCCCCCCCCCACCCCCCCCCCCCCCCACCCCCCCCCCCCCCCACCCCCCCCCCCCCCCACCCCCCCCCCCCCCCACCCCCCCCCCCCCCCACCCCCCCCCCCCCCCACCCCCCCCCCCCCCCACCCCCCCCCCCCCCCACCCCCCCCCCCCCCCACCCCCCCCCCCCCCCACCCCCCCCCCCCCCCACCCCCCCCCCCCCCCACCCCCCCCCCCCCCCACCCCCCCCCCCCCCCACCCCCCCCCCCCCCCACCCCCCCCCCCCCCCACCCCCCCCCCCCCCCACCCCCCCCCCCCCCCACCCCCCCCCCCCCCCACCCCCCCCCCCCCCCACCCCCCCCCCCCCCCACCCCCCCCCCCCCCCACCCCCCCCCCCCCCCACCCCCCCCCCCCCCCACCCCCCCCCCCCCCCACCCCCCCCCCCCCCCACCCCCCCCCCCCCCCACCCCCCCCCCCCCCCACCCCCCCCCCCCCCCACCCCCCCCCCCCCCCACCCCCCCCCCCCCCCACCCCCCCCCCCCCCCACCCCCCCCCCCCCCCACCCCCCCCCCCCCCCACCCCCCCCCCCCCCCACCCCCCCCCCCCCCCACCCCCCCCCCCCCCCACCCCCCCCCCCCCCCACCCCCCCCCCCCCCCACCCCCCCCCCCCCCCACCCCCCCCCCCCCCCACCCCCCCCCCCCCCCACCCCCCCCCCCCCCCACCCCCCCCCCCCCCCACCCCCCCCCCCCCCCACCCCCCCCCCCCCCCACCCCCCCCCCCCCCCACCCCCCCCCCCCCCCACCCCCCCCCCCCCCCACCCCCCCCCCCCCCCACCCCCCCCCCCCCCCACCCCCCCCCCCCCCCACCCCCCCCCCCCCCCACCCCCCCCCCCCCCCACCCCCCCCCCCCCCCACCCCCCCCCCCCCCCACCCCCCCCCCCCCCCACCCCCCCCCCCCCCCACCCCCCCCCCCCCCCACCCCCCCCCCCCCCCACCCCCCCCCCCCCCCACCCCCCCCCCCCCCCACCCCCCCCCCCCCCCACCCCCCCCCCCCCCCACCCCCCCCCCCCCCCACCCCCCCCCCCCCCCACCCCCCCCCCCCCCCACCCCCCCCCCCCCCCACCCCCCCCCCCCCCCACCCCCCCCCCCCCCCACCCCCCCCCCCCCCCACCCCCCCCCCCCCCCACCCCCCCCCCCCCCCACCCCCCCCCCCCCCCACCCCCCCCCCCCCCCACCCCCCCCCCCCCCCACCCCCCCCCCCCCCCACCCCCCCCCCCCCCCACCCCCCCCCCCCCCCACCCCCCCCCCCCCCCACCCCCCCCCCCCCCCACCCCCCCCCCCCCCCACCCCCCCCCCCCCCCACCCCCCCCCCCCCCCACCCCCCCCCCCCCCCACCCCCCCCCCCCCCCACCCCCCCCCCCCCCCACCCCCCCCCCCCCCCACCCCCCCCCCCCCCCACCCCCCCCCCCCCCCACCCCCCCCCCCCCCCACCCCCCCCCCCCCCCACCCCCCCCCCCCCCCACCCCCCCCCCCCCCCACCCCCCCCCCCCCCCACCCCCCCCCCCCCCCACCCCCCCCCCCCCCCACCCCCCCCCCCCCCCACCCCCCCCCCCCCCCACCCCCCCCCCCCCCCACCCCCCCCCCCCCCCACCCCCCCCCCCCCCCACCCCCCCCCCCCCCCACCCCCCCCCCCCCCCACCCCCCCCCCCCCCCACCCCCCCCCCCCCCCACCCCCCCCCCCCCCCACCCCCCCCCCCCCCCACCCCCCCCCCCCCCCACCCCCCCCCCCCCCCACCCCCCCCCCCCCCCACCCCCCCCCCCCCCCACCCCCCCCCCCCCCCACCCCCCCCCCCCCCCACCCCCCCCCCCCCCCACCCCCCCCCCCCCCCACCCCCCCCCCCCCCCACCCCCCCCCCCCCCCACCCCCCCCCCCCCCCACCCCCCCCCCCCCCCACCCCCCCCCCCCCCCACCCCCCCCCCCCCCCACCCCCCCCCCCCCCCACCCCCCCCCCCCCCCACCCCCCCCCCCCCCCACCCCCCCCCCCCCCCACCCCCCCCCCCCCCCACCCCCCCCCCCCCCCACCCCCCCCCCCCCCCACCCCCCCCCCCCCCCACCCCCCCCCCCCCCCACCCCCCCCCCCCCCCACCCCCCCCCCCCCCCACCCCCCCCCCCCCCCACCCCCCCCCCCCCCCACCCCCCCCCCCCCCCACCCCCCCCCCCCCCCACCCCCCCCCCCCCCCACCCCCCCCCCCCCCCACCCCCCCCCCCCCCCACCCCCCCCCCCCCCCACCCCCCCCCCCCCCCACCCCCCCCCCCCCCCACCCCCCCCCCCCCCCACCCCCCCCCCCCCCCACCCCCCCCCCCCCCCACCCCCCCCCCCCCCCACCCCCCCCCCCCCCCACCCCCCCCCCCCCCCACCCCCCCCCCCCCCCACCCCCCCCCCCCCCCACCCCCCCCCCCCCCCACCCCCCCCCCCCCCCACCCCCCCCCCCCCCCACCCCCCCCCCCCCCCACCCCCCCCCCCCCCCACCCCCCCCCCCCCCCACCCCCCCCCCCCCCCACCCCCCCCCCCCCCCACCCCCCCCCCCCCCCACCCCCCCCCCCCCCCACCCCCCCCCCCCCCCACCCCCCCCCCCCCCCACCCCCCCCCCCCCCCACCCCCCCCCCCCCCCACCCCCCCCCCCCCCCACCCCCCCCCCCCCCCACCCCCCCCCCCCCCCACCCCCCCCCCCCCCCACCCCCCCCCCCCCCCACCCCCCCCCCCCCCCACCCCCCCCCCCCCCCACCCCCCCCCCCCCCCACCCCCCCCCCCCCCCACCCCCCCCCCCCCCCACCCCCCCCCCCCCCCACCCCCCCCCCCCCCCACCCCCCCCCCCCCCCACCCCCCCCCCCCCCCACCCCCCCCCCCCCCCACCCCCCCCCCCCCCCACCCCCCCCCCCCCCCACCCCCCCCCCCCCCCACCCCCCCCCCCCCCCACCCCCCCCCCCCCCCACCCCCCCCCCCCCCCACCCCCCCCCCCCCCCACCCCCCCCCCCCCCCACCCCCCCCCCCCCCCACCCCCCCCCCCCCCCACCCCCCCCCCCCCCCACCCCCCCCCCCCCCCACCCCCCCCCCCCCCCACCCCCCCCCCCCCCCACCCCCCCCCCCCCCCACCCCCCCCCCCCCCCACCCCCCCCCCCCCCCACCCCCCCCCCCCCCCACCCCCCCCCCCCCCCACCCCCCCCCCCCCCCACCCCCCCCCCCCCCCACCCCCCCCCCCCCCCACCCCCCCCCCCCCCCACCCCCCCCCCCCCCCACCCCCCCCCCCCCCCACCCCCCCCCCCCCCCACCCCCCCCCCCCCCCACCCCCCCCCCCCCCCACCCCCCCCCCCCCCCACCCCCCCCCCCCCCCACCCCCCCCCCCCCCCACCCCCCCCCCCCCCCACCCCCCCCCCCCCCCACCCCCCCCCCCCCCCACCCCCCCCCCCCCCCACCCCCCCCCCCCCCCACCCCCCCCCCCCCCCACCCCCCCCCCCCCCCACCCCCCCCCCCCCCCACCCCCCCCCCCCCCCACCCCCCCCCCCCCCCACCCCCCCCCCCCCCCACCCCCCCCCCCCCCCACCCCCCCCCCCCCCCACCCCCCCCCCCCCCCACCCCCCCCCCCCCCCACCCCCCCCCCCCCCCACCCCCCCCCCCCCCCACCCCCCCCCCCCCCCACCCCCCCCCCCCCCCACCCCCCCCCCCCCCCACCCCCCCCCCCCCCCACCCCCCCCCCCCCCCACCCCCCCCCCCCCCCACCCCCCCCCCCCCCCACCCCCCCCCCCCCCCACCCCCCCCCCCCCCCACCCCCCCCCCCCCCCACCCCCCCCCCCCCCCACCCCCCCCCCCCCCCACCCCCCCCCCCCCCCACCCCCCCCCCCCCCCACCCCCCCCCCCCCCCACCCCCCCCCCCCCCCACCCCCCCCCCCCCCCACCCCCCCCCCCCCCCACCCCCCCCCCCCCCCACCCCCCCCCCCCCCCACCCCCCCCCCCCCCCACCCCCCCCCCCCCCCACCCCCCCCCCCCCCCACCCCCCCCCCCCCCCACCCCCCCCCCCCCCCACCCCCCCCCCCCCCCACCCCCCCCCCCCCCCACCCCCCCCCCCCCCCACCCCCCCCCCCCCCCACCCCCCCCCCCCCCCACCCCCCCCCCCCCCCACCCCCCCCCCCCCCCACCCCCCCCCCCCCCCACCCCCCCCCCCCCCCACCCCCCCCCCCCCCCACCCCCCCCCCCCCCCACCCCCCCCCCCCCCCACCCCCCCCCCCCCCCACCCCCCCCCCCCCCCACCCCCCCCCCCCCCCACCCCCCCCCCCCCCCACCCCCCCCCCCCCCCACCCCCCCCCCCCCCCACCCCCCCCCCCCCCCACCCCCCCCCCCCCCCACCCCCCCCCCCCCCCACCCCCCCCCCCCCCCACCCCCCCCCCCCCCCACCCCCCCCCCCCCCCACCCCCCCCCCCCCCCACCCCCCCCCCCCCCCACCCCCCCCCCCCCCCACCCCCCCCCCCCCCCACCCCCCCCCCCCCCCACCCCCCCCCCCCCCCACCCCCCCCCCCCCCCACCCCCCCCCCCCCCCACCCCCCCCCCCCCCCACCCCCCCCCCCCCCCACCCCCCCCCCCCCCCACCCCCCCCCCCCCCCACCCCCCCCCCCCCCCACCCCCCCCCCCCCCCACCCCCCCCCCCCCCCACCCCCCCCCCCCCCCACCCCCCCCCCCCCCCACCCCCCCCCCCCCCCACCCCCCCCCCCCCCCACCCCCCCCCCCCCCCACCCCCCCCCCCCCCCACCCCCCCCCCCCCCCACCCCCCCCCCCCCCCACCCCCCCCCCCCCCCACCCCCCCCCCCCCCCACCCCCCCCCCCCCCCACCCCCCCCCCCCCCCACCCCCCCCCCCCCCCACCCCCCCCCCCCCCCACCCCCCCCCCCCCCCACCCCCCCCCCCCCCCACCCCCCCCCCCCCCCACCCCCCCCCCCCCCCACCCCCCCCCCCCCCCACCCCCCCCCCCCCCCACCCCCCCCCCCCCCCACCCCCCCCCCCCCCCACCCCCCCCCCCCCCCACCCCCCCCCCCCCCCACCCCCCCCCCCCCCCACCCCCCCCCCCCCCCACCCCCCCCCCCCCCCACCCCCCCCCCCCCCCACCCCCCCCCCCCCCCACCCCCCCCCCCCCCCACCCCCCCCCCCCCCCACCCCCCCCCCCCCCCACCCCCCCCCCCCCCCACCCCCCCCCCCCCCCACCCCCCCCCCCCCCCACCCCCCCCCCCCCCCACCCCCCCCCCCCCCCACCCCCCCCCCCCCCCACCCCCCCCCCCCCCCACCCCCCCCCCCCCCCACCCCCCCCCCCCCCCACCCCCCCCCCCCCCCACCCCCCCCCCCCCCCACCCCCCCCCCCCCCCACCCCCCCCCCCCCCCACCCCCCCCCCCCCCCACCCCCCCCCCCCCCCACCCCCCCCCCCCCCCACCCCCCCCCCCCCCCACCCCCCCCCCCCCCCACCCCCCCCCCCCCCCACCCCCCCCCCCCCCCACCCCCCCCCCCCCCCACCCCCCCCCCCCCCCACCCCCCCCCCCCCCCACCCCCCCCCCCCCCCACCCCCCCCCCCCCCCACCCCCCCCCCCCCCCACCCCCCCCCCCCCCCACCCCCCCCCCCCCCCACCCCCCCCCCCCCCCACCCCCCCCCCCCCCCACCCCCCCCCCCCCCCACCCCCCCCCCCCCCCACCCCCCCCCCCCCCCACCCCCCCCCCCCCCCACCCCCCCCCCCCCCCACCCCCCCCCCCCCCCACCCCCCCCCCCCCCCACCCCCCCCCCCCCCCACCCCCCCCCCCCCCCACCCCCCCCCCCCCCCACCCCCCCCCCCCCCCACCCCCCCCCCCCCCCACCCCCCCCCCCCCCCACCCCCCCCCCCCCCCACCCCCCCCCCCCCCCACCCCCCCCCCCCCCCACCCCCCCCCCCCCCCACCCCCCCCCCCCCCCACCCCCCCCCCCCCCCACCCCCCCCCCCCCCCACCCCCCCCCCCCCCCACCCCCCCCCCCCCCCACCCCCCCCCCCCCCCACCCCCCCCCCCCCCCACCCCCCCCCCCCCCCACCCCCCCCCCCCCCCACCCCCCCCCCCCCCCACCCCCCCCCCCCCCCACCCCCCCCCCCCCCCACCCCCCCCCCCCCCCACCCCCCCCCCCCCCCACCCCCCCCCCCCCCCACCCCCCCCCCCCCCCACCCCCCCCCCCCCCCACCCCCCCCCCCCCCCACCCCCCCCCCCCCCCACCCCCCCCCCCCCCCACCCCCCCCCCCCCCCACCCCCCCCCCCCCCCACCCCCCCCCCCCCCCACCCCCCCCCCCCCCCACCCCCCCCCCCCCCCACCCCCCCCCCCCCCCACCCCCCCCCCCCCCCACCCCCCCCCCCCCCCACCCCCCCCCCCCCCCACCCCCCCCCCCCCCCACCCCCCCCCCCCCCCACCCCCCCCCCCCCCCACCCCCCCCCCCCCCCACCCCCCCCCCCCCCCACCCCCCCCCCCCCCCACCCCCCCCCCCCCCCACCCCCCCCCCCCCCCACCCCCCCCCCCCCCCACCCCCCCCCCCCCCCACCCCCCCCCCCCCCCACCCCCCCCCCCCCCCACCCCCCCCCCCCCCCACCCCCCCCCCCCCCCACCCCCCCCCCCCCCCACCCCCCCCCCCCCCCACCCCCCCCCCCCCCCACCCCCCCCCCCCCCCACCCCCCCCCCCCCCCACCCCCCCCCCCCCCCACCCCCCCCCCCCCCCACCCCCCCCCCCCCCCACCCCCCCCCCCCCCCACCCCCCCCCCCCCCCACCCCCCCCCCCCCCCACCCCCCCCCCCCCCCACCCCCCCCCCCCCCCACCCCCCCCCCCCCCCACCCCCCCCCCCCCCCACCCCCCCCCCCCCCCACCCCCCCCCCCCCCCACCCCCCCCCCCCCCCACCCCCCCCCCCCCCCACCCCCCCCCCCCCCCACCCCCCCCCCCCCCCACCCCCCCCCCCCCCCACCCCCCCCCCCCCCCACCCCCCCCCCCCCCCACCCCCCCCCCCCCCCACCCCCCCCCCCCCCCACCCCCCCCCCCCCCCACCCCCCCCCCCCCCCACCCCCCCCCCCCCCCACCCCCCCCCCCCCCCACCCCCCCCCCCCCCCACCCCCCCCCCCCCCCACCCCCCCCCCCCCCCACCCCCCCCCCCCCCCACCCCCCCCCCCCCCCACCCCCCCCCCCCCCCACCCCCCCCCCCCCCCACCCCCCCCCCCCCCCACCCCCCCCCCCCCCCACCCCCCCCCCCCCCCACCCCCCCCCCCCCCCACCCCCCCCCCCCCCCACCCCCCCCCCCCCCCACCCCCCCCCCCCCCCACCCCCCCCCCCCCCCACCCCCCCCCCCCCCCACCCCCCCCCCCCCCCACCCCCCCCCCCCCCCACCCCCCCCCCCCCCCACCCCCCCCCCCCCCCACCCCCCCCCCCCCCCACCCCCCCCCCCCCCCACCCCCCCCCCCCCCCACCCCCCCCCCCCCCCACCCCCCCCCCCCCCCACCCCCCCCCCCCCCCACCCCCCCCCCCCCCCACCCCCCCCCCCCCCCACCCCCCCCCCCCCCCACCCCCCCCCCCCCCCACCCCCCCCCCCCCCCACCCCCCCCCCCCCCCACCCCCCCCCCCCCCCACCCCCCCCCCCCCCCACCCCCCCCCCCCCCCACCCCCCCCCCCCCCCACCCCCCCCCCCCCCCACCCCCCCCCCCCCCCACCCCCCCCCCCCCCCACCCCCCCCCCCCCCCACCCCCCCCCCCCCCCACCCCCCCCCCCCCCCACCCCCCCCCCCCCCCACCCCCCCCCCCCCCCACCCCCCCCCCCCCCCACCCCCCCCCCCCCCCACCCCCCCCCCCCCCCACCCCCCCCCCCCCCCACCCCCCCCCCCCCCCACCCCCCCCCCCCCCCACCCCCCCCCCCCCCCACCCCCCCCCCCCCCCACCCCCCCCCCCCCCCACCCCCCCCCCCCCCCACCCCCCCCCCCCCCCACCCCCCCCCCCCCCCACCCCCCCCCCCCCCCACCCCCCCCCCCCCCCACCCCCCCCCCCCCCCACCCCCCCCCCCCCCCACCCCCCCCCCCCCCCACCCCCCCCCCCCCCCACCCCCCCCCCCCCCCACCCCCCCCCCCCCCCACCCCCCCCCCCCCCCACCCCCCCCCCCCCCCACCCCCCCCCCCCCCCACCCCCCCCCCCCCCCACCCCCCCCCCCCCCCACCCCCCCCCCCCCCCACCCCCCCCCCCCCCCACCCCCCCCCCCCCCCACCCCCCCCCCCCCCCACCCCCCCCCCCCCCCACCCCCCCCCCCCCCCACCCCCCCCCCCCCCCACCCCCCCCCCCCCCCACCCCCCCCCCCCCCCACCCCCCCCCCCCCCCACCCCCCCCCCCCCCCACCCCCCCCCCCCCCCACCCCCCCCCCCCCCCACCCCCCCCCCCCCCCACCCCCCCCCCCCCCCACCCCCCCCCCCCCCCACCCCCCCCCCCCCCCACCCCCCCCCCCCCCCACCCCCCCCCCCCCCCACCCCCCCCCCCCCCCACCCCCCCCCCCCCCCACCCCCCCCCCCCCCCACCCCCCCCCCCCCCCACCCCCCCCCCCCCCCACCCCCCCCCCCCCCCACCCCCCCCCCCCCCCACCCCCCCCCCCCCCCACCCCCCCCCCCCCCCACCCCCCCCCCCCCCCACCCCCCCCCCCCCCCACCCCCCCCCCCCCCCACCCCCCCCCCCCCCCACCCCCCCCCCCCCCCACCCCCCCCCCCCCCCACCCCCCCCCCCCCCCACCCCCCCCCCCCCCCACCCCCCCCCCCCCCCACCCCCCCCCCCCCCCACCCCCCCCCCCCCCCACCCCCCCCCCCCCCCACCCCCCCCCCCCCCCACCCCCCCCCCCCCCCACCCCCCCCCCCCCCCACCCCCCCCCCCCCCCACCCCCCCCCCCCCCCACCCCCCCCCCCCCCCACCCCCCCCCCCCCCCACCCCCCCCCCCCCCCACCCCCCCCCCCCCCCACCCCCCCCCCCCCCCACCCCCCCCCCCCCCCACCCCCCCCCCCCCCCACCCCCCCCCCCCCCCACCCCCCCCCCCCCCCACCCCCCCCCCCCCCCACCCCCCCCCCCCCCCACCCCCCCCCCCCCCCACCCCCCCCCCCCCCCACCCCCCCCCCCCCCCACCCCCCCCCCCCCCCACCCCCCCCCCCCCCCACCCCCCCCCCCCCCCACCCCCCCCCCCCCCCACCCCCCCCCCCCCCCACCCCCCCCCCCCCCCACCCCCCCCCCCCCCCACCCCCCCCCCCCCCCACCCCCCCCCCCCCCCACCCCCCCCCCCCCCCACCCCCCCCCCCCCCCACCCCCCCCCCCCCCCACCCCCCCCCCCCCCCACCCCCCCCCCCCCCCACCCCCCCCCCCCCCCACCCCCCCCCCCCCCCACCCCCCCCCCCCCCCACCCCCCCCCCCCCCCACCCCCCCCCCCCCCCACCCCCCCCCCCCCCCACCCCCCCCCCCCCCCACCCCCCCCCCCCCCCACCCCCCCCCCCCCCCACCCCCCCCCCCCCCCACCCCCCCCCCCCCCCACCCCCCCCCCCCCCCACCCCCCCCCCCCCCCACCCCCCCCCCCCCCCACCCCCCCCCCCCCCCACCCCCCCCCCCCCCCACCCCCCCCCCCCCCCACCCCCCCCCCCCCCCACCCCCCCCCCCCCCCACCCCCCCCCCCCCCCACCCCCCCCCCCCCCCACCCCCCCCCCCCCCCACCCCCCCCCCCCCCCACCCCCCCCCCCCCCCACCCCCCCCCCCCCCCACCCCCCCCCCCCCCCACCCCCCCCCCCCCCCACCCCCCCCCCCCCCCACCCCCCCCCCCCCCCACCCCCCCCCCCCCCCACCCCCCCCCCCCCCCACCCCCCCCCCCCCCCACCCCCCCCCCCCCCCACCCCCCCCCCCCCCCACCCCCCCCCCCCCCCACCCCCCCCCCCCCCCACCCCCCCCCCCCCCCACCCCCCCCCCCCCCCACCCCCCCCCCCCCCCACCCCCCCCCCCCCCCACCCCCCCCCCCCCCCACCCCCCCCCCCCCCCACCCCCCCCCCCCCCCACCCCCCCCCCCCCCCACCCCCCCCCCCCCCCACCCCCCCCCCCCCCCACCCCCCCCCCCCCCCACCCCCCCCCCCCCCCACCCCCCCCCCCCCCCACCCCCCCCCCCCCCCACCCCCCCCCCCCCCCACCCCCCCCCCCCCCCACCCCCCCCCCCCCCCACCCCCCCCCCCCCCCACCCCCCCCCCCCCCCACCCCCCCCCCCCCCCACCCCCCCCCCCCCCCACCCCCCCCCCCCCCCACCCCCCCCCCCCCCCACCCCCCCCCCCCCCCACCCCCCCCCCCCCCCACCCCCCCCCCCCCCCACCCCCCCCCCCCCCCACCCCCCCCCCCCCCCACCCCCCCCCCCCCCCACCCCCCCCCCCCCCCACCCCCCCCCCCCCCCACCCCCCCCCCCCCCCACCCCCCCCCCCCCCCACCCCCCCCCCCCCCCACCCCCCCCCCCCCCCACCCCCCCCCCCCCCCACCCCCCCCCCCCCCCACCCCCCCCCCCCCCCACCCCCCCCCCCCCCCACCCCCCCCCCCCCCCACCCCCCCCCCCCCCCACCCCCCCCCCCCCCCACCCCCCCCCCCCCCCACCCCCCCCCCCCCCCACCCCCCCCCCCCCCCACCCCCCCCCCCCCCCACCCCCCCCCCCCCCCACCCCCCCCCCCCCCCACCCCCCCCCCCCCCCACCCCCCCCCCCCCCCACCCCCCCCCCCCCCCACCCCCCCCCCCCCCCACCCCCCCCCCCCCCCACCCCCCCCCCCCCCCACCCCCCCCCCCCCCCACCCCCCCCCCCCCCCACCCCCCCCCCCCCCCACCCCCCCCCCCCCCCACCCCCCCCCCCCCCCACCCCCCCCCCCCCCCACCCCCCCCCCCCCCCACCCCCCCCCCCCCCCACCCCCCCCCCCCCCCACCCCCCCCCCCCCCCACCCCCCCCCCCCCCCACCCCCCCCCCCCCCCACCCCCCCCCCCCCCCACCCCCCCCCCCCCCCACCCCCCCCCCCCCCCACCCCCCCCCCCCCCCACCCCCCCCCCCCCCCACCCCCCCCCCCCCCCACCCCCCCCCCCCCCCACCCCCCCCCCCCCCCACCCCCCCCCCCCCCCACCCCCCCCCCCCCCCACCCCCCCCCCCCCCCACCCCCCCCCCCCCCCACCCCCCCCCCCCCCCACCCCCCCCCCCCCCCACCCCCCCCCCCCCCCACCCCCCCCCCCCCCCACCCCCCCCCCCCCCCACCCCCCCCCCCCCCCACCCCCCCCCCCCCCCACCCCCCCCCCCCCCCACCCCCCCCCCCCCCCACCCCCCCCCCCCCCCACCCCCCCCCCCCCCCACCCCCCCCCCCCCCCACCCCCCCCCCCCCCCACCCCCCCCCCCCCCCACCCCCCCCCCCCCCCACCCCCCCCCCCCCCCACCCCCCCCCCCCCCCACCCCCCCCCCCCCCCACCCCCCCCCCCCCCCACCCCCCCCCCCCCCCACCCCCCCCCCCCCCCACCCCCCCCCCCCCCCACCCCCCCCCCCCCCCACCCCCCCCCCCCCCCACCCCCCCCCCCCCCCACCCCCCCCCCCCCCCACCCCCCCCCCCCCCCACCCCCCCCCCCCCCCACCCCCCCCCCCCCCCACCCCCCCCCCCCCCCACCCCCCCCCCCCCCCACCCCCCCCCCCCCCCACCCCCCCCCCCCCCCACCCCCCCCCCCCCCCACCCCCCCCCCCCCCCACCCCCCCCCCCCCCCACCCCCCCCCCCCCCCACCCCCCCCCCCCCCCACCCCCCCCCCCCCCCACCCCCCCCCCCCCCCACCCCCCCCCCCCCCCACCCCCCCCCCCCCCCACCCCCCCCCCCCCCCACCCCCCCCCCCCCCCACCCCCCCCCCCCCCCACCCCCCCCCCCCCCCACCCCCCCCCCCCCCCACCCCCCCCCCCCCCCACCCCCCCCCCCCCCCACCCCCCCCCCCCCCCACCCCCCCCCCCCCCCACCCCCCCCCCCCCCCACCCCCCCCCCCCCCCACCCCCCCCCCCCCCCACCCCCCCCCCCCCCCACCCCCCCCCCCCCCCACCCCCCCCCCCCCCCACCCCCCCCCCCCCCCACCCCCCCCCCCCCCCACCCCCCCCCCCCCCCACCCCCCCCCCCCCCCACCCCCCCCCCCCCCCACCCCCCCCCCCCCCCACCCCCCCCCCCCCCCACCCCCCCCCCCCCCCACCCCCCCCCCCCCCCACCCCCCCCCCCCCCCACCCCCCCCCCCCCCCACCCCCCCCCCCCCCCACCCCCCCCCCCCCCCACCCCCCCCCCCCCCCACCCCCCCCCCCCCCCACCCCCCCCCCCCCCCACCCCCCCCCCCCCCCACCCCCCCCCCCCCCCACCCCCCCCCCCCCCCACCCCCCCCCCCCCCCACCCCCCCCCCCCCCCACCCCCCCCCCCCCCCACCCCCCCCCCCCCCCACCCCCCCCCCCCCCCACCCCCCCCCCCCCCCACCCCCCCCCCCCCCCACCCCCCCCCCCCCCCACCCCCCCCCCCCCCCACCCCCCCCCCCCCCCACCCCCCCCCCCCCCCACCCCCCCCCCCCCCCACCCCCCCCCCCCCCCACCCCCCCCCCCCCCCACCCCCCCCCCCCCCCACCCCCCCCCCCCCCCACCCCCCCCCCCCCCCACCCCCCCCCCCCCCCACCCCCCCCCCCCCCCACCCCCCCCCCCCCCCACCCCCCCCCCCCCCCACCCCCCCCCCCCCCCACCCCCCCCCCCCCCCACCCCCCCCCCCCCCCACCCCCCCCCCCCCCCACCCCCCCCCCCCCCCACCCCCCCCCCCCCCCACCCCCCCCCCCCCCCACCCCCCCCCCCCCCCACCCCCCCCCCCCCCCACCCCCCCCCCCCCCCACCCCCCCCCCCCCCCACCCCCCCCCCCCCCCACCCCCCCCCCCCCCCACCCCCCCCCCCCCCCACCCCCCCCCCCCCCCACCCCCCCCCCCCCCCACCCCCCCCCCCCCCCACCCCCCCCCCCCCCCACCCCCCCCCCCCCCCACCCCCCCCCCCCCCCACCCCCCCCCCCCCCCACCCCCCCCCCCCCCCACCCCCCCCCCCCCCCACCCCCCCCCCCCCCCACCCCCCCCCCCCCCCACCCCCCCCCCCCCCCACCCCCCCCCCCCCCCACCCCCCCCCCCCCCCACCCCCCCCCCCCCCCACCCCCCCCCCCCCCCACCCCCCCCCCCCCCCACCCCCCCCCCCCCCCACCCCCCCCCCCCCCCACCCCCCCCCCCCCCCACCCCCCCCCCCCCCCACCCCCCCCCCCCCCCACCCCCCCCCCCCCCCACCCCCCCCCCCCCCCACCCCCCCCCCCCCCCACCCCCCCCCCCCCCCACCCCCCCCCCCCCCCACCCCCCCCCCCCCCCACCCCCCCCCCCCCCCACCCCCCCCCCCCCCCACCCCCCCCCCCCCCCACCCCCCCCCCCCCCCACCCCCCCCCCCCCCCACCCCCCCCCCCCCCCACCCCCCCCCCCCCCCACCCCCCCCCCCCCCCACCCCCCCCCCCCCCCACCCCCCCCCCCCCCCACCCCCCCCCCCCCCCACCCCCCCCCCCCCCCACCCCCCCCCCCCCCCACCCCCCCCCCCCCCCACCCCCCCCCCCCCCCACCCCCCCCCCCCCCCACCCCCCCCCCCCCCCACCCCCCCCCCCCCCCACCCCCCCCCCCCCCCACCCCCCCCCCCCCCCACCCCCCCCCCCCCCCACCCCCCCCCCCCCCCACCCCCCCCCCCCCCCACCCCCCCCCCCCCCCACCCCCCCCCCCCCCCACCCCCCCCCCCCCCCACCCCCCCCCCCCCCCACCCCCCCCCCCCCCCACCCCCCCCCCCCCCCACCCCCCCCCCCCCCCACCCCCCCCCCCCCCCACCCCCCCCCCCCCCCACCCCCCCCCCCCCCCACCCCCCCCCCCCCCCACCCCCCCCCCCCCCCACCCCCCCCCCCCCCCACCCCCCCCCCCCCCCACCCCCCCCCCCCCCCACCCCCCCCCCCCCCCACCCCCCCCCCCCCCCACCCCCCCCCCCCCCCACCCCCCCCCCCCCCCACCCCCCCCCCCCCCCACCCCCCCCCCCCCCCACCCCCCCCCCCCCCCACCCCCCCCCCCCCCCACCCCCCCCCCCCCCCACCCCCCCCCCCCCCCACCCCCCCCCCCCCCCACCCCCCCCCCCCCCCACCCCCCCCCCCCCCCACCCCCCCCCCCCCCCACCCCCCCCCCCCCCCACCCCCCCCCCCCCCCACCCCCCCCCCCCCCCACCCCCCCCCCCCCCCACCCCCCCCCCCCCCCACCCCCCCCCCCCCCCACCCCCCCCCCCCCCCACCCCCCCCCCCCCCCACCCCCCCCCCCCCCCACCCCCCCCCCCCCCCACCCCCCCCCCCCCCCACCCCCCCCCCCCCCCACCCCCCCCCCCCCCCACCCCCCCCCCCCCCCACCCCCCCCCCCCCCCACCCCCCCCCCCCCCCACCCCCCCCCCCCCCCACCCCCCCCCCCCCCCACCCCCCCCCCCCCCCACCCCCCCCCCCCCCCACCCCCCCCCCCCCCCACCCCCCCCCCCCCCCACCCCCCCCCCCCCCCACCCCCCCCCCCCCCCACCCCCCCCCCCCCCCACCCCCCCCCCCCCCCACCCCCCCCCCCCCCCACCCCCCCCCCCCCCCACCCCCCCCCCCCCCCACCCCCCCCCCCCCCCACCCCCCCCCCCCCCCACCCCCCCCCCCCCCCACCCCCCCCCCCCCCCACCCCCCCCCCCCCCCACCCCCCCCCCCCCCCACCCCCCCCCCCCCCCACCCCCCCCCCCCCCCACCCCCCCCCCCCCCCACCCCCCCCCCCCCCCACCCCCCCCCCCCCCCACCCCCCCCCCCCCCCACCCCCCCCCCCCCCCACCCCCCCCCCCCCCCACCCCCCCCCCCCCCCACCCCCCCCCCCCCCCACCCCCCCCCCCCCCCACCCCCCCCCCCCCCCACCCCCCCCCCCCCCCACCCCCCCCCCCCCCCACCCCCCCCCCCCCCCACCCCCCCCCCCCCCCACCCCCCCCCCCCCCCACCCCCCCCCCCCCCCACCCCCCCCCCCCCCCACCCCCCCCCCCCCCCACCCCCCCCCCCCCCCACCCCCCCCCCCCCCCACCCCCCCCCCCCCCCACCCCCCCCCCCCCCCACCCCCCCCCCCCCCCACCCCCCCCCCCCCCCACCCCCCCCCCCCCCCACCCCCCCCCCCCCCCACCCCCCCCCCCCCCCACCCCCCCCCCCCCCCACCCCCCCCCCCCCCCACCCCCCCCCCCCCCCACCCCCCCCCCCCCCCACCCCCCCCCCCCCCCACCCCCCCCCCCCCCCACCCCCCCCCCCCCCCACCCCCCCCCCCCCCCACCCCCCCCCCCCCCCACCCCCCCCCCCCCCCACCCCCCCCCCCCCCCACCCCCCCCCCCCCCCACCCCCCCCCCCCCCCACCCCCCCCCCCCCCCACCCCCCCCCCCCCCCACCCCCCCCCCCCCCCACCCCCCCCCCCCCCCACCCCCCCCCCCCCCCACCCCCCCCCCCCCCCACCCCCCCCCCCCCCCACCCCCCCCCCCCCCCACCCCCCCCCCCCCCCACCCCCCCCCCCCCCCACCCCCCCCCCCCCCCACCCCCCCCCCCCCCCACCCCCCCCCCCCCCCACCCCCCCCCCCCCCCACCCCCCCCCCCCCCCACCCCCCCCCCCCCCCACCCCCCCCCCCCCCCACCCCCCCCCCCCCCCACCCCCCCCCCCCCCCACCCCCCCCCCCCCCCACCCCCCCCCCCCCCCACCCCCCCCCCCCCCCACCCCCCCCCCCCCCCACCCCCCCCCCCCCCCACCCCCCCCCCCCCCCACCCCCCCCCCCCCCCACCCCCCCCCCCCCCCACCCCCCCCCCCCCCCACCCCCCCCCCCCCCCACCCCCCCCCCCCCCCACCCCCCCCCCCCCCCACCCCCCCCCCCCCCCACCCCCCCCCCCCCCCACCCCCCCCCCCCCCCACCCCCCCCCCCCCCCACCCCCCCCCCCCCCCACCCCCCCCCCCCCCCACCCCCCCCCCCCCCCACCCCCCCCCCCCCCCACCCCCCCCCCCCCCCACCCCCCCCCCCCCCCACCCCCCCCCCCCCCCACCCCCCCCCCCCCCCACCCCCCCCCCCCCCCACCCCCCCCCCCCCCCACCCCCCCCCCCCCCCACCCCCCCCCCCCCCCACCCCCCCCCCCCCCCACCCCCCCCCCCCCCCACCCCCCCCCCCCCCCACCCCCCCCCCCCCCCACCCCCCCCCCCCCCCACCCCCCCCCCCCCCCACCCCCCCCCCCCCCCACCCCCCCCCCCCCCCACCCCCCCCCCCCCCCACCCCCCCCCCCCCCCACCCCCCCCCCCCCCCACCCCCCCCCCCCCCCACCCCCCCCCCCCCCCACCCCCCCCCCCCCCCACCCCCCCCCCCCCCCACCCCCCCCCCCCCCCACCCCCCCCCCCCCCCACCCCCCCCCCCCCCCACCCCCCCCCCCCCCCACCCCCCCCCCCCCCCACCCCCCCCCCCCCCCACCCCCCCCCCCCCCCACCCCCCCCCCCCCCCACCCCCCCCCCCCCCCACCCCCCCCCCCCCCCACCCCCCCCCCCCCCCACCCCCCCCCCCCCCCACCCCCCCCCCCCCCCACCCCCCCCCCCCCCCACCCCCCCCCCCCCCCACCCCCCCCCCCCCCCACCCCCCCCCCCCCCCACCCCCCCCCCCCCCCACCCCCCCCCCCCCCCACCCCCCCCCCCCCCCACCCCCCCCCCCCCCCACCCCCCCCCCCCCCCACCCCCCCCCCCCCCCACCCCCCCCCCCCCCCACCCCCCCCCCCCCCCACCCCCCCCCCCCCCCACCCCCCCCCCCCCCCACCCCCCCCCCCCCCCACCCCCCCCCCCCCCCACCCCCCCCCCCCCCCACCCCCCCCCCCCCCCACCCCCCCCCCCCCCCACCCCCCCCCCCCCCCACCCCCCCCCCCCCCCACCCCCCCCCCCCCCCACCCCCCCCCCCCCCCACCCCCCCCCCCCCCCACCCCCCCCCCCCCCCACCCCCCCCCCCCCCCACCCCCCCCCCCCCCCACCCCCCCCCCCCCCCACCCCCCCCCCCCCCCACCCCCCCCCCCCCCCACCCCCCCCCCCCCCCACCCCCCCCCCCCCCCACCCCCCCCCCCCCCCACCCCCCCCCCCCCCCACCCCCCCCCCCCCCCACCCCCCCCCCCCCCCACCCCCCCCCCCCCCCACCCCCCCCCCCCCCCACCCCCCCCCCCCCCCACCCCCCCCCCCCCCCACCCCCCCCCCCCCCCACCCCCCCCCCCCCCCACCCCCCCCCCCCCCCACCCCCCCCCCCCCCCACCCCCCCCCCCCCCCACCCCCCCCCCCCCCCACCCCCCCCCCCCCCCACCCCCCCCCCCCCCCACCCCCCCCCCCCCCCACCCCCCCCCCCCCCCACCCCCCCCCCCCCCCACCCCCCCCCCCCCCCACCCCCCCCCCCCCCCACCCCCCCCCCCCCCCACCCCCCCCCCCCCCCACCCCCCCCCCCCCCCACCCCCCCCCCCCCCCACCCCCCCCCCCCCCCACCCCCCCCCCCCCCCACCCCCCCCCCCCCCCACCCCCCCCCCCCCCCACCCCCCCCCCCCCCCACCCCCCCGGAGACGGCGTTTTTGCCGTCTCCAGGCCGCCATTAAATGCCCGTGCGGAAACGGCCTTTGTAAACTGATAAAATGTAACATAAAATTCACTTTAAGCAGCTGAATGGGTCTAAAAGACAGTAAGTAGTTTATATAGTCCCAGGATGCTACCATTTGATGAAATCCATGCCTACTCCAGAATACAGATAGATTTCTCAAGCAGGCCCAAAAGTGCCTCCCTGAGTCTGTTTCAACCCAGGAAAATGGTATTGGCCAGGGGAGGGGGAAGGCAGAAGCCCCTTCTCCACAAGCCCCACAATCCTGATTCTAATTGATCACTGTGCATATCAGAATTGAAGAGAGCTACCTACAACTCACATGTGACACTGCTGGACTTAGCTTCTATATTATATATTGTAAAAACATATATTTGGGAGAGAAAAGCAAGATGTACATATTTTAATTTTTAAAGCAGCGTAACTATGTTACAAGGCCCATGACGCAAAATAGTAGGCTGTAATGTTGCAGTCAAAGCTCTGCTCATGGTCTAAGTTTGATCCTGATGGAAGTCCGTTTCAGGTAATCAGCCTTCCATCCTTCCAGGGTTGATAAAATTAGTACTCAGCTTGCTGGGATAAAGTGTAGATAACTGGGGAAGGCGATGGCAAACCACCCCATAAACATAGTCTGCCCAGTAAATGTGATGTGACATCACCCAGTGGGTCATTAATGGCCAAGTGCTTGCACAGGGAACTATCTTTACCTTTAACTATGCTACAAATGGAGTACCACTTAATGCCAAGTGGCTGTGAAATGCATTAGAAGTGTTAGAGGCCATTTGATGAAAGGTTCAATTGAATCAAGGATGATTTTATATAATATGATTCATCCTGGCTGTATCAACATCAGAGGTGTAGCTGGGCCAAACTGCACCTGGTGCACACTCTGTGTTTTCTGCCCCCCCCCCGGGGGGGGGCCTTCCTCATTCCCACACTTACCTTAATTCCTTGTGAGCTCCTTGTGAGCCCCAAGACCTTGTGAGCCCCAAGGTCTCCTGGGAAGTTTAGTTCCCATCAGGCCATTTTTCAGCCTGAACTGTGAACAGGCCGCTTTTTTCAGCCTGAAAAAGTTCTAGAAAAAGAAAAGGAACTAAGGTAAGTTTCTAGATCAAATCAAGCCTGAAATGTCCCTAGAAGCTGAAATGACTAAATTTATTTATAAGACAATGGTCATTGGAAAAGACTTTGAGGCTACAAAACTTGAAGGAAGCAGGAAAAGAAGAAAATCCAGTATATGGTTTGACTCTATAAAGGAAGCCTCGGTTTGCAAGACCTGAGCAAGGCTTTTAACAATAGGACTCTTTGGATTCCTAAGGTTGCCATGGGTCAGAAGAAATTTGACAGCAAGTCTTAAAAGGGCCACTGGACTTTTGTTCTAATTGGTTTGCTATTGTTCTAACTTCTGCTATGGAGCATCACTTTATGGGGGAGGAGACTGAATGTCCTTACCAGAGGGAGTCATGAGAAAGAATGGAGACCAGGGGGACTGCTATTTCAGCAACATGTAAGTATATAGTGAGTGGGAGCACCTAGGCTGGACGTGGGGTTGAAGATGTAACTAGCATTCTCCATCCGTCTTATTTCCCAACATCTGTAACTTCAAAGGTTCTTAGCTCTGGGATTTTCTCGGGGCTGAGCAGGTGGACCTGGCTTGCATCACCAAGACCTGGGTGTGTGATGGCGAGACAGTGGCTTTGGCTGAGGTCTCGCCCCCAGGTTTCGGGTGTATCCACCAATCTCAAACCCAGGGCCGGGGGAGGGGGGCGGTGTGGCGTTGTTCATCTGGGATTCCATCCCCTTCAGGGCGATCCCTGTTCCAAGGATCACTGGTATGGAGTGTGCTGGCCTAGCAATATGGATGATACCCTCAAACTTTCAAAATAGTGCTATATAACAATTGCCAGCAGCTCCTTTTGAAAAAATTGAACATAGATGCATCTTCATTAAATTCTATTTGGATTTTAATCCAGCATTTTACCAAGTAGTCATAACATACAACACACCATTCTTATAAAGGCACAAGATGTAGTTGGACTGGTGTGACTAAGGGCTGATGTACCTGGTGCAATCTCTTTAATTTTCTCGAAGACAGAAGTACTGTGGAAATGTTTCCATAAAAATTTGATCCTGGATTTTCCTGATACACTGCAGATCTTCACAGATACCTCACCTTTAGTATTATTTTGATTATATTAATTATTAGTGTGATATAAACCCTTCTGTGTTAAAACACCTTGAGCTAAAATTGATGTGAATTCCCATATCAAATTTTCAGTGAGAGTGAACTCAGATCAAGGGTGGGAAGGGAGAATGAATTATAGCACTCAAAGGGATTATCTGGTTCTATTAACCTTTCCTTTTTAGTACTAATTTTTCTTCATAAGATTCAGGTACTAATGCAGATTACTCATTATTCATGCTGATGGACAACTATAGTTCAAATTCATACATCCTAATTCTGGTGCCAATACAATAAAAGTTTTGTAATCTCTATGCCTCCCGTTACCCATCCAGGAATAGGAATTACTAGCCTACAGCCCCAGTTTCCTATCCCAGATAAATCAAGGAGAGGGAGGGAAAAGGGGAAGGTAATTGAGAGAGTGGTGTTGGAGCAGCTTCAGGGTTTCCTGGATGACACATCGGCTTTTGATCCCTTCCAGTCCGGCTTCCGTGCTGGGCATGGGACAGAGACGGTCCTTGTCGCCGTCACAGACACACTCCGTATGCAGCTTGACCAAGGCGGATCGGCGCTGCTGGTTTTGTTAGACCTTACTGCAGCGTTTGATGTGGTCTATCACAACCTTTTGACCCACTGCCTGGCCGTTTCCGGAGTGCGGGGCACTGTCCTTCAGTGGATTGTCTTGTTTCTCCGGGACTGACGCCAGCAAGTGTGGTGCGGGGATCAAGCCTCCCAGAGGTGCCCGCTTTACTGTGGTGTACCTCAGGGAGCGCTACTATCCCCGCTATTATTTAACAACTATATGCGACCACTTGCTCAGCTGGTACGCAGCTTTGGGCTGATCTGTCACCAGTACGCTGATGACACTCAGCTCATTCTGTTGATGGAGAGGGGAGCTGTCACGGCCCCTGCAGCTCTACAGCATTGTTGGAGGCGGTTGCTGGTTGGTTGCAACAGAGCAGGTTGAAACTGAATCCATCGAAGACGGAGATCCTTTGGCTTGGCCACAGGAGGGAGATGGGGGATTTCCAGCCGCCAGAGTGGGAAGGGACCACTCTGGCACCGGTCCCTTCCGTTCTCAGGCTGGGGGTCCACCTGGATTCGTCTCTTTCAATGGAGACCCAGGTGGCCCATATAACCCGGACTGCGTTTTTCCATCTCCGTCAGGCCCAGTGGTTGGCCCCCTTTCTCTCTCAGGCGGACCTCCCCACTGTGATCCATGCAACAGGTCATCTCCAGGTTAGACTATTGTAACTCGCTCTACGTGGGCCATCCCTTGCGTTTGATTCGGAAACTGAAACTGGTCCAAAATGCAGTGGCACGTCTGCTCACAGGGGGCGCCTTTCGTGAACACATCCAGCCTGTGTTGCGCCAGCTGCATTGGCTCCCAGTAGAATTCCGAATCATCTTCAAGGTGTGGGTTCTGACCTTTAAGGCCTTACGCGGCCTGGGACCCTCGTACCTTAGAGACCGCATTACCCCATATGCCCCTACTCGGCCTCTGCATTTAGCAGAGGCCAATTTGCTGGTGCTTCCTGGCCCCTCAATGATGCGACTGGCCTCCACCCGGGCCAGGACCTTTACGGCCCTGGCCCCAGCCTGGTGGAACACTCTTCCTCCAGCTGTCCGGGCCCTGCGGGACCTTGGTGAGTTCTGCAGGGCCTGTAAGACTGAGTTGTGCCTCCGGGCCTTTGGAGTGTCCAGTCGCTGAAATGTGCACCCCCCTTTATGCCTTTATTTATTTTACCATCTTATGTTACCCTCTTAGAGGGGAGTCCGGCTGTTCCCTCTTTTTAGAGAGGCCTCTAAATAAATTGGGTTTTAGGACGCCTGATATTTTTGTACTGACCGCTGCTTTTAATAGATTTTTATTGGTTTTAGCAAATGCACTGATTATGATATATTGTACACATGTGGATGTTGTGAACCGCCCAGAGCCCTTCGGGGATGGGGCGGTCTACAAATCCAAACAATACATAGATAAAAATAAATAAATAAATAAAAATGGCTTCTGCATAAGGATGCTCTAGAAATTTCATGCCTGTACAGACTAGAGAAGGCAGTCTAGAGCGTCATCCTCAAGTGACATCACCTCAAGTGACATCACCTCCTCCCTAAACTGCCATCCAAAAACTGCCTCCTTAAACCGGCCCCATCCTCAAGTGACATCACTGCCTCCCTAAATTGCCCCCAACTGCATTTGCTGAGGCAGTGTTGGGAACCCTATTATTTGGCATGTGATCATCCAAAATGCCCCCCCCCCCAGCTGCCATACTCCTGAGTCTTTGGGCACAAGCCCCACACCCATCTTTCCAGCCAGCCAACTTGATACTTCCAGCTGTTGCTAGGCTTCTATTCTGACAACTGGTGCAGCCAGCTTATTACAGCCAGTTTAGACTATAGAGATCAGCCCCCTTGTGAAAACTGCTGCTTTAGAAGGTAGGCTCTAGGCCTCCAGCACTCCACCCTGTTGAGGTCCCTTCCCTCCCAAACTTTGCTCTTCCCCAAGCTCCGCTCCTAAATCTTCCAGGATTCCCCACCAGCTTGCCTTGAGCCCTGGAGAGCAAGCTCTGCTAAAGGGCTCCTGGGCAGTTGACGCATTTGTCTGCCTGCAATACAGGACAGCTTCATGGACAGGGGTACATGAGGTTCTGCTAGTTCCCCCAAGTTCAGTGCTGAAAGATGCTGAGAAGAATTTGCCATGTTGATACTAATCCTAACTGTTGTGAAGATAAGTATTACATAACTGGGGATGCTCTTAAAAATGGTCCTGAAACTGAAGTTGATGCAAAATACAATAGCCCATCTGTTATCAGGGATGGGTTGCATTAAATACATTTTGTCCTCCTTGCATGGTTACCTGTTGGTTTCCAATGTCAAGTTATGGTGCTGGTTCTTACCTTTAAAGCCCTTTATGGCTGGAAACCACTTACCTGAAGGACCAGGTCTCTTGGTATGAGCCCATGAGGCAGCTTCACTCAAAGCCATCTGATTATTCTGTTGCTGTAGTTTGTGGACTTTTCTGTGGCTGATCCTGTGTTAAGGAATAGAGATATGGAACAAGTTAGAATATCTATATAACTTTTGTCATTTCAGAGGCCTTGTAAAACAGAACTGTTTAGAAAAGTGATTTAGGATGATTGTTTGGTGAAAGAGATTTTTCTAATGGGTGTCCTATGGAGTGCTCCACATGCAAACATGATTGACGTTTACAGTGGCAATTCTGCTTCTACATGGATATGTACTTTGTACTTTCCCCCCTCCCCACTCATTTTCTTCACACCACCAGAGGGTCTTTTGCTCTTTTTCTTTATTGATAGATTACTGTGGATATTTTTTAAATCCCAGGTGAAGGAGGAATAATGCCAGATATGGTGCTGGGTGTGGGAGAGGTGGTTCAGAAACCCACATTTTCCCTTTCATGCTTTCTCAAATCTGCTAAAGAAAGCAGGTGTGGGGAAAATAGCCACAGAGGCAACCAAGACAACTAAGGGAGGACACGAGAGAGATTTATAACAGTATGCATAGGGTGGGGAAGGCAAATAGAGAGAAATTCTTCCATAATACTAAAACTATGGATTATTCAGTTATGTTTATGGACAATAGATTAAGGATGGACACAAAGAAATAGTTCTTCATTCACCGAGTAATTAAATTGTGGAATGTTCTGCCAGTTCAGATTAGACAGATGCAGGAAGGATAGTTCATCCAACTAGGGTGGAGCCATCTCTGTGGGAGAGCACCTGCTGTGACAGAATTTCCCAGGTTCAATCCCAGCATTTGCAGTTCAGAGGAACCAATAGTAAGTGATGTGGAAAATTTCACTCTGAGACACTGGAGAGCCACTACCAGTCAGAACAGTCCATGCTGAGTTTGATAGACTAATGCTGACTTACTATAAGACAGCTTCACAGAAAATTGCCAAGCTCTTTAAGCACCCCACCCCGATATAGATAATACTGATTATTAAGTATCTTGGGCCCATGGCTGGGAGATAGCATCTAGGAAATGCCCTATTGAGCATCTGCGGCAACTGATAAACATTGTGTGAAATGGGATGCTGGACTGGATGGACCACTGATCTGATGTAGCAGAGGAGTTCCTATGTAGTTATGCGAGGGAAGGGGAGGGGGAATAAACCATTACTACATGACTACATATTACAAGGAGGGGGGGGGGGATCAGTTGGTTCTTTCAGAAACTCAAGTACAAGTTGACTTACTTCCTTATTTTAAAAGGCCAGCCTAGCCAAGAGCTTGTTTCCTCATCCATTTTAGATTTGGGATGGACCCCTTTCTCTGTCTGAAACATACAGCTGTTTTCTATTATGCATCCGAAAGTAGCACATCCTTCTATGGACAGTATTACTTCTGCAAGAATAGGACTCTCTGAAGTAACTTAAGCTGAATTACCCACGTTGCAGGATTTAAGTGATGCCTCCAATTTCTAAAGACATATCATAATCAGAACGGTTGTAAAGAGGTTAAAGGTTTCATATCCAGCACCACTTCTGATTTGAAATCCTGGAATAAAATTAGAAGCATCAGGGCATATAGAAGGGGGAAGGGAATACAACCTGGAGCTCATTACAGTTCTACAAAGAGTGATGAATTCATTAAGGAAGAGGTGAGTACACCCTTTGCAATTTCACATTTCTTCCACTGGTTCCTCAAAAGCGCTTGCCACATGAGGAGGGAAGGAAGTGGTCCAAAGGCGCAGAAGGAGACACAGAAAAACCAGTGGGTAAAATTTAGCCACAGCCATTTGATTGGTGTCCTGGCAAAAGAAAGCAGAGGCGCAGCCCAGGGGATGGATCTGGCGTCCCCCAATAATAAATTTCCCCCAGCCTGATGAATGTGGGAAAACACCAATGCCCAGAGCAGCAAGATAGTGGGAGTCATCTGGGTGCTGGTATCTGGATGAACTCCCCTTGCTGCCTGAGGCGCAAACCACCAGCAGCCGCCACCTGGGCATGTGGTTCGCAGGCTTGCTCCACCCCCCAGGCCTCTTATGGAGGCCCCCACCAAATGGGGAGGACAGGCATGCAGGCTCCTCCTCCCCTGAACGGATCAGTTCTCATGTGCAACCCACCAGGCTGTGACAGATAAAATGCAAATAACAACAGTCACCATAACCAGAATACCAAAACAAAAAACTCAGACCAACAAGGGAGGGAAGGCGGGAGAAGCCATTGGCGCTTGGGTGAGAAAAGGAGCAGGATGACCCGACCTGCCCATATATACCACGCCTCTTCCAGGCATATCACTTGCTTGCGCCAGGCCAGCAGCTGGGCAGCCCAACCCCACGCTGGGCTGGATGCTGGTGCTGAACCTGCCCCTCTCCCTGCCCCACCCCTGGGCAACAACAGCAGCCAAGGTAAATCTCAGCCACTCTTTCTTCAATTTTTGGCAAAGAACATGTCAGTGCTAACCCCCTCAAACAGCCCAAGAACAAATGAATCTCCCAATACTTCTCCATATATCCTCCCCAGTAAAATGCAGTCTCCCAGACATGACCAATTTGAATCAAACGTAAAGAATTCTTGGCAAAGTTGTACTCTCTTTGGGGGCTTTCCCTAGAGGTTATGGGGTATAATATATTTAAAGGCTTGCAGGTTGTTGTTGATTAAATAATTTGTAGCAAGCTATGTGAGATGACTCTATCAATATCTTGCTCAAGCTTGAATGGAAACATGTGGCTACTCTGTTGATGACTGGAGATGCTTTCTGAACACTAGGAAGGGGTGATACAACAGTAGTTGGCACATGTTGTTGTGGCACACAAGAGCTGTAAGGCAATGGAATCCTGAAATGCCCCATAGATTGGATTAGTGGCACAAAGCATAGACTTCTGGAAGTCTCCAGAATGCAAAATAATGATTTCCAGCATAAAAGTAATGGTAATGGGGAAACAGCCCAGAATCCTATGAATGTTGAAGTCCCACTAAGTCAATAAGACATATTCCTTCAATATGCACAGGATTGCAGATTTAGCACTATTTATCAAAATGGGCTCTGAGTTCCATTGGCTCAGAAGTGGTGGTTCCAGGGAAACTTTCAATCTATTCATTGAACAATTTACTGTGCCTTTCCTCCAAACTGCAATGCAATCCCAGTAACAGATTACTGGGAGTAAGTGCCATTGAATAGTTCTGAGCAGAATTCTGAGTAGACTTGTTTAGGATTTCAATAAGGGCCAAACTCATTATTTTTAAAAAATGTTTTTAATGCTTTATTGATTAAAAAAAATTATGTAATGGATGGGGTATGGGAAAGAGAGAGTACAAAATTCCAAACGGGAAGGAGGGTAAAGGGATATACATCTTATAAACAGAGAAAATACATTAAAAAGAGAGAGAGGAAAAAAATAAAAGAAGAAAAGTAAGAGAAAAAGAGAAGAAAAAAATTATAAGCTTATAAGTAATATATCTGAATTTCAATTTATTGTCGAAACTTCAATATATTATCATTTAGTACATGAGTTTTAATGAGTCAGGTTTAAGTTTGGTTTTGCTTTCTTGCAGGGAATGCAATCATAAATGTCTGCAGAGGCTCCATTCAGTTTGGGACTGTGGCTTGGGGAGAGGAGGGGAATTATTTGCCAGGGAGCCTAACTTGTTAAAACATGGATCATAAAGTTTTACCAGATAAGTCAGTATGCACTGTGCATAGTGCATCACTCTTCCTGTTATTCTTGCAACAACCCTGTTGAGATTAGGCTGAGAGACAGTGACTGTCCCAAAATTATTTTTCATGTCAGTATGAACATGGGGGCCCCTAATCCTAGTTTGACATTCTATCCACTATTCAACATTGACTGTTACATGGTGTGGTATGTTTCATACAGGCTGGGATGGAAAAACGGGTCGTATAGTTTGTGAATCTTGACAGCTATATGCATTGCAGGCTGACAGAGATGGTAAATACAGTGAGATATTGTATAATTTTTTTGACTGACCCCTTGAGAAATGTCAAAAATAATATCTCCCTCCCCCCCCCATCCATCTAGCCTCCTTTGGCCACTCTCCATAGGCAACTGTCCCAGAAGAGGACATCTGTTTAGATGCTGCTCATTAATTTCCCTAGCAACCAGTAATATGCAAAATAAAATTAACAGCACTTTTTTCAAGCAAGGTTTGATAAAAGATTGATTTGGAGTCCTGCGTTGGGCGTGTATGTAGTACAACATATAGGCCCCTTCCACACATGAAGAATAATGCACTTTCAATGCAATTTCAATGCACTTTGCAGCTGGATTTTATGTGTGAAACTGCAAAATCCACTTGGAAACAATTGTGTACGTGGATTGAAAGTGCATTATTCTGCATGTGCAAAAGTACCCATAGAGTGAACGCGAGGGGAAAAAAGTGAACATTCACCCTGTTTGTATAATATACAAGTAACCATTAGTTTAGAGATGCTGCTGAATACTACCAGAGGCAGCTGGAATTTGGCAGCTGATTAGCAGTTCTATCCATGATAGAACTACTCTGAACCCTGTTGAAGGACCATAAAAGTCTAGAATAGGCTCCATCAATGTTGTGAACTCTGCTATGCAGATAGAGACCTTCTGTGCTGACAAGTTATGAGGTCATCTGGAGCTGCTGAAATCCAGGAAATTCTGGAGAGTTTGGTGGCAGAACTGGCATTCATCAGCAAAATCTAGTTTTAAAAATCCCTATCTCTCCCAAACTATTTTCTGAGTAGAATCCAGTATACCCCACCAATCTCTAGAGGTAGGTTTAAATACATGGACAAAAATATAGGAATAGTGATATCTTGTTTTATCATAGATTTTCATCATACAGGGTATCTTGTCACAGAGCAGAGGATTGGGTTTTCTTCCAACTTTATGATTCTAGCAAAAACAACAACCCACATATACCCTTTTAACCAATTTCATATTAGTCCATTTTAACCCTGTCTCTACTATCTGTGTCTGTGGTTAACACAGAGAAGGTGGGAGAAAGTCATTGTTGAAAGAATGTTTGAGCAAATATGAACTGGCAGGCATCTTTTAAGGGGAGAAGCGATTTGGGATTTGTTCCATTATGTTTGCTTTTAAACTAAAATGTTTTAACTATTATATACCTCACTGAACCATGATGAAAGGCACGATATAAATGTTTTAATGAGCAAATAAACATTACATGTAGAATCTAGCCAATGTAATGTTTGAACCCACATTATAAATGTAAGAAATGGAAAATTAATTTGTTAAAAGCAAAAAGCCATTACTCTCTAAGAAGAAGTGAATGAGAACAAATAGAGCAAATTTAATCTGAACAGAATCTATTCTCCACCTCTAGGTCCTCCCACTTTATAACAGTGTATCAAGTTGATAGAAGCCTTTCTAAATTTAAAATAAAGTTATTACAAAGCAATTTAGTACAATTTCTGAACCAGTTAGCATACCCTATCCCAAAGTATTGTTCTTAGGGCTCTAGCATCTGAGCAGCTCCTCTGGATCACAGACAGATGAAAGGCGAAGTCTGACTTTCAGTACTTTGGGCATCCAACAAATCCAGCACCTGGGACAGAACCCCAAGTGAGACTTGACTAGAACTTGGGATCAGATCTTCCGTCCCAATGGATCAGCCATTAAACTGGCATCTGGCTGGGTGTCAGTGGCAGGTAAACTCCATGTCCAGAAGCCTCTGAGAGGATCAGTTTTAAGGCCATTGAATAACAGATACTTGGGACAAACAACAGGGCAGCAGATTGAGAGATTCTCAGGGGTGTTTGGCAGTCCATTGTTGGAAGCAGGATACTGGACTGGCCCTTGGCTTGACCCAAAAGTGCTCTTTGTGGGTTGGAGAAGCGAGACTAGAAGGGACCCATTCGCAGACCCTCCTGAAAGAAGGTTTTATGGTCAAGTCTCCCTACAGACAATCTACAGTCTTTCCTCACAAACTCTTCTCAAGATCAGTGTATTGTCGAAGGCTTTCATGGCCAGATTCAACTGGTTCTGGTGGGTTTTCCGGGCTGTGTGACCGTGGTCTGGTGGATCTTGTTCCTAACGTTTTGCCTGCATCTGTGGCTGGCATCTTCAGAGGTGTATCACAGGGCCTTTCCCCACTCTCCCCTATCCCCCCTATGCCGCGCGCTCCGGCATCCCCACGACCCTGCGCTCTGCGCGGGGTCATCAAAAGGCGCCCTTTGCAAGAGCGCCAGGGATGCCACGCACTGAGGGGGCGCGATAGCGGCAGCGTGGGGGCGGCTGCACTGTCGCCGCCCCTGTCATGGGGAGTGCCGGGGACCCAGGGGCGTACCTAGGCAAACTGGCGCCCGGGGACAAAACCTGAGTTTGGCCCCGGCCTGGCGTGTAGGCCACCTCCCCACCATGACCAATTTGGGCATTTGGGGTTATTTTGTGTTTTTTAGGCCTGCAGGGGCGCATTTAAAGCTAGCACCATGATTTCAGAATTTACCATCCAGAGACTGTCCTGATGATACCACCCAAATTTGAGAGTGATGTTTGGTTCAGGGAAGCAAAGTTATGGACCCCCAAAGGGGTGCCCCCATCCCATTGTTTTCAATGGGGAGCTAACCTGAGATAGGGGCTACCCATTTGAGGACAATAACACTGGTCCTCGAACATAACTTCACCAAACTTGGATGGCATCATAGAATGGATAACAGATGATACCCTGGGGGGGTACAGTGTCACTAGCTGTAAATACATCCTTCCAGGCACCCCAAAAAATTTGCCCAAGATTCTTTGTTTGCAGTGACTGCTCCTGCAGCTAATGAGAATTTCTGGGGCAGGCTGCACATTTTTTGAAGATAGAGGCACCAGACTTTCAAGGTGGCTCCCGGAGGCAATCCTGCTAATTGCATCAGGCTTAGAGACCTTTGGCTAAATGTCCAATTTTATGGGCCCCCCAAAGGCTGTTTGACAGCTCCTGCACATGAAGCCTGCTGGGTGAGTTCTCTCAGAACTTCTCAGCCCCACCACCCCAAAAGCAAAGCTCACCAAGCTTGGATGCTATTACTCAAGACTCTTGGGCCACCTTGAAGATCTGAAGCCTTTGTCTTCAAAATGTGTGGTCTGCTTACACGCTCAAAATTCCCCAGAATCTGCCCGCCATCAAGCCTGCATGATGTGCATGTTCTGTGGTGGGAAAATTATTTTTTCCCACCATAGACCTAATGGGAGCTTTCTGTTATGCCCAGCTGGCTCTGTGGTAGAGGTTTCAACAGGAGGCACTGTGGTAGTGGTTTTTTTTTCTCTGGGTGAGGGCACTTATTTCCTGTAGGGCTGCTGGTGTGAGTCTCCTGGGAACCAGCCAACTTTGCTAAAGTTTGCCTGTGCCGGCCGAATGCTGTGGGCATCAGGTTCACCTTCAACTCGGTGTCCACAGCATTTCCTCTTCCACACACATTTTAGCAAAGTTGGCTGGGTCCTTTTAGGAGACTCACACCAGCAGCCCTGCAGGAAATGCCCCCACTCAGGCAACATCCCTACCACAGTGCCTCCTGTTGGAAACCTCCTGCAAGAGCCATCTGAGGCAACAGATAGCCCCATTGGAAGTCTATGGTGGGGGAAAGTAATTTTTTCCCACCACAGAACCTAACTGAAAGAGCCTGGCAAATTCTGGGGAATTTCTGAGTTATTAATAGCTGGCTGCACATTTTTTTTGAATGAGGCACCAGACTTTCAAAGGGTGGCTCAAAGAGACCTTGAGTAATAGCATCAAGCTTGGTGAGCTTTGCTTCTGGAGTGGGGGGGGGAGTTGAGAGAGTTCTGGGAGGACTCAGCCCACAGGCTTTCATGTGCAGGAGCAAAGGAAACAAAATAAGCCTTTGGGGGGGGGGCCCATAAAGTGAACCCCCCATAAGCAAAGTCTCCAAACCTGGATACAGTCAGCAGGATGCCCTCCTGGAGCCACCCTGAAGGTCTGGTGCCTCTATCTTCAAAATGTGCAGCCTGCCTACACACTCAGAAATTCCCCATTGGCTACAATGTAGCAAAGTCACTACAAAACAAAAAAGAATCTTGGGCAAATTTCTTGGGGTGCCTGTAAAGGGGTGTATTTTTTTTACAGCTAGTGACCCCCAAAATTTCAGGGGTATCATCTGGTAACAATTCTTATGAGGCCACCCAAGTTTGGTGAAGTTATGTTCAGGAGGACTACCAAAGTTATTGTCCCTCAATGGGTAGCCCCATCTCAGGGTTAGCTCCCATTGAAAACAATGGGGATGAGGGCACCCCTTTTTGAGGGGTCCATAACACCTTCCCCTGGTCAAAACATCCTGAAATTTAGGTGTATCATCAGGGTGATCTCTGGTGGTACCCAGGGAATTTTGGTGCCGCTAACTGTAAAAATGCGCCTGAACCGGAACATTGAAAAAACACTTTAAAATGTAAAAAACATACAAACGACCCTGAAATGTTGGCGCCCCCCCACGTGACCAAATGGGGGGCGCCCGGGGACAAAGGGTACCCCATGTCCCTAGGTAGGAACGCCACTGCGGGGACCCCCGCGCTACTCTCCTCAAGTAGCTTGGGGCTTAAGGTAAGTGGGGAAAGACCCACAGAGGGAAGTGTGCAACAGACTTCCCTCTGTAATACCCCTCTGAAGATGCCAGCCCCAGATGCAGGTGAAACGTTAGGAACAAGACCCACCAGACCACGGCCACACAGCCTGGAAAACCCACCGGCCACACAGCCCGGAAAACCCACCAGAACCAGTCTTCTCAAGATCATTCATGCATACTCCATTCACACTCAGCACAGGAGAGTCGAAGGGGCGCAGCATATGAATAGGGAAACCCCGAATGTGACTGAACGCGGGGAAAGGGGGACTCTGGGCAAGGGGGGCTGGAGAATGAATCCCATCCCTGAGGTACACAGAGCAGGACTCCTGCTGGGCGGGGTATCTTGGGAAAAGCGGGCGGGCAGTGCTGTGTAGCTGGCGACCCCCCTCAGCTTTGCTGAAGCGGCCCTTGCTGCCCCCCTCCCTCCGACTGCCAAAGAGGTGAGTGGGCGACGGGACTGTAGAAGGGAGGGGGACACCTCCAAGCCCCGACTGGACCCCTCTTCCTTGGAACTCAGAGCCTTGAAGCGGCACCCTGCGAGCTTAGTCGAGGGCCCGGGGTAGGTGCTTTTGGCACCCACTGGCCGCCTCTTCAGACGGGACTGGAAGGGAAAGGCAGAGAAGAAAGAAAGGGCGGCCAAGCCAGCGACGTCTCGGCGGGGAAATGAAAGTAAAGTCTCTCCCCCTCCTCCTTTCACACTCCCTCTTTCCCTCCCCTTCTGAGGAGCCTCCTCCTCTTCGGGTGGGGGAGTAGTGGTGGTGGCGGCGGAGGAGGGCAGGGCGGGGGCTGGCCGGCTGCTGCCGCCCCACGCGGCGCCCGGGCTGGCGGCGCCCCCGGCGGGCTCCCCGTGCACTCCGTGCCCCTCTTGTCATGTTTGTGGTTTGGGACGAGAAGGCGAGTCCGTGCGCCAAGAAAAGCCGAGCGCCCGCCAGCCCCGCCGCAGAGCCCGGACAGCTCGGGCACCAGGCACCGCTCCCTCCCGCTCGCGACGCCCGCTGGCCGCTTCCCTCCCTGGCGGCTCGACGGGGCCGGCGTGGCGAGACCCTTGGCAAGGCGAGGCACGGAGGAGCAGACACAGGCCGGAGCCCCCCAGCTGAGAGCCCGCGAAGCGCCGCTCGCCGCCAGGGGCAGAGCGCGCAACCGACGGCCCGAGGCGACAGAGCCCCTGCCCGCCAGCCGCGCTCATCACAGGCTCTCTTTCCCTCCTTCCCAGCAGGTGGCTCCGCGTCGCGATGGGCAGAGGCGCCGTGCAAATGCTGCTGCTGCTGCTGCTGGTGGGGCTGCTGCACTGGGGCCCTGGCGGGGAGGGCAGGAAAAGCTGGAGGCGGCGCGGGCAGCAGCAGCAGCAACAGCAGCAGCAGCAGCCGGCCGCGGCGGCAGCCCGGGAGCGGAGCGAGGCGGCGGGGCAACCGGTGGAGAGCTTCCCGTTGGATTTTACCGCCGTCGAGGGCAACATGGACAGTTTTATGGCTCAGATTAAGAGCCTGGCGCAGTCCCTCTACCCTTGCTCGGCGCAGAATCTGCACCAGGAGCTGAGGCTCCACTTGCTGCTCAACAGTTCGGTCACTTGCAACGACGGCAGCCCTGCTGGGTGAGTGCTCGCTCCTAGCTGCCCCCACCTCCTCTTCCTATGGCGGCCTCGCCGGTGTCATTCCTGGCTCTTCAGGTCTGAGCACCACGGGCAGCTTACAAGCCTGCTGCCTCCTGTGCCTCTCCGGAAGCCCCCAGCAAACTCACTCGGACGTTTTCACTTCTCTAGCTCCCTCCCCGTCCTTTCCTTACTCTTTCTAGCAGACTGTGGTTCTCTGTCACCCCTAGTTTGTCAACACCAACACAGCACACGCACACCCCAAGAGTCCAAAGTGCAGAAAATAGTCACTGGAGATGGATCCAGGTGAAGAAAAGGGTAGTGTGAAGAATCAGGACTGGATCATGTAACTCATGCTTCATTTTATTGTGTCTCCTTAGTTTGTGTTAGGATTCTTTATATTTGCAGATGCTGGGCTGCGGATGGAAAATTACACAGGAGTTCAGTAGGACCTTAAAGACTAACACACTTTATTTCAGATCAGCTTTTTTCAGAGCTCACTTCTTCAAACACGTTGAAGCGTACTATAAAGTTTTTACAGCTGTCGCAATCCCTAGAACATAGTCAGTGGAACCCTTTTATTTCAGAAAACTGTGGCTCTAAGTTGGGACTGTATAAATTGATTTTTAAAGCAGCATTGTCCACTGAGATTTCCATTCCCCGCAACTTCACTATCATGGTCTTATTTCAAAAATCAGAACTCTTTTCATTGATTCGCTGTATCTGGAAAACATGGCTCTCTAAAGCATTGGGGTTTGGGGTTTTTTTTGCTGGAGAGGCCTCAGAGAGCTCACTGTGCTGTTTACTATTAATGCATTATTCTGGTTCTTCTCTGTTCTTGTTATAAGCATACTTAGAAAAACTTCAAAAAAGTGCTGAAACAATTCTGTCTTGTGTTCAAGCTCTGCTTCCACCATGTGGCCATTACCAAGAACACAGTCAGTAACAGGTGGAATAACTCTTTCCTGCCTGGAAATACTTAGGAATGCTAGGAATTTGTTTAATGCATTTATTTTGGAGCAAGATGAAAGGCAGCCCAGCTTGGCTCTGGGTCCCCGAGAAGGCCCTTTGATCAGACTCTGTTTGGAGCTCTTCTGACAGCCATCCTGTTTCTTTCTCTTGTTCTTTAACCAAGATTTTATGTAACCCTCTTGATATTATAATGAGTTGGTGTATCAAAGAGTTTGTGGTTGAGTGAGCCAGTCTCCCTAATTAAGTTCACGCTGCCTTTTATTTGTTTTTATTTTAGCTACTACCTCAAAGAATCGAAAGGCAGTAGAAGGTGGCTGCTATTCCTGGAAGGTGAGCTTGAGTTTTCTTTAATTTTATTTTCATTTATTTAAGCAAAGTTCAATTAGTGTAGGTTTCTTTTTGTAGAAGTCGGAGGATGGTGGAAGAGCTTTGTAGCTGTTCACTTCAAAGGACTTGCAGCATGTGTGTATGTGCTAGATGCCTTCTCTGTTAGCAGGACCCCCGTTCTTCCCCCTTTTTTACTAGTTCATATGTCGCTGCCTCCTGCAAACTTACTGGCAGGCTAACTTCACCAGCTTTAATCAAAGCTACCTGTTCAGTCTATTTCTTTCTGTTGTTTGCTTGTACACAGTAGCACTGACTTTTCTTGTTTTCATTATATACATATAGTAAAGCTCTGTACAAATTTTCACTTCATTGAATGAGCTCCCTCCTCCAGACGCACATCCATCGGTTGTCTTTTCCCCTGAATAATGTGATAGCAATCAACTGGTTTTTACCTCCTAGCTCCAAATGATCTTTTTAGAAATGTCATAATGATTTCACTAAAATTTATTTTTGAGAAAGGACACTTAAGACTACAGCCTCAACATTATTTTGGAAGTGACCACAGAGAATCTGTAGCCAAGAGTTAGTATGACAATAATGATTTCTCAACATTGTGGAAATAAATAAATGAAATAAATAAAAAAAATTTAACCTTGCCAAGCATCACAGATGCAGCCTGAAAATGTTTCTCAGGAATTCTACTGTGTATAGAAGCAGTCTTCTGTCATTGAGTGGTTCTACCATCTATTCATAAACATACACATCCAAATCCAGCAAGGGAAATCCATGGGCAGAAGCGGGCGTCTCATGTGAATCTGTCCTGCTGTGTCGTCCATGTCTAACTGAAATGGCTAGATTATGGCTAGATTTTCACAAAGGGCCCCATGGGTGATGCCCAAAGATAAAACAGAATTGTGCCGTTACTTGAAAGTAAGTCCCATCGGTTTCAAGTTCTTGAATCCAGGCGAGCTTCAGAGTGCAAGGCAGGCCCTTTTCATCTTTGTTTGCACAGCAGTGTGAACAGTGAGGCCTGGAATTGACTATTATGCTGAAGGTGGGGCCGGGGGGTGGGGGGGAGCATGGATCAGGGTTTAGCTAAATATAGAAGTTGAAGGCATCCAGTTGTTTTTTGAAAAATTAAATGTTAAGGAAAAGCCCACTTAAATTAATGATATTTTCAAGGAACTGTTCAAGGCAGATTATACCTCCCCTGTGGAAATGACAGCAGCCTATCATTTCCATCCTGTTGTTTCCATCAAATACAGCATTTTAATTTACTGGACTGAGAAATGGTACTTGAAGGACACAGTCGAGTTGTATCTTGCCATCACACAGGTGTTAGAATGCTTATTTCTTTAACTATGGAATGTACTGTAACATAATAGAAACAATATTCAAATAGTGCCCATTTGATATTAAGTTAATTTTCAGGCACCCTCAAATTACATTCTAAAAAGCAAAATGTTATTGGTGAAGTATGTTATCTGATTCCTGCTCTTATGCATCAGGGGGCTGGTACTGCTTCAACAGAGAGAACTGCAACACTCGCTATGAAACAATGAGAAAACTTATGAGCTCCAAGGAATGGCCCATGACCAAAACTGGTAAGCTCTTTAGTCCAATCAGACTGACATTTATTTTTCTAAAAATATGTTGCTTTTGCTAAGTATACAAATAAAAGCACCTGGTGTAACAATATCTCTCTGGAAAACACTCCTGTTCCTGTTCCTTTTTTTTTTTTTTTGCTGTCAAGTCACAGCTGACTTATGGTGACCCTGTGGAGTTTTCAAGAAAAGAGACATTCAGAGGTAGTTTGCCGTTGCCTTGCTCTACATCTGATCCTGGACTTCCTTGGTTACCTCCAATCCAAATACTAACCAGGGCCAATTCTGCTTAGCTTTTGAAATCTTACAAGATCAGGTTAGCCTGGGTTATCCAGGTCAGGTGTTTCTTTGGTTATTGTTTATTAATTGATTCAGTTACATAAGCATGCTATGTTTTCTGCACCCAAAGTGACTCATGAAGGAAGAATAAAAGCATACCATTTTAAATTAAATAATTAAAACCAACAACATGGCAATAATGCAGCCAGATTTCTTTAAAATGCATAATGAAGATGCTACCTATCCAAACGTTAAAAATGCTCACTGAAAGATATAGGGTTTCCCCCCAAATAACAGAAAGTTAAGAGAGAGAGAGAGAGAGAGAGAGAGAGAGAGAGAGAGATGCTGATGTATTTGCCTCAGAGAACATTCTGTAATTCAGACTCATCCTTACAATTCTCAACATGGTAAAGGAATGGATGTGCAGCAGACTTTCCCTTGTTATATATGGAGAAAGTATGCAGGTCTTTGATCTTTCTATTAGCATTTCTACCCAGGTCAGTTTTAATGATGAATACCTCCCATTTGGCTACATCCAGGAACCAGGAATAAGCTATGTATTTGTGTGGTTTATTTATGAGACTTGCTTTACCTCTGATGACAATATTGAAAATAGAAAATAAACATAAAGTAACGTTAGGATAAAAGAGATCACTAATTGTGCCATTCAATACTTATCTAAATGAAAAAATCATTTATCATATATCTCCCTTTTTAATTTTTTCCAGTTTTCCGTTTGAACTTTGTATTATGTTATTTATTTACAGTTCTTATATACCACTTTTCTAAGCAGATATATGAAAAAATTTATATAGAGACAGGAACTATATAAAATAAAAGGTCTTGCATCCCCTTCTGAAGATATTGTCTCACTTTATTGGACTAGGGATGACATCTCTGCAAGCCTTTATGCAGTTGTATATGCTGCAAAGCTGGTACCAATGATAACACATTTCCAGGATTGCAGAAGGACAAAAAGAAGGAGATGATCTGTAGGGTGTCCAGGCAAATTCCTCCAGGGGCCAACTCAGAACAGATGAGAATTTAGTAAACTCAAAACTTTTATAGCATGCTTTTCAAAGAGGCTGGAGGGCTCCCTATCCTTGCTGAGTAGTGTCACACCATGATAGGAAAATATGCTAGTGGAGATGCACAGGAAATGAGCCAATGTAGTATATTGGTAGATGGTCATTCTAGGATCCAGAAGACCCATGTTCGAATCCCCACTCTGTTGTCGAAGCTTGCTGAGTGACCTTGCGCCAGATACCCATTCTCAGCTTAGCCTACCTCATGGGGTTGTTGTGAGGGTAAAACAGAAAAGAGGAGAACAATATAAACTTCCTTGAGTCCCCATTGGGAAAAAAGACAGGGTATAAATGAAGTAACTAAATAAGTAGATGCTTTGATGTTGGCTTTGGTGGCATGGTAACCCTTATGCTGTGTTTGGAACTGCCTAATAATGGGGTGAATCCTACTCTTAGTCCACCATTCTATTGAGCGTAGTTAATTAATTAATTTGTTTATTAAAATATTTATACCCTACCTTTCCTTTTGGCTCATGTTGGAAGCCTTCTGTCAAGCTAAGGAGCTGTCCTTCAAACTAAATGGCTCTTCTATTGGAGGAGGAGTCACATTGCAGGAAAGCTATTTGGAAGATGGTTGGATTTATCCCATTACAAACAGTTTTATCCTAAAGATCAAAATGTATTTGTATATATTATTTGTTCCTTCATTGCTCAAAGGAACCTGATTTCTCTAACATTCTATACCTTTTGTCATAGAAAGGGGCATGGTCATGTGGGGGTTCCCACAGATGGTACATCCTGTCCAGGGATCCCTTGCTCCCCACCACCCCTTCCCTCCTGCCCTCTTCAGCCTTGGAGCAGACAAAGGCCTTAACAGGCTGACACTTCTCCGGTTGCATGGCTTTTTTGCAGGGGACAGGAGTACACTTTCTGCTTCCTAAGCGACTCCCTTTACAATCAGGCCATGCCCTAATTCATGATGGAACACGATACGTGAAGGAACCAAGGCAGAGTGAACAAGAAACAGTTTAAAAACACTATAAAGTAAAGGTAAAGTTTCCCCTTCAGTCGTATCCGACCCTGGGGTACCACTGCGAGCAGTGATTTTATAGGCAAGCCATTTTTGTGAGGTAGTTTGCCATTGCTTTCCCTGGAAGTAAATAAAACAACAGTTATAACAATGGGGCAGAGTTAATGCATGGACGCTGCAACTGCACAGGGCAAAGTTCACACAAAAAAGAAGTCGGCTGGCAAACAGCAAAGTGTTCTAATTTGCTTGCCTCGCTTGCTTCCTATTCCTGTCTCTGTCTGTTTGGAGTGGGCCACCACAGGATGAGGGATCAACTCTTTCCAAAAGCACACTTGCTACTCCTCAGTTTTAGGAAGTGAACACTTTCTCTCCCTAAAGTGGGGCTAACACACTGTCTATTAGACAGCATCTCATGTTGTTACGAGACACTGACATTGTAAGAGGAAATGGGAAGGGAGGAACATGTGCCGGCATTGCGTGGGTCGCCAGATGGTTTCAGCAAAAATACTGGAAGCACGAAAAAAATTGTCTCCCCCAATATAGATGATCTGGGAGGTTTACTGATATTTATCTATTTACATCTCATATTTTATAATAGATAGTGTGCCGTTTTGATCAATTTTTAGCTGCTAAATGTTGAGTTCAGCGAAACTGTGGTGCAGAGTAGTAAGCTGCAGTATTGCAGTCAAAGCCCTGCTTAGGACCAGAGTTCAGTCTGGAAGTTGGGTTCAGGTAGCCAGCTCAAGGTTGACGCAGCCTTCCAATCTTCTGAGGTTGGTAAAATAACTGCCCAGCTTGCTGAAGGTAAAGTATAGATGACTGGGGAAAGGCTATGGCAAACCCACCCATAAACATACAGCCCAATCCATAGCTTGAGGTGGGCAGGGATGGTGCTGCTGCCACACTGCAGCCTCCAGAGAGCAGCCCAGCCACCAGAAACCCCTCTATTGGTCAGAGAGAAACCCAGCTGCTGGAAAACACTCTATAGGGCTAAATGGATTTATGCCACTCCAGTCTGTTCTCCCCACACTGGTTTCCTATTGGATGCTGACATAATTCCATAGTAGCCTCTGCTTCCTGGTTTTGCTGCCACAGAGCTGTGGAGAGGCTGATTGCTGGTGCCCTTGCCACACACACCCCACCCCTACCCCATCAGGAAGGGTGCCCCTTGTGTCAGTGGAGAAGGCAAATGTGTCAGTTCAGCCCTGTGCTGGCTCCACAACAAGATTTGCTCCCTCCCCCCCAGTGGGATTGGCCAAATAGTCTGCTTAGTAAATGTTGTAATGTGACATCACTCCATGGGTCGGTAATGACCCAGTGCTTGTACAGGGGACTACCTTTACCTTTGAAATGTTTGGTTCAGAAACAAAAAAACCAAGATTTTGCCTTCCTACCAAACAGTAGAGTTGCCAACAACCTGGAGAAGAGATGTCTACTCATTTAGCAGAGGCTTAATGGGATTTTATTTAGCTGCCAGTCATGAAAAGCTTCAAGTGCCCATTTCCTCTGCTAAAGGCACAGGATATTTTATCTGCAGGTTTTTAGCAAGTCTATCAAAGAGGGAAGAGAGAGACATTGGTGTTTGATTGTTGGCTAGTAAGTACAGTTTTACCTTTAGTACATCATAGAAAGTACAGGGTAGGGACAGTAGTCTAAAGTGACATTTCCCGATAAGCAAATCAAATCCAATACAGTGGTACCTCGGTTTTCATCGATAATTCGTTCAAAAGGAATCGACGAAAACCGAAATCGATGAAAACCGAGGCACCATTTCCCATAGGAATCAATGTAAATCCAATTAATCCATTCGAGACACTCCAAAAAGTGCCCGGAACGGATTAATTGGCTTCCTCAAACGCCAGCCAGCCGGGAGGCAGAGGGAGCTCCTTATTTGGGCAGTGACTCCCCCTGATGTTACTGCCCAAATAAGGAGCTCCCTCTGCCTCCCTGCTAGGCTTCCTCAAACCCCAGCCAGTTTCAGTTTTCCTGGACTTTTCCTGGGTTTCGGTTTTCCTGGACTTTTTCTGGGCAAATTTTTTCTGGGTTTGAGGATGAAAACTGAGGCAATCGACAAAAACTGAGACAAATTTTGCCCAGAAAAAGTCCATAAAAACCGAAACTGACGAAAACCGAAGTCAACGATAATTGAGGTTCCACTGTAATTGTTTTATATGACTTGTTGGAAACCAAAATCCAGAGTCTGTTTTTATGCTACAAATGTGCCAGAATCGTTCGGCATCGAACATATTTGATTATGGAAGGGAAATGGCATGGAAAGTGGTGTGTGGAAATTGGTGGACGGGCACTTTTCCCTGACACATGTTCACATGTATTCACACACATTAATTTCATGTTCTACTAACAGGATCAAGCATTATAGCAGTTATTTTTATCTTTATTGACAAAAAGATGAGTCAGGCTCCTGAGTAGACTTAGTTGGCCCATATCTGGTGCCAGTAAATTTGGCTGCTTTGAAACAGGACAGAGGACAGTTGTCATAGAGTCAGATATGAGATATACTTCTTAATAAATATGAGAATTCAGGAGTTTGGACTTGCTCCCAAATAAGTGACTATAGGGTGCAAGAGCCTTATGAAAATTAGAAGACAGTTAACTGGAGAGTTCTCCAGTTTGTCATTTGACTGAAAAACGTATCAGAATATAGATTGAGTAATAGAAAATTGAAATAAAATGTATAGATTTAGGTAGTGCAGTAGACATGCGGGTGGCATATTGCTAAATTCAGATAGTCTGAGCCTATGTATGCTTACTCAAAAGTAAGTCCCACTGAGTTCCTGGAGTTTACTAAGGCTATTTTACTAAAAGTCAGGAAAAAATGTCATAGGATTTGGGGGCAAGGAGCTTCATCCAGATGTTTCCTAAAAGGAAAAAATAGAAATTTTCTTACTGATGATTTAAGCTTTGAATATCAAATGTGATTGAAGTAACAGGAGCAAAGGTATTGAGGGACTGGGTTTTTATTCTGTTGAAAACCCTGATAGTGGGCAAGAAATGATGCAAAGTTCTGAAAGTGGTTAATGCTTCCTTAGGGTCAGGATCTCATGACTGCATTGATTCTTTGAGTAGGCAAGGTTGTATGTTCTGTAATAACACCTTCCCCCACCCCCACAATTCTGTTCCTTCTTTGACTCAGCTGAGTGACCCTTCTGCAGCCTGAATGTGAAACTGTTTCATCAACATATGTTTTATCACATATGTTAGCACAGTGGTGGGATTTAAATAATTTAACAGCCAGTTCTGGTGGTGGGATTCAAATAATTTAACAACTGGTTGCATATAATCATCATTTTAACAACCAGTTCTGCCAAAGTGGTGTGAACCTGCTGAATCCCACCACTGTGCTAGCATTATTATTGTTAAGACATGTTCAAAGCTCAGTAAGGTTTGCAGTTAACCACTGCAGTTAAAATGGGGCTTACCTCCTGTAAGAAATTCCTATGTTACAAAAACTCAAAAATGCAATGTCTCAAAACTCTTTGCTAGATTGAGAGGGAGGAGCGCAGGGAACAGCATGCCAAGACAAGACAAACTTTCTTGTATTCCTGCCTCCCGATGCTGAGGATTGGGTGGTTGGAGAAAGCCAAAGTTCTGATAGGATGAGGGCTGTATCTGGTTGGTCCTATTCATGTTCAGTTGCATCTCTTGGCTGTTCAGTAAGAAAATGGTGGATATGTATAAGTCCCATATTTTCTCACTTGCTTTCCCAGATATAAAGCATAAACTCTGGACTGTCTGAATAAAAATCAGACAGCCAGCAACTCTAGCATTGTTGTGTCAGAGTGTTTGCATTGTTTTAGGGGAAATGAAAGTGACATGGTAGACACTCTAGAATTTTGTACTTCTGCACAAAAACTTGAGTTTTTTTTCCAAAATGCTAGTGAGACTGTTATGGCATTTCTGTTTTTTCCAGAAAGTGAAGTAAGTGTGCCAGCTTGTTAGACCTCAACCCCATATTTCTCCCTGGAGTTGCTAGCTATAGCCTGGCAACTCTACTTAGAAATCTTCCTCCTTGACAGCAGTTGGTACCTGTTTTCCCTCCGTTTTCACCAGTCCCAATCCTGATGCTTAGCGATTTGACTTGGAAATCTAGGCCAGCAGGGAAATTGGCGGCGAGGCCTGAGGCCTGTGCATGAGGGAAAGAATTTTGGTTTTTTACCAACGAGAAGAAATTCTGGAATATGTTCATGCTTATTATATATCAATTGGCTTATCTGCCTAGCATAGAAATGGACCTGCTATTTAGGGTTGCCAGATACCACTTACAACTGGTGGGGGTTGGTGGGGGGAGAAACTTATCATCAGAAAATTGAGGCCTATGTCTTCTAGTGCACACTGGAAGTGATGTCACCACATTGCCGGTGTCGAAGGGACACTCTGGTATCAGGCAAAAACTGTGGTGGAAGCCATTTATCATAGAGTTTTTGCCCAAATACCAGAGTGACCCCATTTCACTGGTGATGTAATGACATTACTTATATCAAGCACAAGAAGAGATGCTGATGTATTTCTGGGGACAGAAGCCTGCGCCTTTGTTTGTTTTCAGTAAGTCCCCTCACTGCACAGGCCCCCCAGCTGGCTGAATGGCAACAGGGGAGGGACCCCAAAGTGGGTGATCAATCCCATGCTCCTAGTGGGGGATCTGGCAACCTTATTGCTATTTGATGTAACAGATCAGTTTTCTCAACCCATTTTGGAAACCGCAATTTATCCTATTCAACCTTTTGCCCAAGGCCTTCCTTTTCCCCTTTCCTTTAGTAACACCAAGATGAACCATTTGGAAATAATTTAATGGACAATACTGTACTGTTTAAAATGCTCTGAACCATGTACTTAAGATACAGGCTAAAGACTGAAGGTCCTTTTCTTGTTGGTTGTTTTCCTTTTCAGCATCTTTCATCTGTTCAGTTCATTTTGAACATTCTCCATACGTTGCAGAAGGCTGCTTTAATGTTCTAAGGTCCCCCCCCCCCCCTTCTCTCTTAATATTTTCTTATTCTTCATCTACAGGAACTGGCATTCTGTCATCGCAACCAGAAGAAAATCCACACTGGTGGAATGCAAATATGGTGTAAGCAAGGGAATGGCTGTTGGAGTTGGGAGGAGTGCAGCTGTGCAAAGTTAACATGATACAGGGGCAGGAACCAAACAGGAAAGGGGGATTTGGCTCAAACATGAAATAAGCAGGCGTGGACCTTGCAACTTATAACAAGTAATTTAATGGAAAACAATAGCCTTTGTGTATCTGCCATGTGTCCCACAACATTTGGGACAACATTTCTAATGTTTGAAAAGATGAGAATGAATAGTAGCAGGTTCAGGGAGAGCTAAGGCAAGAGTCCCCAGTGTGGGGGCCATAGGCTCCATTAAACCTTTTCTGATGCCTATCAAATGATTTTAGGAAGTGAGCAGGACTAAGTAAGGTTTTTGCCCAGCAAGACTTCTGATGAACTATTGTAGATTTGACAGGCTATGCAGATTTTTAAAATGTTGCTTTGGAAGCAGCTGCCACCACAGCACAAAGATCTGTACTGCGCTACTGAAGTGAAGCTGTGGCAATCATGTGGCTGGCTGGCTCTGCTGCACCCACAGGCTCAAAAAGATTGGGGACCCCTAGACTAAAGCAACTAGTTCTAAGAACAATAAATGGGAGCCAGTGTAGTGTAGCGTAGCGTAGTGGACAAGGAAAGCTGGATTTGAATCCCTGCTCTGTCATGGAAATTTGCTGGATGACCTTAGCCTAATCGTACACTTTCAGCTTAACCTAACTTATAGGGTTGTTCTTAGGATGAGAAGATGAAGAAGAACATGATGTATGTCACGTTGGGTCCCCGTTGTGGAGAAAGGCAAGGGTACAAATTAAGTAAATAGATAAAATAATGAATTGATTGGATTTGTTACCATAAATTCAGGTGGTAGCCTCTACTTTGCATTATTTTTAAAGAATTAGATATGTTTGTGGAACATAGGACTATTAGCTGGGGTAGCTGAATAGAACTCTCCTGTTTAGAAACACTGTCATTTTCAAACACTAGGGATGAACAGCAGGGGAATTTATCTGCCTCGTGCCCTGTCTCTGAGCTTTCAGAGCCATCCAGTTGGGAACTGGGGCGGGGGGGGGGGGGGAGAGATGCTGGGCTACACGGAGCTTGGTCTGGTGTTTAACACTTCCAATGAAATTAAACTTGAACAAATAAAGTATAGATATTCCCAAATAGTGCAGCATTGTTATTTGGAAATCATGACCACAGGATGTGCTAAAGACAACTACTGTAGCGAGGTTTTGAGAGAGACTAGAGCAGGGGTCCCCAAACTTCGGCCCGGGGGCCAAATGTGGCCCCCTAAAGGCATTTATCCGGCCCGCCAGGCATGGCAGCGATGGCTCCATTCACGTGCAGTGGGGGCTCGAGGGAGAGGAGGAATCGGCCCCTCTGGCGCAAGGGGCTCGCCCGCCCCACCACCAGCATGAAGAATCGGGGGAGCGAAGAGGGCGACTCCTCTTCAGTCAGCAGGGAGGGGAAGCAAAGCGGGGTGTGGGATTTCCCTGTCCCTGGATGCCCAGAGAGCGGCCCTGAGGCTCGGGGTGGGGGAATGAAGAACAAAGCGTGCTTTTGGGAGGACAGGTGGACTGTTGAGCCCCCAGTTGGGGCAGGCTTTCCTATTTCGAGGCTGGGGCAACAGATGGTGCCGGCTCCCCAAACACACACAGTCACCCACGACTGCTTGAAGCTTGAACAGGGCACTGAATCCCACCTTGGATTCCCCTAGCCCCTTGGCGCTTCCCCGAGAACTGGCAGGGTCTCGCCATCTGCTTCTGCAGGGCTCGCATGGGAGAGTGCTTCCCACTGGGTTGTTGTGCTTGCAGTGCAGCTCGTCTGCCTTCCAGGCCCCCCACAACCTGTGAATGGGGGGCCACCACACCTCTGCTCAGTGCTCCCCCCTGCCAACAGAGCCCGGCAGCAGAGAAGCAAGCAGGAAGGCGATCCCCACTCCCTCCCACTTCCTGCTTGGGACACACGGCTGGTAGGAGGCCGACGACGGGTCTCCACGTGGGCTTTGACTGTTGGAGTCTGCTGGAGGGAAAAAACAGAGCCCTGGAGATACCCGTGGCCTTCGGGGTCTGCCAGATCTGCTCCCTTGGGCTCCTGGGCTCCTTTTTCCCCAACCAGCTTCCTATGTCACAACAAGGCAATGCCCACAGGTCTGCTCTTTCTCTGTGACTGGAGTTGCTGCTTTCTAAAACATTGCTGGATCACAGGCAGCTTGAGACATATTTGTAGGGATACCTACCTCTATGTAAAGAGTATGTAGCCAACCTCTAGGGGAGGCCTGGGAGATGTCCCAGAATTACAGTGGACCTCCAGGTGACAGAGATCAATTCCTGGAGAAAATGACTACTTTGGACGGTGGGCTCCCCACCCCAAACCCTGCCTTTCTCAGATTGCACCCCCAAATCTCCATGAATTTTCTGACCCAGAGTTGGAAACCTTACATGTGGCAATGCCTGCTCCGCCCTTCCCTCTCGGCTACTCCATGTGTTGCTCTCAGGCTTTCTGTTCCACCCCACTCCCATTGGCATCAGCCAGGCTGGTGAATCGCTTGCTGGCTGCTAGGGAGGAAAGAACCCAGGAAGATACCTGATCCTGGGTTAGATGGAATGCTTCATTGGGAAAGTTCTGCTTTTTTTAACAGGGGAAGGTATTTCACAGCCTCCCCAACAATATTTGTAGCCCACCCTGTACTTGACATACTTTGGTCACTGTTCTAAAAATAGATCATGACAGAAAGGCTGAAAGGTGAAATCAAACATTTTACAATCATTTGTGCATAGGAATTTGTTCATAGTTTTTTTTAGTCCGGCCCTCCAACAGTCTGAGGGACAGTGAACTGGCCCCCTGTTTAAAAAGTTTGGGGACCCCTGGACTAGAGAAAGAGGGTATCTCAGTTAGGGATGGTCCAGGCTTAACTTTTCCCTAAATGTAGGATAAGCAGAAGTGGCCATCTGCCACTGTGATAGTTCTAATGTTGCACTATGTACTTTGCATTGACTCTAATTTTGGGAATAGGTAGTCCATTACTATGTCCCAGGGACATAGGTATAGATTTTTATGGGGGGGTTCAGGGGGCGGGGCCAGCCCACCCCCACCCCTGTGGGCGGGGCCACACCTCCCCAAGCCCCACCCCCAGCCTCAGTGCTGATAAAAACAGCTCTCTGAGGCCAGGGACGGCAGACTCCCCAGCCCCACCCTTCCTCGCCCCCCACCAGCTGGGCTCCCAGCCGGCAGCCCCTTCTGTTACCCCCTCTGGGCAGAGGCGTAGCTAGGGAAAATGGAGCCCGGTGCAAAATCTAAGTTTTGCGCCCCCCCTCCCACGGGTGGCCACTGTGATGCTGGAATCCACCCACAAGCAGCATCACTTTCAATGGTATTTAAACAAGGGAGCCCAAATTCTCCTTTTAAATCCACCTTAAAGGGAGAATCTGGGATCCCCAGTTAAAACAACATTGAAAATAATGCTGGTTTGTGGTGGATTCTCCCCCACCCTGAATCAGCATCATTTTCAATGTTTAAACTGGGGATCTCAGATTCTCCCTTTAAATCCATGCCAAAGGGGGTGGATTTAAAAGGAGAATCTGGGGAAATTTGGGCGGTGTCTGCTGTCAGGGGTGCAATTGTTAAGCTAGCAGCACCAAACATTCAGGATATCTTTAGGAGACTCTCCTAATGATACCACCCAGGTTTGGTGAAGTTTGGGTCAGGGGGTCCAAAGTTATGGACCCTCAAAGTGTAGCCCCATCTTTTATTAGCTCCCATTGGAAACAATGGGAGATGGGGCACCTCCTTTGGGAGTCCATAGCTTTGGACCCCCTGGACCAAACTTCACAAAACCTGGGTGGTATTGGTAAGAGACTCTCCTGATGATACCATCCAGGTTTGGTGAAGTTTGGTTCAGGGGATTCAAAGTTATGGACCCTCAAAGGTGTAGTTCCCATCTTCTATTAGCTCCCCTTGGAAACAATGGGGGATGGGGCACCCCCTTTGGGAGCCCATAACTTTGGACCCTCTGAGCCAAATCTCATCAAACCTAGGTAGTATCATCAGGAGAGTCTCTCAACAAATCCCTGAAATTGTGGTGTTGCTAGCCTAAAAATGCACCCCCTTCAGGCAAAAAACTGAAAAAAAACCCTTAAAAAATACAAAACACCCACAAACGGGGGTGGGGGGTGGGGTGGAGCTTCGGACATGTAATGGGTTTTTTTTTTAACCCGAGAAACCCCCTCCTTTCCTACGTCCTTGCTATGTCCTAGCAAGTCTTCTCTGCTAGGGTTGTGATGACAGATGCCTGAAGAAGGCCTGTGATGGAATCATATTGGTCATCACTCTGCAGACTTCAGGGAAGAATAGGATACTGACTGGCAAAAGTGCATGTAAAATCTTTTATGCTCAAGGTGGAAAGAGAAAAAGTTATATCAAAAGGTCAAAATATTTATTGTCATAAAATATTTTTAAAATGTAGGATTGTTGACAGGTTTAGCTGCCTTATTTTTGAGTCAGTCACTAGAAGAGCTTAGTGAGAGTTCTCTGTTCACATGGACTCATGAAAAGAGATGGAGTCACTGGAGTTTAGAACCACTTTGAGCTTGACACAGCTGCTTCATCCACCAATGTTTGCTGTGGTAAATGAGGAAGTTGTGGCCAACTGAAGCTCTGTGGCAGATCTCCCTGAGTGTTTCATGCTGCAGTTACAATAGCAAGAATCAGTGGAACAGCGGTATATATTCAATAGGAAACAACTCTTACAAACAAGGAATGATTTAATAAATGTACATTTTACTGTAACCAGGATAGGTCAGTAAATCTGAAGGAATGCTACTTGAGTGATTTCTTTCTGGGGAATATCCAACTGATACCTCAGATCTGAGTGGGCATGAAATTGATCTCTTCCCGTTTCCTGTAGGGTTTAATTTGCCTGACCCCAATCTTGCCTCACTATGTACGTCAGGAGAATAGTGGTGTTCACATACTTCTTGTCTCTTTCAGTTTCATCCCTTATTGCTCAAGCGATGTCTGGTGTGGAGCCTCTGCCAAGACTGAGAAAAGTGAGTGCTTCTGACAGGCCCCTGCTGCCAGACAGACATAATGCATTAAAGGGATATGGCCCAGCTTCTCTACAGTTATGCAAATGAAGGAATGGCTCTTGCCAGGGGGCAGGAAGGAATAATAAATATCCTCTAGATAAAACATCCGCTTCTAAACCCTGCTTTGTCATGGTTCAGGGCACCATCACACAGGGATGTCACAGCAATAGCCAGAGGGGAATAGCTGTATCCTGAGTATCTGAAGCAGCCCATTTCATTTAGATAAACTTCCTCCAGTCCCTGCAGCTACCACCATAAATAGAGTTTAATTTTTATATTTGGTAGGGAAGAACTGGACAGTGCCAGGATTTGCTAAGTGAATTAAGAATGCTCCTGATGTTTGTGCATGGACTTGAGGACCTCAGTACACTGCCTAGAATTGTTACAGAAATGACATAGGGAGGTTCACTGTGTCTCAGAAAAAGATGTTGAGACGGAAACTTTGTGAGCAAAGAAGAGATCTGTGCAATTCAGATGCTGATTTGCTATTCCATCTTCTAATAGAAATAATATTTCAGGGTTGGGAAACATTACATTCTGTGGTATAAAATATGCAAAGCCCTCTAAAATGAAACCTACCAATGTGAATTTGAGCTAGGACCATGGATAAGAAAAGGTGTCAGATGTGAGATGCCCTGCCCAAACTACAGTATTTTCCAGGCTCATTTTTTCCCCTGTTGATATGTCTCATTTCAGCAACTTTTTGAATAAAGGAATGGTATGCTTTTCCTATGAGCATTAACCCCAAATCTTCAGTGAAGAGGAAGGCAGTTGTCTCTACTGAGAACACTTCTCTTTTTTTTTCCAGATGAATATGTCTTCATGGGATCTCTCATCATACAAGAGGTTGTAAAAGAGTTGGTGGGAAAAGGCCTTGGAAATGCCAAGGTGCTTCTGCTGGCAGGAAGCAGGTACATGCTTGGGTATGAAGGCTATGTAGAAAGGAGAAAAACATCAGCTAAAGACATCCCAATCAGGATCTCAGTCATCACAAAATAGAGTCCAAGACACAGACTCAATCATTTGTCATTCCTACTTGTCAGTAGATATTTCTGCCTGAAAGGAGGAATTATGAGACACTTGCATCTATCTCAGTGCCTATACAGGCAAAATGTGTTAGGTTTTTTTCAGTAAGGATTATTTAGGATTAAGGACATCATTCTTTCATTACTTGTATTTATGGGAACACAGATATTAAACAAGGGACAGAAGGAAGGGTAAGTATAGCTGCCAGTATACTACTAGTAGAGACCTACAACAAAAGTTCCCAGAATGCTTTTCAGTTGCCCCTGGGTTTTCATCCACCCCTGGACAAGCAAAAAGCAACTAGATTTTTCCTTTTCAACCATCCACAAGGCCGGGAGAACACTGCTACTAAGACTGGTCAGCAATAGAAGCACTTTCTCAGTCTGAGAATGGCTGGAGAGGTAGAACTATTTCCACCCTTCTGGTCATCCCTGATACCCACAGGAAACCATGAGGGAATGTAGATATCTGCTATAATTTGATACCAAATACAACAACACTGAGTGTGCCTAAAAATGCTAAAGATGCCACTTGGTTTAGTGGTTGAAAGCAGTGGACTTTAACCCGGAGAACCATGTTTGATTCCCTACTCCTCCACATGAACAACGGACTCTTATCTGGTGAACTGGATTTGTTTTCCCACTCATACACATGAAGCATTCTGGGTGACCTTGGGCTAGTCACAATTCTCTGAGAACCCTCTCAGCCCCATCTACCTCACAAGGTGTCTGTTGTGGGAGAAGAAGGGAAGGAGTTTGTAAGCTGCTTTGAGACTCCTTAAAGGAGAGAAAAGCAGGGTATACATCCAGACACTTCTCCTTCTTCATACTAAAATAGGACTTCTTTCAGATGGTCAGGATTCTCTGTTGTGAATGCTGAGGAGTGAAAGGACAACAGTCCTTTCACACATGGGAGTTTTTTGCACACTTTATCTTACAAGCAGTCTCTCTAATGGTTAGAGAATTGAACGGTAGAATTGGAAGAGACATGCAGTTCATCTGCTCGATCCCAGACAATGGCAGGGCTAATTAAATAATCCCACTGTTTTTATTAATTGAATCCCTGATTTGTCAAATTCCTTAATAAATCAGAATAAATCAGCCTTGTGTGCAACCAAGTTTCTTTGAATTGCCTGTCGCATCGCAGACATAGGCAATGGGAAAATTTGTACAAGCATAGGTGTCATTTACATAAGATGATGTTAACACAGGCACTAAAGGAACACCATGAAGATTCAGTTCATTGGATCTGGATAGTTGACAGTTCCATCTTAAAAGGAATTATACCCATTTAAGTCAGTGTGCTTGGAAAAGTATAACTTTTGCTGGTGCCTATTGTAAATAACAGTGAATACTTCTGTAGTTGAGCTACTAATCTTACTGAAACACTAATCTTGTCATTGCAGTGCTGGTGGAACAGGGGTGCTCCTGAATGTGGACCGTGTAGCAGAGCAGCTGGAAGAGATGGGATATCCTGGGATTCAGGTCCGTGGCCTGGCAGACTCTGGCTGGTTCTTGGATAATAAACAATATCGCAGAACAGACTGCATTGATAGCATAACCTGCGCCCCCACAGAAGCCATCAGGAGAGGACTTAGGTACTGAAAGTAATCTAAGGTCTCCTTTCCCAGAAAGTCAGACACTGGTCTGAGACTCCCAGTCTTTCTTTCTCTTTGTAATAGTAGGATATCTACTGAACTTAGCTGATAAAGTTCTATTTGGAAAAGCATGAATATTCACAAAATGTCTAGGCTCTGTTGAAAGCATACTGGGCATCATATATATATACAGATATGACATGCTAATGTAGTGAGAATTACATTTTTGCTGATGTATATTCTGGTTCAACTTGGCAGCTTTGATGCCCTCTGTTGTCCATAATTTTTGGAATTCACACATTTACAGATAACTATTCCAGCATCCCTTAGACTGAAGTTAGATGTTTACAGTTGAACAAGTTTCTGTAATTAACCATTATTATAATTTTATATTTCAGATATTGGAATGGAATTATTCCAGAACGTTGCAAAATGCAGTTTAAAGAGGGCGAGGAATGGAATTGTTTCTTTGGCTATAAAATTTATCCCACTCTCCGATGTAAGTATGTAAAAGGCAGGCTTTCTGTTTGGTGATGTGAAATATTCCAGAAAATTCTTCCTTATCATAACTAATAAAAGCTAAGGATGACAATTAGTTAATTCATTTTTGGTTGGTTAATCCTGTGCCTTTTAACCAATGACTGGCTGAGTAAACTGGCGAATTGTTAAAATATCAGCGTAATAGATAATTTCATTAAAGCAACAATATTTTTAGAAAGAAGTCTTTACTATTTTATTTTAAATTTCTTCTCTCAGCATTGAAATTTCCTCAATAAATAAGCATGTCCTTAACTTTTCAGCCTCACTGATAAAATATCCTGTGCCAGTTAATCGTATAAAGCTTTTGTTAATGAGTTCTGCCAAGTTAACCCTGCAGCCCTAATCGTGATGAAATCTTTCTCCAATTCTGTCATTCTGTAGGTCCTGTTTTTGTGGTGCAGTGGCTCTTTGATGAAGCTCAGCTGACTGTAGATAATGTACATTTGACTGGCCAGCCAGTCCAAGAGGGGCAGTGGCTTTACATACAGAATCTGGGCCGTGAGCTGAGGAACACTCTCAAGGATGTGACGTTAGTCTTACCTGTTATAATTTCCTTATACTTCAAGTGTTTTTTATGATGTGGAGTAAAAAGTCACATTGTTAGAACAATTTTAAACATTTGTGTACATCTTAGTGCATTTAGAAATCTTGTATCACAATAAAAGAAACAATATTACTGAAAATTCAGCAGCTAACATTGAGCTAGAGCTTTTATTTCTTAAGAAGAAGAAGAAGAGTTTGGATTTATATCCCCCCTTTCTGTCTTACATGGAGACTCAGAGGGGCTTACAATCTCCTTTCCCTCCCTCCCCCCCCCCCACAACAAACACTCTGTGAGGTGGGTGAGGCTGAGAGAGCTCAGAAGAACTGTGACTAGCTCAAGGTCACCCAGCTGGCATGTGTTGGAGTGCACAGGCTAATCTAGTTCTCCAGGTAAGCCTCCATAGTTCAAGTAGCAGAGCGAGGAATCAAGTGTTTTTCTAATCCGGTTCTTCGGATTAGAGGGCACCTGCTCTTAACCACTACGCCACTGCTGCTCTCACTCCTGTCTATTATTATATCTTTTCTAGCCTTCTCCACAGGGGTGTTCACAAAGCACTAAGCAGCCTTGTTCAATGATGTAGTTAATACTCTAATGACTCAGGCCATTTAAATCATAATCAGCTGAGCACAACATAATCAACTGAGCACAACAGTTTTCCTGACAGAAGCTCAGATGTGAGCTCCAAGTGTAAACCAGCAGCCACCCCACCAATTTAGGCTTATACAGACCCATAAAGCAATGAGCTACCCAAGCCATGTTGCGAGGAGCAGTGCAAGTTTGGGTTGCTAAGAAAGGAATGCAGAAATATTTATGTTACACCTATTTCATGTCACTTTTTTTTCCAGTGCCAGCTTTGCTCCAGCTTGTTTGTCTCATGAAATCATCACACGAACGTAAGTGTCTAAAGTGAGAAGTTTTGCACATATCCAGAATGAGGCTTTATATCTACAAGAGCATGATGGAAGGCTGCCCCACAGCCTCCCCACTTAACAAAGGTTACCTGGGACACTGATGGAGGTCTTACTCTTATAGTAATTGTTCACCAGGGCTTGGACCTTATAATGCTGTTCTTCAGAGCAGCAACATCTCCTCCAATAGAACAACTTTTTCCAGGAGAGAGATTGTTACCAATTGTCTTCTTCAGATTGCTCCCCACACTGTTCTTAGGGGTCCACTGGCCTGCAGGAGCACCATTTTGGGGGGCACAGAAAACTGCAGTAAGAGGAGGGGGTGTGTCAGGGAAATTCCTCTAGCACAACTCTGCTCAAGACGCCTTCAAATCCAAGCCCAGATTTGTGGAATAGCTTTCTAAGCCTGTGAAAACTGGCTCCTCTCTGTTGTAGGATTTGACTTGGGGAAACATTACATACAGTGAAATATTTAGGCTCCAGAAACCTACTTGCCTTCTTGGCTGCACAAGGGCGCCTTTTCTTCTTGGTGTTGCTCAGTAGCTATTCTATTATGGCACCTTGAATGTGAACACAAAAACACGACAAATGCAGATTTATCCGTGGCAGGCACAAGCACAGCTTGTTGCTGTTGTGCTTGTGTGCTCCCATCTCTTCCCCATCTTCCTCTCATATGTGATAGACAGTTGAATACTTCTTGGTTTGGAAAGCCTGGTTTGAACCCAGCCATGGCAAGCAACTGCAGGTGCCTGGGCAAATGGTTGCTTCTTTTCACCTCACAACCTAGGATTCTAACCTGGGATTAAACAGAGATTTAGATTCCTGGTTTGTGTGAAGGAAATAACTCTTAGTTTGGACAGGCCCTTGCCTCTGGAAGTCACAGTCAACTGGAGTTTGATTCATGTCTTTCCAAATCCAGAGGCCTTTGATCCTGTTCCATAGAGGAAGTGGAGGGAGGCAGGGGAGTGTGCAAGCGCATCAGCAAGTTTGGCATGAACAAACCTCTGTCACAATATTGGAATGTGGCATTGTGATGTCGCCACATCTGCATGCAAATTAAGTCCACAACTTCTGTGGGGTCTAGGAGAGCAATACTAAGCAGGGCCTACTCAGAAATAATTTCAGTTTTATTCAGTGGGGTTTACTCTTCGGAAAGTGTTCTTAAGATTGCAGCTTGTGTTGAGCAGCTGTTTGGCTCAATTACTGTGTTTTGGATAGTGACATGAAGTCTGATGTGCCAATTGATGTGAAAATGGGTAATGAGTATCAGAGTGATATTCCATACACTGATGTAATTTGTATGATTCGTTTTTGCAGTCATTGGACAGACATCCAAGTGAAAGGGACCTCTTTGCCCCGTGCTTTGCACTGTTGGGACCGCAGCCTACATGACAGCAACAAGAACGGGAAAGCCCCACTGAAAGGCTGTCCTATCCATTTGATTGACAGCTGTCCCTGGCCACACTGTAACCCCACATGCCCTACCATTCAGGACCAATACACTGGGCAAGAGATGAATGTGATTCAGTTTCTCATGCACATGGGTTTTGACGTGCAGAAGATGGCACAGCAGCAGGGCCTGGAACCGAGTAAACTTCTGGGGATGCTGAACAGCGGCAGCTAGGACAGTTTTCCATTAGGGAGGACTGAGTGACTGCCTGAAGTGAAGGAGCCTTTTCATTCCTCTCTCAAACTTCCTGCCTGCCTTGCCCACTTTCACCTCACAAGCAACTACACAGCCAAACCCCTTCATGTACCTTATGGTACCATTGCGTATCAAGATAAAAGGAGCAGATTTTCACACCAATTGATTGAAACATTGCCTCTACTTTAAGGAACGTTCTCAGCTAAGCAGAAACTCTGTCCATATGAATTCCCTATTGCATGCAACAACTGCATAGAAAGTTCACAATCTGAACTAAAATCCAGAACTAAATGAAACGTAATACTTCTTTTGCCTTTTTCAAGAATGTTTCACACCATAAATGGACAATACTGGGGGGATAAAAATCACTGGATTATTTATCCAATTAGAAATGAAGGTATGGTTCCATGACTTCCTGGAGGTCAGCAGCTCATGATGTAACATAATGTACAAACCAAGCACACAGGCTAGAAACGGACTGTTCTTGTACTCCATTTACTTTTGTATTATTTTATAAAATGATTTTTATTACTTAATTTTTAAAGAAATAAGCAAAAAATATAAGAGTAATGATATTGTTTTGTAACATTTAAAAATCATGACAAACCACCTTGTGCTACTTTGGCAATGTGAAAATATTTATTTTAATATGTAAATGCTATTTATAAGAGCTGACCCACGATGTGCTCATATGATGTTGTAAAGTTGTAAATACTTCTCCTTTGGAAAAGGTTTCCTTCTAATCATGTATGTTTGGGATCATGTATGTTTGGGAGAGGGCAAGGGTCAGCAGTGGCACTGTTATTATAATTATTATTAGATTCCCATGATTCCATAGCAATATGTTTGTTGCTTCTTGTTACTCATGCATAGGAAAAGATAATGGTTACAGCCCCCGGGGAAAAGTTTTATCCAGCTATAAACACCCTGAATCCCTTGTTCAAAGAATTTTCCTCATGCGGGTAAATTGTTATCTATATGTGAAAGAAATCACCTATCATTAGACATAAAACAGCAAGCTGGTAGATGCTGAAAATATGCAAAATACAGAATGACTGCTTAGGTCCAATCAAGTTGCAATTGTACATTTATCAAGAAATAGGTTTTTGGATACAACACATAGCCCCATAGCATTTCTGGTCTTAGCAATGGAATGGCAAACTTGGGTTACTTCCATACAGAGGTTTTTCCAGACTGGAACACTTTTTTTTAAAAAAAAAGGATCCACACAATATTGTGCTCTACATTTCCTCTTTCTAGGTGTCCTACATCTTCAGTATGCTGTTTCCCAAACCTACATTACTACATTCTTTTTGCATGGAATACAGTCCAGTTGTGGAAGGAATGGAGTACAGGTTCCTGCTGCAGAGGCCCTGTGCATATTGGCATTATTTTTTCACAATCAGCTCCACCCAGGTGCCATTTTTCCTTGCCATGCTGCCGAAAGGCTTTTTGTGTCCTTAAAAAGTAATTGTTATAATGCTGTGACTCTAAAACAATCCATTGCACCATGTCAATTTTTGTTTCAGAGTTTACTTCTAAATTCTCATTTTTCATTTTTTTCAATGAAGTATGCTCTTTTTATTGAGTAGATGGAAGGGAAAGGATGTAGGTAGTTTGTGCTCCAATTGCCTGAAAAGGAATGGGGAAGGGAAGCTGCAAAATGGTTGAAGGGATACTATTTCTGTGTAACACTATAACAAACTATTGCCATGTATCTTTTTTCGGATTTTAAGAGAACCATATAATACTATAGCACACGTGAAGGAAAGAACATAAAAGTGTTGGTAAGCTGCCATGGCAGGGGGTTGAACTTGATGGCCCTTGGGGGTTTCTTCCAACTCGATGACTCTGAGATTATCATTCTTCCACAAGCCAATGTGAAGCTGTTGCAGAGTACATGTGGAAGCTCTGTCGCCACCACATGTGCTTCTGCATTGGCAAAGAAAGCACTGGAGAAACTCCTCTCCAAGTGGAAGCAGCGTTTGGCTGAGGAATGCTATATACCAAATTTCTGTCATCCCACATTTCTCCTTTTTCAGCTGCTGAACTAATGTCGTGAAATTCACATGCAAATTCAGACTCAAGTTCTGAGAACTGTTCCCAGTCCTAGGCTCCTTCGGCACATGCAGAATAATGCACTTTCAATCCACTTTCATTTCATTTATTCAGTTTATATTCATATATTATATTTCATATATTCAATGAACTTTGCAGCTAGATTTTACTGTGCAAAATAGCAAAATCCACGTACAAACAATTGTGAAAGTGGATTGGAAGTGCGTTATTCTGCATGTGCGGAAGGGGCCCCAGACTTTTAGGCAAACACATCCAGATTTTCTGCCTCGGTCTCTGGCTTAATGACTCTAGTCAGCAGACTCCAAAACCCAACCAACTCATAGCTATTTGAGTCTTATTCTTGCTAACCTTAAGGACATGTGATGGAAATAACAGAAAGGGACCTGTGCATTTTTGCAGTTCCCAAGCACTCTCATACTCTCAATCAATTTATTGTCGCTACCCATACATTTAATTTATCTTGGTTTGAAAACTAAAAATTGGTGATTAACTTTTTCAGTTTGTTGGGCTGACAGGAAAATGGAGTCTGGGAGGAGTAGGTGAACCTTTCTCCTAATTTAGCTAGTTTCTTCAGCTTTTCATGCCAAAAATAGGTTAATTTACAAATATTCAGGTCTGTATTTACAACTTTTGCTTGATGAGGGCTGAGGTTTGGCCGAAGTCCCGTGGTTTGGAAGCAAGCCAAGCAAAATAAAGAGCAATCAAAACTTTTAACCCTTAATTGCAGCAAGACTAGATAGACACCAAGGCACCAAGTTTAAGACTAGATAGACACCAAGTTTAATAAAAATACAACAAACCTGCTGCTGACTTTAGAAATCTTTTTGTAAGAGCAGCATGAAGTGTGTGAAGAGGCAGAGAAAAAAAATATAAACTCCAATCCTCCAGCCGCCTTCCTCAAAAGCCCCCAAACAACTTTGGATTGACGAACTTTTACCAACAGTTTGGTAAGTGATCTGGCATCTCCTTCAACAAATAGATTAAGTTGCCTTACAAGAAACATGGACAGATGCTGAATTGGAACTGGAGGGTTTTTACTTCTTCAAATTGGGTGCTGTACCAGGGAGGGGGAAAGTAAGACTAAAGGGGAGGGGGTATGTGTATCTTGGTATCAACAGCTATGAAAGATCAATATGTGACAAAATCACTCCTTGATCAGTTGGCTATGGCGGTCCAATTACAATGGGAAGGGTGCTGTCTGATTATTATTAAAAATATCCCCCAACAAAAAAACCCATTACTGACAAAAATTGGGCAGCTTTAGAGCAATATATTACATCTCTAACCATCAAATACTCAAAGGTCCAGATATTATTACTTGAGCAATTTAAATGCCCTTATGAATCCACCTTTGGAACCAGATTTAAGATGGAGATCCAGAAGAGGAGCTAGGATGCTTTCCTCTCTCAAGTCTTCCAAGAGCAGAGCTCCAATTAAGCTGGACTTTGTCTGACTAAATTAGCACTTAAGTTAGGTTTGTATATTCAAAATGGCTCTTACCATGGAGATCATCCTGAGGAATTTACATTTATGGCTGGAGCTCAATCCAGCACCTTAGACTATATGCTGGTTAGCTTTCCACTTTTATTTTTGATGAAAAATTTTCAAATTCTGTCATACCTGGAGCAGGACCATTTCCCCCTGTTTCCAGATCTTAGTATCTTTAAACCATTGCTAGAGCACTCTCACCTTCATCTGTGAGATTCACAACCTCAGAATTAATTTGCCTGACATTTTCTAATACTTAATTTGGAAAGGTTGCAATTCTGAATTTAACCACCAGGTGATACTGTTGCAAGTCCTGCAACGGTATGCTAGACTAATAGTTGGCCTTTGCCATTTCTTTGCCATTCCGTTAACCTTTGTAAAGATGCTAGCAGCTAGCGGTATGCCTTTACTGAAAGGGGGCTCCATTCATTCACACACGTAAGAAGGAATTGCGTGCTTTAGGTGCTGGTGGCTGGGGAAGGCTTTTCTCATCGTTGCATGCATGCGCTTAGGAAAGGCTTTTCTTCTTACACATGCAACCAAGGGCTTCCTACTCTGAAGAACGGGGTGAGCAAAGGTGCTTTCTTCATGCAAACATTTCTTGGGAAGAAAGAAGCTGGGCACTTGCTTTTTTTACATGCGCACGAGGAGGAGCCAAGGGGTGAAAACATGTAGGCATTCTCCTTTTAACTGCCAAGGGATGTGGCATGCGCTTCACGTTCCATTGAGGGAACGGAAGTGTGTTATGATTCATCGTCTCTTTTCACTATGCCGTCTCGAAGAGACTGGTAAAATCTCTTGGGATAGCTGCACAACACCTGAATGGCAACAGAAGACTCCTGTCTCAAAACTCATCTGATTCCCAGATGAGAAAGAACTTATATCCAGAATAGGAACATCTTTTGCTTTATTGAATGAAGTTGTCAGATAGAATTTAAACATCCTAAATACAAGTTACAGAGATAGAATACTGAGCATATCCGGCAGTTGGTCCCTCCCTTGAATAAGTCTTTGGGTAGAATGCTGGCTTGTGTTGGATCCCAGGAGTGCCAAGACGGCTCAAGAAATTGAAAACAGACCTTGTTATAAGATATACTTTGTACGCTTGTAAAATATTGTTTAGAGATTGTGTGCGTATACTAGGATTTAGTGACGTGATATTAGTGATTAAACACACACATATAAAGATGATTTATGAGACTATTCTATGTAGGTGTATTTTCTGCACAACTTATAATTAGCAGTCTGCAGGTTGTGCCACTCCATTTTTTTGTTTGCCTTTGTTGAGCCTATGGCAGCATCTGATTCCATCTCTAAATCCCTTTTACGGGCTAAACTAGAATGTTCCTTTATAGATAGAAGACTCTTATACCACATACATGCCCTCTATTATCAGACCACCGTGAGAGAGAGAGAGAGAGAGAGAGAGAGAGAGAGAGAGATGCACCAGCAAGGGTTATCTGATGGACCCAATAGACACCTTCAAAGGACTTCTAGCTTCCATGCTTTTTATCTTCTATATTAATGATATAGTAAGGTACCTAAGTTCGCCTGATTTTCATCTCCCTAAATCGGTGCATAGACACTTTTCTGTTTTGTATTATGCCAGTGACACCATATTATTGTCCAGAACCCCACTGGACTGAAAAGAGCCCTTGCCAATCTTATACCTTACTGCAAAAACTAAACATTGACAATAAACTACCAAAAAAACAAGCATGATGGCTTTTGCAGATGACCAAAACTTAGGTAAAAGTTTTAGACATTTTGGAATGATTGTACAGGTCTTGGGTTCTAAGGCTGCCCACAGCAAAAATGTTGCAAGTTTCAGTGAGAGGCCAGCCCTTAACATAATTACATTTATTCATACAAAGGGCCCCCACTTTGCTCCTGCAGTTCTAAAACTGTCCCAGACAAAGTCTTAGTTCAGCTACTCTATGGATCAACTACTCTATGGATCATTGAACCACCAGCTTCTAGTTTTGAACCACTTGCATTGGTCCAAGCTAAGTTGATCAGAGTAGCATTTCAAATTTGATGTGTCTCTCAAATTTGATGGTGCATTTGGAGACTGGGATGATAACAGTGAAATGAGGGTCTGTCTGTTTTCTCTCTTTCTGTGATTGACTATAAACTTTAATCCCCATAGTTGCTCCCTCTGATTTTGGGTGGCATCTTTCAATCAAAATGGTTGAGGTCTGTTCATAGTAAAATCAAAGAGTTGGACTCCCCCCTCCCCCAAGCTCTGTTAGAACTTACACACACACACACACACACACACACACACACACACACACACACACACACACACACACAGAGAGGAGAGCATTTACACTAGCATATTGTTCTGCTGTGCCCTCTGCAGAATTGAAAGGAAAATTAAGTGAGACCCCAATGTTGGAGACAGTATGTCCATGCAAGTCAGGGAAAGTGAGGACATGTTTTCTTTCAGTGCTCTTTTTACAACGAGACTTATTCTAGGTTTATCCATCCCTGTATAATAAGACCCTAGCATTTTCCAAAAGGGAATAAATATATTCCTCTCTGTTGAAATTTTATTTATTTTATTTATTTATTGTTTATATTTGTATACCGCCCTCCCCAAAGGCTCAGGGCGGTGTCCATCAACATTAAAACAATTTAAAACATCAATACATAATTTACAATAAAATAATATATAAAATACTAACTACAGATGGCTGTACTATACTATAAAATACTAAACAACCCCTCCTTCCCCCTTTATGTACCCACGGGAGGCCAAATTTTGTGCAACAGCATATAAAGTTCATCATATTTTAAGTTGTAATGTTAATAGTTTTAATGTTAATTAATCAAACATAAGGTAAATTGTTTTATTAAAAATTAAATGCTCATTTTCTTTTTAAAATGTGTTATTAATTTATTTCTTTTTGAATTATGTTTTGTTCATTGTTGTTTCTAAGTTATTCTTCTTTAAAGAGTTTTATGAACATATTTTATTTTACCCTAAATGCTTATTTATATAATTGCTTAAAGTCTCAATAAAATATATTGCTTAAAGTTGCAATAAAATCAATCTGAATCCAGAGTTAGTTGCTATGGATAAGCAGTTCTGCTAGGGGTTCTTATTCAAGCCGCCCACAAGCTCCTGGCCTTCTGTAATGTTAAACTAGATGGTAAGTCCTGGTTGATTATAGCCCATGCAGTGATCAAGTAGTTGGTGTAAGAAAAAGACAATAATACAGGTCTGAAATGTGGGGTTTTCATTTGCTTGTTTTAGCATACGCAGAAAGGGTAGATTGACAGGTTGAAGGAACAAAGTGAAGTAACTGTCATGTAAACATGAAGCAGCAGCTGAGAACTATTAGAAGGGTGGCAACAAAAAATAACTCAGGTGACCCTCTGACCATGTTTTGCAGATAATAACATCAAACTGAAGAAAAATACAGCCTGTCTAGGTAGTCTTATATCTGTTTTATACATGTACATGCCAACTTATAAAATGGAGAAGGGAAGAATGCTGTAAGCCACTTTGAGTCCTCATTAGGTAGAAAAGTGTGGTATAAAAGAAGTAAAATAAAATAAACTTGTTAATATGTACAGTCTTAGCACAGAACAAAAGGGAAGAATCACTGGGATACACCAATTTTTGTCTTGTCTTTTGATCAAAAAAGAGGGAAGATGCTATTTAATGTCAGTGATGTTTAAGGACAATTGTATGCATCACAGATTTTAGTGCCCCTCAAGGGCTATTCAACAAGAAAGTATCATTAACACGTTTTTCAAGGAAGAAGAAATTTCAAGGGAAATTCATCTCTGCAGATGAGGAAGAGAAGACAGAAATAATCCACACTATGGTAGGCTGATAAGCAGGCTAGTCTGTCTCCGGAAAGGACAACTAATTCACTTCCTAGGCCATCTATTAATCACTACCAATATATTGTGTAGGTAGCCATATTGGTCCCTTAGGAAAAATCTAATATGGTTTTCATTACTATCCTGGTATTGGAGGAAGTTAATAAGAATCCATGTTTAATTGCAAATCCGAGTGCCTTGCAAAATTGGTTCACAATGTTTTTACTACCTTTTCTCCTCAGGATTTAATAAAGAAAATGTAATGTTCCCTTCTTATATCCAATCAGGAAAATATAACAACCAAAAATACTACTTACACATATAAATAATTTTCCGTTCCTAAACATTATGTAAACAATATGGTCATATACTTCTTTTTGTACAATCAAATATGTTAATAACATTTCTTAGTTTAAAATGTCATTGGTACTTGTGTTACAATTAGGATATTTTTCTTGTTCTCTTTTTCCAATACTTTCAGCCCCCTGTTGACTGGGCAGCCAAGTGTGATGAATCATGACACTACTTGCAAGCACAAGGTTCTCATGGAGGGCTTCAGAAGTCATATCCAGAAATGGCAACACTACTATATAGGTCAGATGAATCAAGATTGACAGTGCAATCCATGGGGGGGAGCTGTTCCAACAGCTGAAATCAGTGCTGCTGTGGTGCCTCATAAGGGGTTTCAGGGAGTGCAGAGAGTGTAGGAAATGGGAAAATTCCATGGGTGACTCGAAAATCCCTATTGCTGCCCAATGGGCTACACCACAGTAGAATGTGGTGTAATTTTTAGGGTGGCCCAGGGGGCATTTCCAAGCTGAAAGACCTGTGGAAGCTGACTAAAGTCATATCCATCCCTGGGGACACCTCCATTCATGCCAGTGCAGGCTCACAGGGCAGAGGAGTGTCAGTACGCATGGCAGCTTCTGGATTCACCAGCATATTAGCCCCGCCACCTGCACATTTTCCCCTTGTGCTGACCCGCACCCCCAACTTCCAGGAGTCCTTTCACTGCCAGGATCTAAGGCTACAATCCCAAATGCACCTATTCAGTTTTACCTTTGAGTAAAGGCACAGGATAACATGGCATGTATTATATATCATGGCTGAGTGTTCTGAAGCAGAGGTACGCAACTGAAAACACACTGAAGCTTACTTTCAGTTTTACATTTGTATCCTCAAGAAGGCTGCAAAAGAAAAGCTGTTTTCTTACATATTTTTCCTAACCCATCTGCTTTCTACCCTTCTTTTCCCTTCTATTGTTGCATAGCATTCATTCTCTGTCTTTTCTGCTCCACCACAACTCCTTCTGAACCTTTATCTCAGTTGACCCAGACCCACCATTTCTCCACTCTATAGCTCGATCTTCTTCTTTGCATCACCAGAAGTCTGGATTCGACCTTAGTTCACTTCATTTATTTATTTATTTTTTCTTCATTCCCAACCATAGGTGTCTCAGCAGCTCCACATTCGGCAACCATCTTCTGTCTCTACACTTCATATCACAGGTTTCTCTTCTTGTTTCTCTACTCGACTACTCCACAGATGTCTTGAGCCCCCTTCTCTCCCACTTCAACCAATTTTTGTTATATTTATCCTTTCACTTATTTCTATAGCTCCTCACTAAGTTCAACAGCTACAACACCCAAGGCTTTTATTCTTTCTGCAATTCACATGCTGAGGAGTCTCAAGTTAAGGTTTCCAACTTCTAGATGGGGCCAGGAGTTCTCCCAAACTTACCACTGATATCCAGCCTACAGAGATCTGTTTCCTTGGAGAAAATGACAGCTTCACAGGGTGGACTTTATGGAAGGGGTGTCAAGCTCATTCATTACGGAAGCTAGATATGACATAAATGTCACTGGTTTGGGCCAGGCCATGGGAACCATAAAATTTAGTGCCAGGTACTGGAGATACAAACAGCAGGCAAAGCCAATGAAGGATATTATTTACTTAAAATACAAACGTGTTTTGAACAATAATGTTCTCACAGTATTATCATTTATTTAATAGTCTTTGATAATTGATACTGGAAAAGCTCATGGGCTGGATAAGAACCCTCAAGGGGCAAGATTAGGCCCATAGGCTGTATGTTGGACACTCATGCTCTATGGCAGACCTGGGAATTATAAGGCCCGCGGGCCACATCCGGCCCGCCGGATGACCCTGACTGGCCTGCGGAGGTCTCTTGTTGGGCAGCGGACCCAGAGGGGAGCGCATCCAGGTCAGGCAATTCTGGTGATGGAGGCACAGCAGCCCAGTGACAGCAGCAAAGTGAGGCTCTGCAGCGACCAGTCAGCAGCACGAGATAGCCACGGAGAGCCGAGCGCGCACAGGGCGGGAAAGAGGGGAACGCCCCAGAAGGCAGTGCGGCAGTTTTGTTCCCCACACCCCCCTGCCTTTAGGTCTCCTGAGATATGTAAAACTCACAGGCATAGCTCCCACGGGAACATCTGGGGACAATTGACCCGGGTGCTCTCCATGGGAGTCACATGGGGGCCCCCCAAATCATTCAATTGTGCCCCACCCCCTCCTCTGCCCAATTTCTTCCTTCTCCAGTTCCCTCTATATAAAAATGTCTCCATTATCAGTGACCCTTCCCAGTTATGGTGACTCCCAATTTCATTTTACAGTTTCCCAGCATCCTCAGGGCATCTGAAAATCATGATTTTGTAATTTGCCTTCCTCCTTTTCTGCCTCTCCAAAAATATATTTTCCCCAAACCGTCCCCCAGCATCCTCAGAGCCTGCATGTAAATCAGCCTTCTTCTCATTCGCTCTCATTCACTTTCAGTTTTGATTTTGCCTCATGAGGGAGGGGGGGTGAGAAATGGCTGGGATAGAGCCACCCCAGCCGGGAGAGTGGAGAAGAGATCATGTGTGCCCTTCTGAAACTTGCATTGGTAAGTTTTAAAACAAAAGAAAAGATGATTATTTACTTTCAGTTTTACAGGGGGCTTCACTAGGGGGATAATTAAAACAAAAGCTAGGAATGAGTGGAGGGTAATAAAACATTATTCACAGCAGTAATGAAACATTTTGAAAGCATTTTAAGTCATAAGACACTTTTAAGTGTTATAACAGTTGTTAAACATTTTGAAAGCATTTTGAAAATGTTATCAAAATGTTTATCTCTGCTGTGTGCCATGGCCCATTGCTGTGTTCAGATTTGTGAGTTGGGACATGTTCTATAATGTGATGGTGGCTTTGAGATGACCTGGTGCAAAAAATTGTTCTTTGCCTTTGATCATGGTGGGGGAGGGTGGCTGCCCATCAGGCGTGTGGGCGCAAAACTCAGATTTTGCCCCAGGCTCAATTTTCCCTAGCTACACCTCTGGTTACAATGTAACATTCTCCCACTGTTTTCCTACAGGGTGATGTACTAATAGTAGTGTAGTGAATGGACCTAGACTGGGAGATCCTGGGTTAAAACCATAAAAGGAGAGTAGCATTAGTACATGGAAAGGAGGGGAAGAGAGAAAAATGGACAGTACTTACTGCTGCTGTTCAAATGTAAATATCAAATGTTCACTGCTCAGCCTCCCTTTCGTATTGCTAAGAAGAGCCTTGCTGGGGCACACCAGTGGTGCATCTAGTCTAGCCTACTGTTTCACACAAAATCCAACCCTGGAAGAACAGCAAACAGGGCACAGAGATCAAGGCCCTCCCCACCACCCGAATGATCCAGCTTGAGTCCTGAGATTTTATTGTGGGAACTCACTCTCGTGGTTCATTTGGCTGAGACCCACGCAACAGGGCCTTCTTCTTCTTACAACAAAGACTAAACAAGCAGAGACTCAGACAACTTCAGATGCTCATCTTCCAGTTAACTCAACTGATCAACTTAGTATAATATGTTTTGTCATAATGTATTATATTTGTAATATCACTTTTTAGGCCAAATTACAGCAACCGTTCTAGAACGAGTTGATGCCAACTACGATGTACACTGAAGCATTCTTATGATCACACTGCAAAATGTTATCCACATTTTTTTTCCATTTCTATTTTGACATTCTCTTCCAACTGGGACCATCAAACCAGCTATTTAAGGGCTGATTCAACACTGCTTCTGCCTCCCTTAAACATCCCCTTCTGACAGAAGGAAGCTGAAGAGGCAAAACTTGCTAGTGTGGGAACCACAAAGTACTGTCTTTGTCCCCAGACTGATCCCTCACTATTTCTGCAGTAAGGAGGTCTCTCCATTAACAAGTACAGCACAGCCTAGAAGGGATTTGGAGAGACTAAAAAGGATGTTCCATTTTGAGAAAACAATCCCTGACATGTTGGGAGGTACAACATGTCCCTTTTCAATGTCAGAGGAAGCTAGATGCAATGACATATAGCCTCTGGAATGCCTGACTAACCGCAAAAGTTTCAGAATAATGAGTCTCCCTCTCGCAATCAGGAATTATTGGACTGGAGAATATGTTACTGGAAATATTACACAAGGGTGGCCTAGAAAATTTTGGAGCTTGACACAGAGTTTTCAAATGACACCCACAATGGTGGCAAAAACAACTTAACCAAATAAATGCAAATTTCCTGCCTTTTCACGGTACCTCAGAATCTGCCACCAAAGGTAGACTGCCTCACTGTGACTAACAATGGGTCTTAATGTCATATTTTCAAACTTACTGTTGCATCCACGGAGGACAGAATGTTACTTTTATGAATGCGAGGAATCTAACAAATATTTGTGAGCTATATCTGTGGAGGGCGCAGGCACTCCATGGCTGTTTGGTTTCCAGTGTCAGCATACGCTTCTTAGACGCACGTTAATTAAATCAATGCTTCCATTCCTTTCCTCTTAAAATCTCATTGAAAAAGTCATCCAAAACCATGCAAAATAAGAGGGTGCAAATTCCCAGCAACTCAACCTCATTTTAAAATCGTTTTTCTCCTTCTGGGTATTCCTTCTGATCATGGGGCACCATTGAGAGAAAAGTGTCTTTAAAGAGAGTTTATGTGAGGTGGAGAAGCTCAGGCAGGGAACGACTTGGCTTCCCCCTTTCATCCGTACTTGCTTTTAACCCCCTTTCCACACCTCTTTGCAGAGGTCTGGCTACAAACAAATCCTTACATTCAGGGTCTTCCTGCCATCATTAGTTACTGAAGAAAGGAGGAGGATATTTTCGCAAAGATTCCTTTAAAGGCGATTCAGACCTCTTTTAAAAGATGGGAGCATCAGGAATATGACTGAGTCACACACTGAACATATGCTTGAAATCAGAGTCCATTCAACTTTCTTTGGCTTGACCAGCAGCACCCTCTAATGACAGCTTTTAAAGTTTTGTTCTCTGAGATCAAGGACAGCTGAGGAAGAGGGAGCTCTAAGTCAGCGTGTGAATCATAGAACTTAATGGAAAGCCAGCGTTATGTGCCACTAACAGAATGGAAATCATCAGCCTACCCACTACAACATCAGCACAACAATGGGATCTGGAAATTGGCTAACCGTCATTGTCCATGGACATGGAATAAAGACAGCCAGCATCAAAGCTGGAATAATCAGAGCCAACTTTTTTTTCCCATTGCTCCAGGGGGATCTGAAGTGCACATGGGCCAAAACCCAGAGCTAATTGCAGTGTGGGCAGTTGGTGGGATGCAGAAGAGTCCTGTTTTGTGCATTTCTGGTCTTAGGGCAAGGCCACCTTGACTCAAGAGACCTAAGCCATCACATGGATACGGCTCATGCTTCCCCTTACTAAGCCTTCTTTAATGTTTTATAGAGGTGCACCATGTTCAATCCTGCTAGCTGCAAGGTTTCTATGTCAAGAATTGGGGCACCTCTCAAAGGGTTCCTCTCCCAGGTCTCTTGTCTGAGGATTACCCCTTCATCTTCCAAACTGATATCTTAGAGTGCTCAACTGAGTTATACTGTGTACCACTGAAGCAACGTTTTCCTGCTCTGCTCTTTCATATCAGTACTGCTTATGTAATCAGAGCAGAGCAGGAAAATGTTGCTTCAGTGGTATGCAGGGCGGCTGGGGAATAGTATTGGCAGGGAGGCTGGGGAGAAGTATTGGGACGCCTGATGGGGACCTGGTTGAGGACCTGGCCTGAAGGTGAAGATGACTTCACCATCTGGGTGGAGACCAGGAGGCCAGAGAGGAGGGCAGGGCCAGTGGGGCTGTCAGAGCATGGGACAGGTCCCTGAAAACCCCAGCATGTGTGTCTGTCCCTCAACAAATTGATATGTGAGCAGAGTCTTGTGCTGGTTGGGGGTGGTCAGCCTGCTGCCACAGCAGCATCTGCACTCCAGAAGCTCAGAGGCACAGGGCTGCGACAGCTGCAGCACAGGGAGCTACCTCCATGGCCGTCAGGGATGATAAGCAGCAGACAGAGTTCAAACACGGCCTGTGTCAGGCCAGCAGGAGAATTCAGAAAGCAGGGTTAAACAAGCCAGAGAGTCAACCCCTGAAGAATATACACACCGAAGGGGAGTAGCCAAAGTAATTACAAGCCTGTCTGAGGTCAGTGGAGAGTCTAATGGAGAGCAGACAGTGTCCGGAAAATAACACGTTGCATCCACAGCTTCGGTCTTTACCACCCCTTATTAAATTCATCTGGCCTGCCTGTAGGGATAACTCTGTAAAGATTTGGCATGCTCTGCTGTATAGCATCAGCTCTGCAAACGTGCCGACCATCTTCTCTCCTTCAGAGCTGCCATAAGTTTCTGCCTACAGCACAGTGCTGTATCAGGGGAGTAAAAAAAAACTGTCAACATCCTGCCCAGTACTCCTGATAAGCTCTGAACCAGGAGTCTGTGATGGTAAATCTGGCTGGTTCCTCTGAGGCTCCAAGACATCTTCATCAAATGAACTCTCAGCCTCTGTGGGGGCAGGGCATGACAAGCCTTGAGGTGTCCAGAGGCAGTGGTAACAGAGGCACTCATGCCCTGCATCCACTGGGCCGCTCAAGCTGTGGATTCCAGCCACTTACATATGTATGGTGTCCCTTCAGACAATCCAGCCCACATGGTCAACAGGATTGGGAGAATGCATTGACCAGGATGTGACCCCTGAGCACGTGGCCCAGGAGATGGGGCAGACTTGTCATCAGCAGCAGTGTGTGGGGAGGGAGGATGCTGGAGAGACATCTGGGGGCTCCTGCAGGGGCTCTTCACCACCACCAGCCTGGCCCAACAGTCCCCTGCCATCCAATGAGGTGGAAGCCACACCTATGGAGGCAGGGGCCCCTCTCAAGGGATGGGAGATGCCCCAGGTCCAGGGAGAGCAGGACAGCATTGCCAGCCATGGTGCATCCTGTTGGGGCCAAATTTGCTTGATGACACCTGGTTTGAACTGAAGGGAGATAGTGACAGCACCTGGAAGGGTGGAGACCAGCACCCCTAATGCTGGTACAACCCTTTAACTGCCCCCAGTGCACTTTCACCTTACTCCTTTGGATTGGGCTGTAAGAGTGGTAAGTGGCTCCCTCCCTTTCCACCACCACCCCGCACCCCAGGAACCCTTGGTCCCATGGGTTCAGTAATGTACATTCCACCTGTGCCATCCCTCCCATGTTTTTACCCATTGTCCCAAAGCATGGAGCAAGAAAGTTGTTAGGGTCCAAATTCCAGAAAGAACTCTCTGTGCAGTGAACTGTATGAGGGCACCGTCGTCTTAGAGGCCCATACAGCTGTTATGGATATCCAAGACATCTCAAGATCATCAGCCTAGGATGCTTATTCCCAAACACACTCAAATGGAAAGGGTGGAGGCAAAGGATCCCTCCCCAGTGCCCTGAGAAAAATAAATTTTTAAAAAATCTGTCCCTGGATCAAGGACATAGGTAAGGGTTTTTTTTCCCCCGGGTTTAAAACCCCCCATTACATGTCCGAAGCTCCGCCCCTTGTTTGTGGGTTTTTTGTATTTTAAAAGTGTTTTTTTCAGTTTTTGGCCTTCGGGGGCGCAGTTTTTAGGCTAGCAGGACCAAAATTTCCAGGATTTTTTTGGGAGAGGCTCTCCTGATTATACAACCCAGGTTTGGTGAGGTTTGGTTCAGGGGGTCCAAAGTTATGGACTCCCAAAGGAGGTGTTCCATACCCCATTGTTTCCAATGGGAGCTAATAGAAGATGGGGGCTACATCTTTGAGGATCCATAACTTTGAGGGTCCATAACCCCTGAACCAACCTTCACCAAACCTGGGTGGTATCATCAGGAAAGCCTCCTAAAGATACCCTGAAAGTTTGGTGCTGCTAGCTTAACAATTGCACCCCTGACAGTAGGCACCCCCCAAATTTCCCCAGATTCTCCTTTTAAATCCACCCCCTTTGGCAGGGATTTAAAGGGAGAATGTGAGGTCCCCAGTTTAAACATTGAAAGTGATACTGTTTTAGGGTGGGGGATAACCCACCCCAAAGCAGCATCACTTTCAATGTTGTTTTAACTGGGGACTCCAGATTCTCCCTTTAAGATGGATTTAAAAGGAGAATCTGGGCTCCCTAGTTTAAACTCAATTGAAAATGATGCTGTTTGGAGGTGGATTCCAACATTACAACGGCTGCCCATGGGGGGGGGGGGGGCGGGGCGCAAAACTCAGAATTTGCACCAGGCTCTATTTCCCCTAGCTACACCTCTGCCCAGAGGGGAGGGCAGAAGGGACTGCTGGCTGCCAGCTGGAAACCCATTTGGGGGGGCGGGGCAGGCAGGGCAGGGGAGTCTGCCATCCCTGGCCTCGGAGAGCTGCTTTTATAAGCACTGAGGCCAGGGCGGGGCTTGGAGAGGTGGGACCACGCCCAGGAGTGGGATCCAAAAATTTTAATAACAGGTTCCGACGGTGGTGGGATTCAAACAGTGGTGCCACCGCTCACATGCACCTCCAGTCCCTATTGGGCAGGGAGGTTGCTTTAGTAACCCCTTCTTGGCACTCAGAAAAAATTAGTAACCACTTCTAGAGAAGTGGTGAGAACTTGTTGGATCCCACCTCTGGCCACGCCCCCGGGGCGGCAGGGCCCCACCCCCTCACCTCACCCCATTAAAAATCTATACCTACGTGCCAGCCCTGGATGTTAACAATAGCTACTTCGTGGCCATCACCAATTCTGTAAGGTCGGCCGTCAGTAAATGAAAGAAAATCAGAAAGTAAAGGGGGGGAGGGAAATCCTGTTTGAAAACTGGGAGGGCAGCTAGAAGAGCAGGTGCATTCATTCTATCCATTCGAATACAAATACACAGATGCCAACACAACAGGTAAAGGGAAGGATGCAGAGAAGGCACAAAGAAAAATAACTTTGATGTTGGTCTGTTCATGGTGGTTTCTCCAGCCCAGATTCTTGCCCTTTCCAAAATAACGGGGCCTAGTAGAATCACTTATACCAGGGCTGGCCCTGTGTCCCACCGGGAATTTCTACATGGTAGATGAGGGTGAGGGGAAAGACTTTATTATCAGTTTGTCCGGGGGTCGCCGCAACTGCCGCGACGGCTCGCCCCGGACTCGCCCAGCCGGGAGGCGGGGCCGGCGGGAGGCCGGCGGCGGGACCCGGCAGCGGCCGGCTCGGAGAGGAGAGCGCCGGCGAGGAGGCAGGCCGGGCGGGAGGCGGCCCCGGCACGCTGCAGCTGCGGCTGGTTGAGCCGGCAACTGCCGGCGGGACCGCAACGCAGCTGCGGCTGGAGAACCGGCCGGCGGTCGGCAGCCGGGCCGCAAACGAGGCCGGGAACAGCCCCAATCACAGGGGAAAACTATTTAAGGGAGAGGGAGGGAGTTGCGGGGGCCGGGAGCAGAAGGGACAGGCGTGGGGCAAAGACAGGGAGAGAGAGAGAGGGAGAAGGAAAGGAGGCGAGAGAACAGAGAAGTTGGGGCGAGAGGAGAGAGCGAGAGCGGAAGAGACGCGGAGGAGCGAAAGGGAGGGAAGGAGGAAAGGGAGGCTGCTCAAGGGGTTAGTTGGCTCTGCACCCGCGGGGCTGTCGACCCCAGCCTCGTGTAGGCAAGCCGCAGGCGAGCGGGAGGAGGGTCCTCCTACCTCCTCCCTTGGCAGCCACCCTGTGGTTGCGGCAGCTGGCAGTGCGGGCCCCAGAGACCGGGGCCACTGACGAGGGGCACATCACCTCGGTTAGGGACGGAGGGACGATTTGCCAGCCCGGGCTGCAGGAGGGGCAGGGGGAACGCCACACAGTTTAACACAGACCAGTCTGGAAGTGTGCTTTCCTATCTCTCCCTTGTAAAAAAGAAGAGTTTTCCCAGATATACTGCTTGTGAGGATGCTCTCAGACACAGCTTTTTTTGCTTGTGAAGGCATTGTCAACCCATGAAGGTTCTACTTTGCAACTCCTCCTGCCAACTGGCCTTGTTTCTTTCACAACTGTGCCAAATGCTGGCACTTCCACTTTTGCCATCAGTGCTGGTTTTAAAGTGAAAACATAGATACAAACTTTCTGCAATTCTCTTGGTGAGGACAAGCTGTTAATGGCAGGGTATGGATCCCAAGGCTTGTTTTTAGAGAGGCTACTGAGGCCAACCTTTCCCTACTGATAGGAATATATTGGGCAGTAGGCTTCATACTTTACACATGCTCAGAGACTGGGTTTACCTCCTCATGGCATAAACAAGAAAAGAGGGACTTGGGGTAGCACTGTTTGATTATGTGCCCTGCAACTTTTTAATGAATTTAATTCAATTTCCTTTTTCAAGTAGGATTTTTCCAGAGCTCTTAATGTAACTTCTGTGGCTCTGTGGAATTTTATAACATTTTGCAACTGGGTTTTTAAACTAGTGATATTGCCAACTCACCTAATCCTTTCTGTAAAGTCCACCCAGTGGCATAGCTGCCATGGGGACATCCGGGGACAAACACCCCAAGCACCCCTGTGGGAGTCGCGTGGGGGCCGGGAAAATCACCCCCAAACTTCCAGGAAGGAGGAGGGGAGTGGCTCGCGCTGAGGCCCAGCAACACCCCTCCTCCTTTCTGGGGGTGGCTGGGAAATTCCTTCCCCCTGGCCCTGCCAGGCCAGGCCGAAAAACAAAGTAAGTGGGGCAGGTGGGAGGGGTGCAGACAGTGGTGGGATTCAGCCGTTAGCTAACAGGCTGAATCCCACCAGGGAGGGCGAGCAAGGGGCCTTTCTGAGCCCTGGAGAGATCCAGGGCTGGGAAAGGCCAGTCGCTGCACTCTACTGCAGGGGCAAGCAACAGGCCTTTCTGAGCCCCGGAGTGCTCTCCCCTGCAAGGGGGGAGCAACGAACTTCCTCTCACCTGCAAGGGTGAGCGACGGGCCTTTCCCATCCCCAGAGCACTTTGAGGCTTGGAAAGTCCCATCGCTGTTCTCCCCTGCAAGCTCTTCCACAGCCCCCCCTACCCCATCCCCAGCAAGCTTGCTCTTCCCATGGGTCATAGGACCGTTGCTGTTTTCAGATTTGTGAGTTGGGGCATGTTCTTTAATGTGATGATGACTTTGAAATGACCTGGTGCAAAAAATTGTTGTTTGGTTGTGGTGGGGGAAGGGGGAAACGCAAAACTCAGATTTTTCCCCGGGCTTCATTTTTCCTAGTTACACCTCTTGAGTCCACCCCTGAAATGGCTTCTAAGTTCACGGATCCTAGAACCATTTTTGTGGTTGAATTTAATCCAGAATATACTTTTATTAATTTCCTAGAATTTATATTTAGGGCCAGTTCTCCACTGGGAGTCAGTATCTGGTGACCCTGCTGAGCTGTGCCAAATTCTTTATCTGTTTGGTGGAACAGAAAACTTCAGGGGTACTGTGCCATTCTACATTATATAAAATTTACCTATGTCACCCCGTGGGAAAGGCAGCTGCCATACTGTTTTCTTCCAGTGCAGTACATCATCAGGTAGTCCACGTCAGAGCCGATCCTACCTTCAAGAAATCAAGTGTCTGAGGCTGCTACACATAGGTTGAATCCCCACGGTCAGTTAATCGCATGATGTGCGAAATAACCAGGTTTCAGCAAGAACTCCCCACTGCCTGATTGCTGAACACGGATTCATCCAAGTTCTGGTGCTCCCTCTCCCCCTGATCGCGTGTTTTTTCAGAACCTGCATTATGTGCACCTTTTAAAAAAACACGCATCGAATCCAGATCGATGGGGAGGATCGGGGTTTCAATCTAGATTTAATTGACAGAGTAGGCGGTTCATCAACGGATAGGTGCGTTACCAGAGAAAGATAAGTGCAGTTGAAGACGGCTTGGCACAGCAGACAAATAACTCCACCACACAGTAGCTTCACTTCAAAGAAGGAATTTTACTTTCAGGTGCAAGCTATATACAGTGAATATCAAGGAACAAACCGGCAGCATGCTTCACAGTAAACAAGAATCCCTAACAGATAATGTGCACTGATAGTGCTCCACTAATATACAAACACTGCCCAATCACTGAGAAGGTCACAGCACCGGATCAGACTGGTTTGGTTCAGTTGCATCAGGCTTTTGCCAACTGACCCTGGATGACAGGTGCTGTCATTTAGATCTCCATGATCTGTGCACAAGATGCACACCTCTTTATTTTGATTCCCTGACATTAATTTCCCGCCGTTGGCAGTGATGCAGAGCCTTCAAGTCAATCACAGCACAGTGGGCTGTGCGCAATTCATGCGCAGCCCTTTTGTTTTGCACCAGTGGAGGCTACAGGGAAATGATTCTGTGCCAACTGTTAACTAAAATTACACTTTTGTGCCAGCGCAGCTGCATGGGAAAAGAGTACCGAAGCCGTGCATAAACGTAGCTTAGTACGAAAAACAGCTACCGTCTACCTACGCATGCACGTGGTGGTGTAGCTCCGCAAAAAATAAGTTTTTTAAAAATTTCCGCCCCAACACAGCTCAATAGCCAATCAGGACGAGGAAGAGAGAGCCACCGAGCAGATTGCACGTTTGATCACGCAATTGTGGGAAGTGTTGCATTGTTTGAAAACATGATAGACATGGATGTCCTCATCACACACACGCTGCAGTGCGGTGGGTGGAAACCATGATGAAGAGGTGCTGTTTCTTTTGAAACCTGGTTGTATCTAGATTTAATTTCTCAGTGAGGAAATGGCCATGGTCTGCCAATCAGACTTAGTTCAGGACCATCACCATGTGGGTAGGATTGATGTGCTCAAGCATGCTAAGCATCTGATGTTTCTTTCGTCTGGAGTCCCAGTTGATCTGCAATGTCTTTGTAATGATTGGGATTCCAGAAAACATAATCTATAGCAGTGGTTCTCAACCTTCCTAATGCTGCGACCCTTTAATACAGTTCCTCATGTTGTGGTGACCCCCAACCCTAACATTTATCCATTTTACAGATGGAGAACACTGATGCAGAGAGTCTTAGGCGACCCCTGTGAAAGGGTCGTTCGACCCCCAAAGGGGTCCCGATCCCCAGGTTGAGAACCACTGATCTGTAGGGTACCGTTGGGAGATGGGGCAGGGTGTGAGAAGGCTGGGCTACCCAAGGCAAGAGGACAAGGTGTGCAGAGAGCTGAGCCTGGGGTTGTCACATCTACTCTCTGAAGGCCTCACTTATTTCAGGATGTGATTCTTCCTTTTGGGGAGAAGTAGGGATTGTTAGAATTGAGGGCTTTGAGGAGCACAATGGCATGAGATCTGAATTGGAGAAAGACTGGCTCCATATTCACTGCAGCCACCAAGCCCTTATGAAGTTTTAAGTGTTCATTTTTTTTTTTGCATTGCAGAGTGCGTGATTAACTGCATCATGGGAAGCTTTGGCATTATCAGCTGGATATCAAGTGGCAGCTTTAGATTCCCATGATAAAAAAAAGAGCAGAAGAAAAACTTCAGTGAAAGGTTCAGAGCAAGATGTTTTAACTGCTGTTCAGTTTTACTATGTATATCACCATGTGAATTTGTCCGTATGCTACCTTTGAATGGCATCACTGACCGATTTCTAAGGAACTGTCCTAAAATTATCGATGGTATTTGCTAAAGAGGGGTGGGCAAGGAGATCTTTCCGCTTGGTCACTCCCAGGGGAAGTCTTAACCCATAGGCAACAGGGGCAGCTGCCCTGGGCCCCTTTTTGGAGGAGATGGACTGCCCACAGCCCTGTATTCCCAATGGAGGGCAGAAAAGAAGAAAAGGAACAGGTCCCACCACTGCCATAAGAACATAAGAACAAGCCAGCTGGATCAGACCAGAGTCCATCTAGTCCAGCTCTCTGCTACTCGCAGTGGCCCACCAGGTGCCTTTGGGAGCTCACATGCAGAATGTGAAAGCAATGGCCTTCTGCGGCTGTTGCTCCCGAGCACCTGGACTGTTAAGGCATTTGCAATCTCAAATCAAAGAGGATCAAGATTGGTAGCCATAAATCGACTTCTCCATAAATCTGTCCAAGCCCCTTTTAAAGCTATCCAGGTTAGTGGCCATTACCACCTCCTGTGGCAGCATATTCCAAACACCAATCACACGTTGCTTTATATAAGCGCATGACAATCTTTGCAGTTTTATTATCAATTCCTTTCCTAATGATCCCCATAGAGTTTGCCTTTTTCACAGCTGCCATGCATTGAGTTGACATTCCCATGGAACTATCAACTAAGACGCCCAAATCCCTTTCCTGGTCTGTGACTGATAGCACTGATCCTTGTAGCTTGTATGTGAAGTTTGGATTTTTTGCCCCTATGTGCATCACTTTGCATTTTGCTACATTGAACTGCATTTGCCATTTCTTAGCCCACTCACCTAATTTATCAAGGTCCGCTTGGAGCTCTTTGCAATCCTTTGTGGTTCTCACCACACTACATAATTTGGTATCATCTGCAAACTTGGCCACCACGCTACCCACCCCTACTTCCAGGTCATTTATGCCATTTGCCCCACCCACTTTTTTAAAAGGGAGATTCTTTTCTTCTTCTTTTGCCTTCCAACACTTACATTTCCTTTTATTTCCTAGGACTATAGTTCATCTTATACAATTCAAGGCACCGAGAGCTTCTGACAAAGAGGTTGAAAAGTAATGTGTGAAGCAGCACTGATGAGGCAAACTAAAACCAGCTATCATCTTTGCGCAGACTACTCAGTTCATTCCATTCCAGTCTATTAATATTCCTTCCTATTTATACACTGGCTCCTTGCAGCATTGTAGAAGAGCTACAGCTGCCAAGCTGAAGTGAAATAAAGGTCCTGGTAACCATTTGGAGAAAGTGATCACTGGAAAGAGACTGAAAGAAATGTGTCATAAGTAGATAGTGCGGAGACGCTGGCACAGCAGGCCTGATGGATCATAACTGAAGCACACAAGAACAGCAGGTCAATATTCTTACTGCAGAGGCAAGGCTGTCTCAAATTGTTGCTAGAACTGCATGCTCAGCAGCATAAATAACAGCCAGCAAGGACACTGGTAGAAGGATATGAAGCTTATGCATGCTGGTCTTCAAGCATAATTATCTAGCATCAAGCAGGGATTTAACAACAGACATACCACAGACAACCTGAGCAGGAGTGCTGGAGGATCTGAACTTGAGGATGGAGAACTCGGGAGGAACGTACCTGAACATGGCTGCAGTGACCTCTAGGGTGGGTGTTGCTCGACTGCTGCAGGCAGTGTTTGGATGTACCACGTTCAGCCTTGTGGCTCACCGAGGGGGATTCAACGCAGCCTACGGCACGTTCTGTATGGCTGTCTGGTGTTTCTGTTTTGCTGTCACCATTTTTATCATCACTTGTGAGTTCACGCGCCTCCACAACTGCCTGAGCATCTCTTGGGGGAATTTCACAGCTGCTTTTGCCATGTTGGCCACTCTTCTGTCCATCACAACTGCTGTCATCTATCCACTCAATTTTGTACAATTCAGCTGCCATCCCATCGGGTGTGAGATGAGAGACTTTCGCATATCGGCTAGTGTTTTTGCTGGGCTTCTGTTTTTTGCGTATGCCACAGAGGTATTTCTGACTAGGGCCAAACCAGGACGGGTGACCAGCTACATGGCCACAGTTTCTGGCCTCTTGAAAATTGTCCAGGCTTTTGTCGCTTGCATCATTTTTGGAGCACTAGTGAACGACAGCCAGTACGATAAGTATGTGGCCAGACAGTGGTGCGTGGCTGTTTACAGCTTCTGTTTTATCCTGACCGTGGTTGTGGTGAGCTTCAATGTCACAGGAAGGACAGCAACACTGAGGTGCCCCTTTGAACGCTTTGTGGCCATTTACACATTTGTGGCTGTCCTGATGTACGTGAGCGCTTCAGTGATCTGGCCAGTGTTCTGCTTTGACCGGAAGTACGGCTCTCCGCACCGCCCTTATCAGTGTTCCAAAGGCAAGTGCCCCTGGGACAGTCAGGTGGTGATTGCGGTGTTCACATACGTGAATCTAGTGCTTTACATTGCAGATTTAGCATACTCACAGCGTATTCGCTTTGTTTCACACCATTGAAAGCCGGTCCCAATGCTGCAAAGTTGTCATGGACCAGAACAGCAGCAGGTTAGGAATGCTGACATTCAGGGTTACCAAGGAATTAAAAATGATCAAAAGACTGTGGTTGAGAAGAGGCCAATCACCAAAAAAACATGGAATGGTTGGATAACAGGTAAGAAAAAGATCATATACAACCTCAAAGGAAGAAAGATTTTTTTCTAGATGTCATCAACTGCTTAATTCTCTCTCATCCAGACAGGGAATACAGCAGAGCAGCGAAAGCCTCATAATTCTAGTACATGCATAGACTTATTGCAACAACAGCAGTAAGACATAATGTTAAGAGTGGTTTTGAACTGTATTCAAGGACTACTGGGGGAGTGCAAAGTTACAGCAGCCACAGAAATGCACATCTACAACAGCAACAGCATCTGCCAAAATTCCAAATCAAATATTGTATTTGTGTTAAAGCGAAAGTTCTGTGTAAACTGGCAAGATTCTGCAGGAAGGGAGGAAATATTACTACAATAATAATGAAGATTTCAAGAATGAGAACCTCTTTCTAGAAGATGGAATAACTATTTCCTTATGCATGTACTTGGTAGTGAATGGTAGGGAGATTTGTGTTGGGCAGAGACTGAGAGGCAAAGTATACTGTCAAGTCTGTTACTGAAAATGGGGTCAGGAAAGGCTGCTGTGGATAGAAGCCCCCCAAATAATTTCCAGATTGATTTTCTGTAAGTTTCTTAAAGAAGCATCTGAGCATACCTGATGTTTGCCCAAAGAAACTGTGGTTACACATACAACATTAGCCTTTGAATCTGTTACACAGAAAAAGTGTTTTTTTTTTTCCTTTCAGGAGTTAGGCAACAGATTTGGTTTAATTTCTCAGCAAGCTTTGCATTGAAAACTGTGCATATTAATTCATCATTTAGAAGATGTCCTAGAATCTTATGTTCCTTTGCAATGCAAAAAGGACACGAATAACATTTTAATAAATCTAGCTAAGTGCCTGTTGCTGCACCTGATCTCAGAATGTGCTGATCATTGGTTTGCAACTGAGAAGCTACACAGGTGCGAAAAATTCTGGTAATCTCCAGTGGTATGGATTAGGATCTGCACCTGATTCTCCTCAACCAAAGACCTTTTCAAAGCTAAGAAGAAACCAAAGCAAGGTGTTTGTGAAGACTGCTCATCTGTACGTGGGGTTTGATTCCAATCCAGAAATAAAAATAGCAAACCAGCATAAATAATCAGGAGTTCCTTAATAGAACTAAGGTAAACAGACACACAAAGCTTTTATACCTAACTTACCCTACCACTGTACATTTATGCATCCATTGTCCTCTTTGCTGAATCTGTTGAATGGCCAACCCTTCCATCCCCTATCACTACTATGTATATCCTCCTCCTAAACATGAAAGCATGAATCATGTCTTCCCACTGGAAACAGTTCTTTCTGTCTAGATATGTACAGCACTTTTTGTAGGGGTGGTGATGGTGGTATCTGAATGCCTTTGCCTTGTCTAGCATAAATCAGATGCTAATAATATAACTGAGGCTCTTTCCATCCTAATCATAATATAATTAATATAATAATATGATAGAGCCTGTTACACCTTGACTTCCTTATAGCTGCGCTATTTTGGGGAACATCCATGTGCTTTTCACTTTTGTCCTTCCTGCTTCTGTGCTTTCCTCCACTTTGCTGTTTAATAAAGTCCTTTTGGAAACATCACAGTTGATGTGCATTTGGATAGTATGTGAATAAAAAGGTGTGCATTTTTGCAGGTCTTGCCTGCATAAGCCACATTTTTCTTGCCTTAACCCCTGCATCTGTCACTCTGTCCCCCAGACACCAGAGGGCTTTGGTGGTGTTTTTAGAAAATAAGGAATGTTTTACCGATTATGCACAAGGTGTTTGCTGTGCGGTGGAGGCGAATGTCTGCCATGGAAAGATTTTTTTATACAGACGTATTTCCTCTACCCCCACTTTCACCTTCCACTGGCAAGCAAATCCACCTATAGCACGATTTTAATTTTGCTTCAATGCCAGAGTGGGACAGATTTGCTAGTGGGGTCAGCTTTGTTCCGGACCTCTGCCCTCCACCCACAGCAAGCCTGCCTAGTCTTACCCCCCCCCCCATACACTCCCTCATGCTGTTTTGCATTCTTTCTCCTCACCCTCCTCCCTGTTGCCGAACTACTTCCCACTTCTTGTCCTGCTGTATCATTTCTATTGCCCATGGCCTCCCTGCTCTTGCATATTTTTAGACCTTTAGATTAAAAAAAATTAAATAACCATATCAATAGATTGATAAATCGATACTAACACTTTAAAAATGTAATAAGACTGTAATAAGATACTAACACTTAAAAAATGTAATAATCAGTTCAAACACCCAATTTGCCCCTGCATTTGATCAACAAACTGGGACATCTCCAGCTTTGCATTTGATACACAAAAAAACAGTGATTCCAGACTACACCGGGAAGAAGCACGTCGGTCTTGACTCTTGGGTTTACAGCACATCAGAAAATGGATAATCATGAACCAGGGGCATACATTGAAAATGCTGGGGGGAAGAATTAGGACTAATAAAAGGAAACATTTCTTCACACAATTCAAGATTGGTGTTTGGAATATGCTGCCACAGGAGGTGGTGATGGCCACTAACCTGGATAACCAACCTTACCTACCAACCTTAATCCTCCTTGATCTGAGATTGTAAATGCCTTAGCTGCCCTGGTGCTCGGGAGCAGCAGCAGCAGCAGAAGGCCATTGCTTTCACCTCCTGCATGTGATATCCCAAAGGCATCTGGTGAGCCACTGCCAGTAGCAGAGTGCTGGACTAGATGGACTCTGGTCTGATCCAGCAGGCTCTTTCTTATGTTCTTATGAACCTGGGGAGCTTAGCAAATGGTAGTTTGCGTTGTCCGTTTGTGGTTTTCATGTTGCCATTACTCCCCCTCCCCCCCTCACTTCCCACCATTAAAGACAATCAATGTTCGGGCACAGTGTATAGATGCTGTATTCAACACTTTTCTTTAGTAGTTCACATTTTTTAATGTCAATATATCGATTTATCAATTTTAGTAATATATCGATCTATTGAGAAGAGTAAAGTAAAAAATTAAAGATTATAGTAAAAATTAAAGCATGCATGCATGGTTGAGAACTCTCGAAACATCCCCCCCATCCCCAGCATGCAAGATAAAGGTCAGCTGGCAGCTGCTGGGTAATGCCTGCCCCGCTGCAAACAGCGTGGTGGGTAATAATGTCAAACATGTCCTGAAACAAAGACTCCCGGCCAATTCTCTTTGAAGTTGGGGGAACCTCGCTGTGCTTAATCAGCCTATACAATCTATTGAAACAGTCTGCACCTCTCCCTTTATAACTCTGCTCCTTTCTCTTTATAACTCTGCAGTGAAAAAGGTTACAGCTTCCTCAAAAAAAGAAAGCAGGGAACAAGTAGTTGGTGGTAGTGATTGGCCCTTTTCAGTGATTACATTTAACCATGTGTATTGGGACAGTGCACTGGTGGTGGGGAATGGTCAGTCCTACAGAGGCAGAATGGCTATACTCCAATAGTAGACCTCAAACGTTTTCAGAAGAAATCTTTTATTACGGAGGCAGATTTAGGGATATTATCTAGGCAAAATTTTATGAACTATTTCTTATTTCAGATCAATTCACCCATCTTTCTTGGTCACAATTTATTTTGACTGCCAATTGAGTTTGGCCATTTTTTTCCTTGTTCCTTATCTCATATAACCAAATTGACTTGCATCAGCAAACCAAGCTATGGATTTGGGCAGCAATATTTCCAAAGGTACCAATGAAGCATCATGTTTTCTGAGGAGTGCTCCCCAGTATCCTCTGTGACAGTATCAACCCTTGGGGTGCCCAAAAGATGCAGCAGGTTGGACTAGCTCTGCATAGAAAACAAAATCCTATTGGACAACAATGCATTTCACATGAATTGTGAATGTCAGTTTGAGCCTGTCTTTCCAAGAATCCTTCACATACTGCCACTGGTTTAGAGAAACAGAACAGGCAGCAGTTAACTGCTCTGCTTCCTGTGGCAAGCAAAATGACAGGGCAAAGTATGCTACTCCCAACAGAGGCATTAATGACCATTAGTGACCTACTTTCCAGTTCGGTATTAAATATTTAATATGTCCTACTGATTTTGTCCTACTGGCACACTAACAGCATGATCCTAAACTGAATTACATCCGTTGAAGCCTACTGACTTTAATAAAGCTAGAAGGCTGTGACTCTGCTTAGGATGGCACTGTGAATGGCTGGACAATCCCTCTTCCGCCCGGATAAAAGGGGGCAAAACTAGCTGCAGCATGAGAAAGGGAACATCCTACATGTGAAGGGGATTTCAACACATCACAAAGTATATTATTATCTCCCTGACAAGAACTTCCCGCTTTCCAAATCTAACTTAGTGTTTAATTCTTGCATTTTGTGAACAATTTTAATCCCTGACTAAAAGAAAAGGTAGGTGTGACTGACGTTTTGAAGTCAACAAAATATTTTGAAGTCAACAAAATATGCACGTGACTCCTTAGTCCGTCTCTCATGACATAACTTTTACTGGAAGGGCACCCATGAAGGAGCTTGAAGAGATTCTTAAGTGTAAGGCTCTGTCACTGGCAACCGAGATCACGTTAATTAATGCCATAGTATTCCCTATTACTATGTATGGGTATGAAAGCTAGACACTGAAGAAAGCTAACAGAAAAAAAGGAAAAAAAGATTCCTTTGAAATGTGATTTGGAGGAGAGTTTTTCAGATCCCATGGAACACCAAAAAGACAAACGGGTTACTAAACTGAGGCTATGGTACTCTGGTCTTGTTATGAGACGACAAGACTCATTGGAAAAGACAATAATGCTAGGAAAAGTTGAAGGCAGCAGGAAAAGATGAACACCCAACATGAGATGGAATGATTCTATAAAGAAAGCCATAACCCTCAGTTTGCAAGACCTGAGCAATGCTGTTAATAATAGGATGTTTCGAAGGACATTGATTCATAAGGCCACCATGAGTTGAAAGTGACTTAATGACGTATTGTCGAAGGCTTTCATGGCCGGATTCAACTGGTTGTGGGTTTTCCGGGCTGTGTGGCCATGGTCTGATGGATCTTGTTCCTAATGTTTCGCCTGCATCTGTGGCTGGCATCTTCAGAGGTGAACCACACAGAGAAGTCTGCTACACACTGTGTCTAGTGAGAAGGGAAAGTTTAGTGGGGTATATTGCCCATGTCCCAGGGTGGGGAACCAGTCAGTAAGTGTTTGGGTGGAACTTGCTATGCAAAGGTATGGTTGAGTGCATTCTCACCTCTAGACTAGGGGTCGGCAACCTTTAACACCCAAAGAGCCATTTGGACCTGTTTTCCACGGAAAAGAAAACACTTGGAGGGCAAATACTTTTTGACCTCTAAAATGAAAATAACATTGTATATATTCTCATGCAGGGAGAAGTTCCCTTCTTTGTGGCCCATTTTTACCCATCAAAGCAAAAGAAGGTGGTGGGGGGAAAAAGCCTGTTGTTTTTTACATGATTCAAATGACCAGCAATAGAACCCCCATTTCACACATTTCTCTTTTCTTGTGTTGAAAGACACTGATTATGACCCCCCCCCCCCAAAAGAACCCCTTCAAATTCCACTTGGATGGTAGACCAAAATTGGTGTCTTTAATGGGATTGTCAACTTTCAGGGAGGGGCTGAACCCCCCCCCCTTGAAAATGTCTTCCATGGAGGGTGGACTCGACAACCATATTCCTCACTGAGCATGGCCCCCACCCTGGCCCAAAAGCCACAGCTTCTGATAATCTACCCCCAAATGTCCTGGGATTTGCCTGCCTGGAGTTGACAACCCGCGACAACCATGGCTGAGAATGATCCTGGCCTTCCTTCCTTCCACAATCTACAAGCTTACCCTCCACTGGCTTACTCTGAAGTAAACCTTCCAAGATCCACATGCAAGGCTTTCCCCATGCGCTCCTGCCCTCCTTGGCAATGCAGAAGCAAATAGCCCCGACAAGTGCAACCTTGCAGGGCTGCAAGTAATAACTCCTTTAAAACCTGACATTGTATTTCTCACCTGGACTCAACCAGGCTGCCATCTGCCAGGAAAGCCCCCTGGAGCTCAGTGTGACTGCTGGGGGGTCTGCAACCCAAGGTGGCGCTGCTGGGGTACCCCATGTGGTCCCGCCTCCCAAGAAGGACCCAAGGAAGGGGGAAATGAGGCCACCCAAAGCAGGGTTGACCCCTGAAACCCCATTTCAAGAGGCGGACTGAGGTTAGAGATTCACGCTGAAAATCTAGCTGCTTCCCTGCGAAAAACTCCCTCCCGTTTCCCACCCTTCGCCACTCACCTGTTCAAGAGGATCCACCAGGGGTGCTCTGGCCCCACCACACGCTGTCATCACTGGCATCAGCCAACCAGGCAGCTGGGACAGGGAAGCCGGAAGTGGCTTAGGATAGCCATTTCTGGCTGTGCCTCTCTAGGATCGGGAACTCTTTCCCTTTAACCCTCAGGGCGACTCTCCGAAGGAGGCTGAGAGGACCCAAGCCACTCGGAGCCACAATGCAAGGACAAAAGAGCCGCACGCGGCTCCGGAGCCGCAGGTTGCAGACCCCTGCACTAGACACAGTGTGTAACAGACTTCCCTCTGTGATACACCTCTGAAGATGCCAGCCACAGATGCAGGCGAAACGTTAGGAACAAGATCCACCAGACTACGGCCACACAGCCCAAAAAACCCACAACAACCAGTTGACTTGATGACGTTTACATACACACTGTACATTCTCCAGATGTACTGAGTGGGTGGAAGGTAGCAGCAGTGGGCCCCACCTGAAGATCTGAACCTTGACAGCTTCCCTATATCAGAGTATGCTGACTGGGCTTTCACATGACCCAGGCAAATGGTGTCTTGGTCAAATATTCCACCACCACCATCCCACCCCACCCCGGCCCCTCCATTTTGTGGCCATTTTGCTCTGAGGAGTTTGTACAATTAGAGAACTGCAACAATTTAACAGGACTGAAGCAACATTCTCTCTCTATTTATATATATATAGTAGGATGAGATCAGAGAACACTGCCAAGAACCAGAGAAGTGTGCAGAAAAGTGATCTGAGTCAGCAGCAAAAGTGCAAGAAGGATTAAAAACCAAGGTTTAGAGAAAAACATTTCACTCAGCAAACTTGCAGAAATTTGATTTGGTTGCTTCTCGAGGTCAGTCTTCAGGCTATTTTAAAAGGACATCTCCATGTGGCTGTTAGATCTTGGATCTTAAGCCAATAAACAGATTCTGTATTCTGGATCAGTTGCGTTTATTGGAAGACAACAAGTACCTAGCTTGAGAAAGCCAGCTCTGCTCGACCTGGCTTTCCTGGGTTCCTTTATCCTTGCCCAATTCCCCCTCCCAATTTTCCAGAGAAAGTGTGAAAATAGTTGTTTGAAGCTTAGGCACCTCCAAGGCTGACATAGGGATAGATACAGCCACCTGCCTCGCCTCCCCCACCCCTCAAGCCAACAGGCACATCCTGTTTCCCTGAGCCTGGGAGGCTCCTCGGGACCATTCAACCTAGTTATCTACAATCAGTGTCAATCAAAGCAATGAACATGGAAAAGGAAAGGAAGAGTCAAGTTACATGTCAATCAGAGTACACATCAATCAGGTCACATGAAAGTTACAATTATTATTATTAATTTTAATTTTTTTAATTGGATTTAATATACCGCCCTATCCCCGAAGGGCTCAGGGCGGTGAACAATATAAAATATCATATATAAAATATACATACAATTTAAAACAGTTACATTCTAAAACAATGTCCCACGGAACCTATATACAGCCCTCCCAGAAAAGAATAATGGGTCCCGATGATGTTGGGGACCCCTGTAAAGCAGAGGGGGGGGGGCAGGGCACCTCAGCGGCTGGTCTCTCCAAAGGCCCGGTGGAACAACTCGATCTTACAGGTACTAGCAGAACTCTCAAAAGAGTCCTTGGGCAGAAGTGTCCAGGACAGATGGTGAGTAGAGTGTGTTCCCACCAGGCGAGGCGCTCCAGGACCCAAGTAAAGGCCCTGTGGCCCAAGTGGAGGCCAGCAGCATCATTGAGAGACCAAGGGATCTCCAGTAATTTGGCCTCTGCTGAACGCATGAAGGTCGAGGAGCAGGACATGTGGGGAGTATCACGATCCGAGAAGGTACAGGGTCCCAGGCGATGTATCAAAAGGCCTTAAAGGTCAATACCCACAATACCCAATTAGGTTACATATGCCAGGCTCTGTTCCTAATAGTGGTTTTTGTGAATTCTGGAACCAGTACCTTTTCTGAACCAGTACCATGAGCAGAGTCACCAGTTTCAGATTGGGCAATACCTGGAAATTTGGGGGGTGGAGCCCGAGGAGGGTAGGAGGGAAGGGACTTCAATGGGGGTATAAAGCCATAGAGTCTACCTTCCAAATTGGCTATTTTCTCCAGGTGAATGGATCTCTGTTGCCTGGAGATCAGATGTAATAGCAGGAGGTCTCTAGCCACCAAACTGTGTAATTCTCCTTAAAAAATCTAAGATTATGGTCATGATTGCCCTAGAAACCCATAAAAGACCCTTCCTGAAGGGAGTCAATTCAGCAATTTATGGAGTTGCAGTTATGTGCATTTTTGTCCATCTTTTACATAAAGGTTAAAAGAGGATCATAATTCTGAAGATATCAAGTTCCCCAAAATGGGAATTAATGTAGCCTTTCTTCACACCTGATTTGCCTCTTCAATCTTCTTCCCACCCTCAAAAGTTTTATTGATACTTTCATTCAGATCACACACATTCCTCTCACTATAAACTCCAAAATTCCAAGACCAATAAAATTAAACAAAAGGCAGGAGACATATGTGTGGAATGCTAGGGAGCAACAGCTGGAAAAGGCTACTTCAGAAGAATATTTGCTCAAGAAGTGGTTGCAGCTGTACCCTGAAAGGTCAGAGGAACTGAACTACCATCACCTCCTCATTTGTTGAATTCCTGTGCTCCTCCCACTGCTCTTAATGGATCACAGAGACTGCTGGTTTAATAGAAGGCTTTGGCTGCTAACTCATTTGGCAGGTGTGAAGAAAGTGTATATATTCCTTTAAATTTACTTAGTGATCATTTATCTTGTATATTCGGTCATTTATGAGGCAACCATTTGGCCTTGCTAAAGTTGTAAACTGTGTTTGGGTTTAGTTTAAGTGGTGCAGTTTTTTAGATAATGGGATTGGCTTTTACAAGGTCACATTCTAAACCGGACAAATAGGGCTTAATTGCCAAGAATGCTCAGGTGGGGGTCACCTCCATCATCTAGAAGATCTGACTCTATTCGACACCCAGTTGATTAATTACTGGTCAAATGGTCTAGATAAGCCAATTCTATAAAACCCCTGACACCATTTTGGATGGAGAGATTTTCTAGTGGTTGTTATTCTGCCTTAGGGTGAATAGCCTTGCATTGTATTGTTTTTATACCTGGAACTGTCTAGAGCTGAGAGAGAACTGATCTCATCAATTATTTTTCTTTCCTTTTAATAGAATTTTAAAATCTCAGCTGTTTGAGAGTATCTGGATAAAGAACCCAGATTTTGGTACATTACTAGTAAGGCACCCGGATTTGGGTAACCTTTTCACAGCAAGATATATTAAAGAACACGGCTCGCTGACTTTGACTTTCACATGCTTAGGGAGGGAGGGTATGTCTGTCAGTCTATCTACACCACACAAAATTTATGCCCCTTGCCATACAAAGCAGTAACTGAAGGTTGATTTGTACATGTTGCTTTCTGACTTATAATTTATATGCAGAAAATGTGCAAACACATCATCATAGGCTTATTATAGGCTTATTTCATCAACTACAGAGGAAATTAATACCACAAATGCTTCAAATTTGCCACAACATCAAATGTTGAATGTAAAGTATTGAATTCAAATTTGGAATTCAAATTTAAATTCTGTATATAGAAATTTACCCCAGAAATTAGAAATGTGTAAATCGCTGACATCTGCTTGTTGTTTTGACTTTGGTAGATGTCAGTTAGGAAACCAGCTGTCAAATATACATTATATACAGGAAATACTGTTAAATACTAAATAGCATTGGGTTGGATCCTGCCCCCTTTTCCTTGCAATCTCACTTAATTCTCCTCTTCACTGCAGTCTCCACCCATTTTGATTCTGTAGAAATAGCTTTTCCAGTTTTTAAAAAAACTCCCTGCTCTCTGCTTCAGCAGTGGAAAAACTGGTAAGATCCAATCCATTGTATATCATCATATTGTCAAAAATTAAACACTATTGCATATCAATTATTAAATATACCACTTAATGCAAGTTATCAAAACCCTCAAATACACTATATTAAAATCAAAGATACTGGATATCAAATACAGATATCAACCAGTTTAGTGAATATATAAAATATTCAGAGAATATCTAGTGAATACTTGCAACAAGATTCACAAAGAAAAAATTGTGGGAATGTTTCTGGGAATGCAGTTGTTTCAGTCACAGACTTCGGAAGGCAAAGGGATTTTTAAAAAGGGTTTCCTGTACCTTAAGGATAAAATGTTCTCCTCCCACAGTTAATGTGGCTTTAATCCAGGCTTTATAAAACCTGTTTTGGTTGTTTTGCACTTTGTCCTTTAGATGTGATGAAACCTTTCTAAAAAAATCGGTTTGCCTTCAGAATCCAAAGTGGGTTCACAGAGTCCACATGAAATGGGCCTCACTATGGGAAACAGTTTGATTTGTTTTTCTTAAACAATCTTCATAAGTCTCTGTTGAACAGGAGTTTAGATATATCAATCTTATGTTCTTGAATGATTCATTATGTATGGCAAGTGCTTCCTGGGACCTCCAAGTGCCTCCAGGTACAAAAAGAGTACAAGGAAGACAAAGTATGAGAATGCAAGCTACACAGGGTTGCTAAAGCCTGAAGAAAAAAAGTCTCCTCCTCTTCAACACAGACGTAATGTGTGGAAATAGGTAGTGTAAACTTTTCATGGCATGATGGTAAATAACATTACCTGTTAAATAACATTACACTTCTGTTAAAAAGGGAAGGCACCCCCCCACCCCACCCCGCTGTTGAAACCCTAATTGAACCACAGGAGAAGAAGTAGATCTGCTGCAGAAGTGGTGAAAGGTCTGCTGAGGTAGAAACAGTCCAATCATCTGCAGGCAAGAGCCTGCTTACAAGCCAAGGCCCGTTCTTGAGGAAGGCCCTACTGATGACCAAGGCGGCACAAGCAGAAAATGGGCCAGGCAGCTAGAAATAAAAACCAGATGAAGGCAAGCACTCTAGTTGGAGATAACACTGTGGGCCCCCCGCCCTTTTAAAATCTAGCGATGTTCTAAATTGCCTTTGTGAGCGCAATTATTTATATATGTTTGGTGCTCTATTCTTGCTGTTGCATTTGTATGTTTCTTCTTTGCTAAATGGTCATTTGCATTGTTATTGGTTTAGCTGATGACAGTTCTGTCATTTTTAGCATGGTTCTGTGGGTGGCAAAAGTTACTCCACAGTGCTCGAGCCGTATGTCTCATGTCATATCACTAAATTAGCTCTTACAAGCTGCGAGGGAAATAATCAGCGCAAATGGAATCTCCCTTACAGCTCTGAATGCCTTGAATGATTGTAGTGATTTAGGCAACATAAATTTGTGCTCACCAATACAATTGCCTACATGTCTCAGTAGTAAAACCAGCTCTGTATGTATCCCTGCTTTTCATGGTGAGAACAATATATAATTACCAGAAGTCCCAAGACATTTGAGCTCAGGAGCAATTCTAAATGTATCTTATCAGAAGCAAGTCCCATCTTACCCAATGGGGCTTACTCCTAGGGGAGTGTTCTTGGGGTTGCAGCCCTCAATTAGATTTTATGGGCCATCCTAAAAATACTTTCTTATGAGTAAGCCCCACTGAATAGACTTTAGAACTTTGAGTAGATCTGTTTAGGATTTCTCTTACAGTGTCATCCTACAATAGTGTATCTAGAGGGACCAGAGGGGTCAGGAGGGGGGCACATTTTGCTCACCCACACGCCCAGCCTCAAGCTGACCTTGCCCTGCTCACCTGCCTTGTTCACCTGCTTGCCTGGCCCTGCCCGCACCACTCCCCTGGCTCGCACCACTCCCCTGGACCGCAGCACCTGCCCACCACTTATCTGACTTACCCCACTTGCCTGGCCTGCACTGCTTGCCCACTGCTCACCCAGCCCACACCCACCAGCCACCCAGGCTGGCTGCTTGATGCTGGATCAGGTAGGGATGCAATTTTGGGTGGAGGGCATAACTCTGGGAGGGCTTGGGGGCACAATTTCATGACTTGCTCCAGGCACCATCTTCTTCAGATAACACCACTGCCATCCTAAGCAGAGTTTTACCCTTTTAAATCCACTGACTTAAAGGAATTTGGAAGGGCATATTTATATTTGGAATTGTAATGTTCCTTTCCCAAGTTACACCAGCATGGTATAGCAATTAAGAGCAGTGGACTGTAGTCTGGAGAACTGGGTTTGATTTCCTACTCCTCCACGTGAATGGTAGACTCTTATCTGGTGAACTGGATTTGTTTCCCCACTCCCAAACATGAAGCCTGCTGGGTGACCTTGAGCTAGTCACAGTTCTCTCAGAACTCTCTCATCCCCACTTACAGCACAAGGTTTCTATTATGGGGAGTGGGAGGGAAGGAGTTTGTAAGCCACTTCGAGATTTGTTACAAGAGAGAAAAGCAGGGTATAAATCTAAATTCTTTTTTTTTTACACAAGGAAAATCCTTTCCCAGTTACTTTTAAATTGGAGAAAGCAGTGTGGGTTTTACATTTTCACCCCCAGATCTGTCTTTTTGTTGGTTCTCAAACAGGTTGAAATACAAACCAATTCTTTATAAAGTCAATAGAAAACATAAAATAATCCAAACAATACAGAGGGTAACAAACACCATCCTAATCCAGCTTGAAGATCTTCTTTAGTTTGTCTGAGAGCTTTACAGGAATACAGCTAACCTCACCTTCAGGGAGAACAGTAGAAAAAGCCCTACCACCATCTGTTACAGCTTGTTCCTGAAGGAAGAAACTGCACATAGATCTTATATCCCATATGGGTACGTTATGGGTGTGTTAGGCACAGGGCAGAGCCCTGTGTTCAGAGCTAAAACTCTGTCCGGTTACTCACAAATAACCATCCATAAACTTCTTCAGTGTTAAGAGTTTTATTGTTCAATTCTGCACAGAAGAGGGAACTCTCCTCTGTCAGCAACAGGGAGGAGGTTCAAAGGGGCTGTTGCTTGTGTAACATAATTTATACCTTCTTACAAACATCCCTCCTTGTCTTCTGACTATTGGTTTGAGTCAAGAAGACGTACAGACCTGGTCATTTTATCCCACCTTTTACTACACCTTTTCTTCTCATATTTTTAATGTAACTTGAGTCTAAAACACCTCATGTATAAAAATTCTATAACAACTACTGGTTTCTATAGCAATCAAGTCTTCTGCTAATTTCTTATCTCCTTGATGGGGCCCTATTTCTTTTAACTTAAGGCCAGTGTCAGGCTACTCTGAGTTTCGTTTCTCGGTGCCCTTTAAATTACCTTTCTGTTTATCAGACTTTCAGCCAACTCAATAGTACAGGCCCCATCAGTTTCGTTAGCTAAAATGAGTTTATTTAACATGCTCCACCCTTTGTGCAGGCTACTATATGTGTGTATATATATATATATGGCTTAAAACACTGTGAACTATATATGTGTACATATCAGGTGGAAGCCATCCTTTCAGATATTGCAGACATGAAGTATTTGCAGTTGTAGGGTTAAGAACCTTAAATGGATCCTAGAAACAAACTGGGAGCCAATGCAATTGAAATAGTACTAGTTTTATATAGCTGTAGTAGTGCTAAACCCCAGCTTAGGAAGTTCATGGAAACAGTGCCTGGCTGGGGCAGGAACTTAGCAGGGATGTAATTAAATAAAGTCCACCCTCCATATTTGCTGTTTCCTCCAGTGGAATTAATCTTTGCAGTCTAGATATCAGTTGTAATTCTGGGAGATCTTTGAGTCCTACCTGGAAGTTGGTACTCCTTTACAGCTGTATCAGTGTATTTCAGCAAGGACCCTTGCAGCTATATTTTGCACCATTTGAAGTTTCCAATTTATCTTCAAGGGCAGCCCCACACAGAGTGCATTTTCAAGTAGAGCTGGGTGTCATCCACATATCGGTGGCACCGAACTTCAAACCTCCTTGTCAATCTCTGTCAAAGGGCACCCATAGATATTAAACAACATTGGGAAGAGGATTGATCCCTGTGGAACATTACAGATTAGGGTCCGAGGAGCTGATCTCACTCCACTGATGACCACCCTGTGTGAGCAGTCCTGGAAGAATGAGAACCACCTCAGTGCAGTGCTCCTCACTCCCCAGGGAGGTTAGATGGTTGACCAGAGCCAGATGGTCAACTGATTTGAAAGCAGCTAACAGCTTCAAGAGGATCAGCAGAGCTGGCCTGCCTTTATCTAGGTGTAATTGGAGGCCATCAGCCAACGCTGCCAGGGTCATCTCAGTGCCAAACCCCGACATGAAACTGGATTGGAAGGGATCCAAGAATTATGTTTTATTCAGGAATTTCTGAATCCACTTGGCCACTGCATGCTTAATCACCTTTCATAGGAGTAGAAGGTTTGACAATGAACAGTAATTGGCTAGGCTAGGTCCTTTCTCCTAACTTTCTTTTTTCCAGGAGAGGAGACACCACAATGTCATTAAGGGACACAGGAAAAGAGAAGTCTCTGCTCAGCACCTGGAAAAGGGGAGACATACAACAAAAAGAAGGACTCTACAGTACAGCATAGTGTTTATAAACGTAGTATACAGCAAGATGCTAAATGAATGGACATGTGCCTATGTGTTCTGTGATGGTAAGATTTCTGCCATACGTAGTTTGTCACGGGCAGAGCATGACTGATTAAATGAAAAGGATACTGCTTCACAAGTCTTGTCTCACATTCATTTTGAAAGAATGTACTTTACAGGATTACAGGAGAGGTAAAAAAAGTATGCACATGTGTGATTTCTTCAGCTCAGAAATATCCCTTTAAAAGGTCTTGCCGACTTTATTTGAAGACACCACATTTGGGGAGGGGGAAGCTGACACTCAACTCGAAAGATTCCAGCAGATTAAATGAGAACGAAAATATTGTAGGAATGTGAGGCATGGGAAGCTGAGTCCCAAATTACCTCTGTTCAGCTGGGAAAGCACAGTGAGGTACAAATCTGTCCATTACAAGTCACAGTGCTTTCACTGAATAATTTAATATATCCAGAACCACTATTTTGGCCCATTTGAAACAGCTCACTTTCTTTGGCCATTAAAATCTATTAATGTATTTTTTTTCTGAGAACTAAAATCTGCTTTCAGGTGCAAATTCAGGCTAGGCCAGAAGCATGATTGAAGGAGATTTTATCAGAATGTCACTGAATTCCTTTCACCCAGTGAATGACTCCACTATGAAATGCGAGAAGATATTCTTTGGAAATTCAGCAATGGGTTTATATAGTCACCTGTGACTAGACTGGTGTTGAACAGGTATTATACAGAGACATATATAACGATAGTAGGTATTGAATAAGAGAAAAGATTCTTTATAAAGCACAAATTGACAACTGCAGCTTCTTTCACTACAGCAGAAAAAAAGACAGAATAAGAAGAGTTTGGATTTATACCCCACCTTTCTCTCCCGTAAGGAGACTCAAGGTGGCTTACAAGTGTAGGGGTGAGCCCGCGAACCCGGCAGAACCATAGAAGGAGCGCCAGGCATGCTGGTGCCGGCTACAGCCTTCCGGGCGCACACTTCCCCTGGCAACCCCCCCCCCCCCCATGAGTCCACGTGGGTCATGAACTGCCTGGACTTCAAGCGGTCACCCAGGTGTCCCCATGGGCTAAAAGGGACAAAAGGGCTCCTGTCCTCAGGTGAAGATTAGACCCAGACACGGATGCTTCCTCCCGCACGTAGCAGCCCTCGGATGAGATCATGCATCGCTACGATGATCTCCCCTGCCTCTCCCGTAATCTCCCGTTCTCCCCGCCTGCCCTCACCCCTTTACACGCTGAAACCCTAATAAAAGGTGTAGCAGGGGTGAGCGCACGGGCAGGAGTTGCCAGGATCAAAGGATCCCGCTGTTTCCTGCCACTGGCTCTCCACCAGATGAAATCTCCACGCCTCGTCTCTTCATTGGGGCCTCGTGGAATAGCAAGACTACAAGCCTGGTGCCTTCAAACCCGGGAATCCTCCGAACCTCCGCCGTGACTTACCTGTCACGCTCTGGGAAAGGGCTACTCGGTACCGATGCGTCCGGCTGGATAGATGCATCCAGAGACCCACCCCCTCGGTACCCGACCATCCGGCTGGATCGGAAGCGCATCCAGGGATTCGCGTTTCCTCGGACACTCTCTCGTCTGATCGAACCACCGGTAAGCATGGGCGCTGTAAAAAAGCCACGGCTTTTGACAATGCGCACGTTAGCGAACTGAAAGCGCTAGCCAAACGCGGCAGAAGTCTCCAGTAAAGAGAGGGAGCTGCGCTAATTGGTTGAGGAGGATTGGATAAGGCAATGTCCCGAGTACCCAGAAAGGGGGACATTTCAATCTTAAGGACTGGAGGAAAACATCGGGCGACTCTGTACAGAGAGCCTAAGTACGCTACGATGTCACTCGCTACTGATGTGGGAGACAGTGTTATGTGCGCCATCAGCCTGCGGAGTCCATGGTGTCTTTGCCATGGATCTCCCTCCTTTGATCTTTCACCTTCAATTTCAAGCCCGGAATTTTCTCTATCCACTTCAAACAGGACGCCTATCCTACTCCCCCGTTTCTTAATTTGCTTCCTCCTCTCATTCGAACTCTCCTCGCTGCGTGCTCTCAAGGCCAGGCCTCCCTCCTCCTTCTTGCTCCGCCTTCTGCTCCGCTTCCCCCTCCCGTTTCACCTGAAATAGCCACCGCGAGACCTTTCAATGCCATCGTAATGGCGTGAGTTTCAGAAAACTCTAGCAGGAAGCCGCATTACCCAATGAACGATCTGTGCAGAGGAAGGAAACCCTGACGGAAGAGCGGTATGGCGACCTCCCTGCGCCAAGTCTGTCCAGCCCACTACACTGACCACGTTAAGGAGGGCGAAACGCCGTCCAGCAGATGGTAAATTATGCGCCCCATAGGCTATAACGTCCTCCGCCTGGAAGCTCCGCTTAAAAGGTATCACAGGGGCGGTAGGGAGTGCAGCCCCTATAATGAGAAGGCATGCTGGAAGCCGTCATGCGGAATCAAGTAATGGTTCCGGGAGGACCCCTGAAGAGCCACTTTCCACATGCTCTTAGAACCCTGCGCGAATTGTTGTTTGGGAAAGCGAATACCGCCAACAATGCATAAGCTGAAGGAGCAGCCTCTGGCGGCGCCTATACCTTGGCGCAGCTCTATAGCTGCTTGAAGGCTTCGCCCTTCCCAATGGCGCAGATCGTCCTGCGGGAATCACCGCCAGAGTTACCTCACAATGCGCCTACAAAGCGTCTGTAAGAGTGCCCGCTACCGGACAGCCGATTAGAGCTTCTCCAGCGTCCATGCAGAAGCCTCAGGAGCCTTATGCCGAATTCCTGAACAGGCTCCAGGAGGCCCTGCAGAGGCAACCGTCGACGACGACTCTTGACGCAATAGCGAGCTCCTCGTAGCCTGCGCCAAAGAGCATACTCCGTAACTGAAGTACGCCAGAGCGATCCGCGGGCTTAGGAAAGAACCCCAAGCTAGCCGACATGCGGAAAAACTTGCCGGGATATCGGATCTCTTCCGCCCATCAGGCCAGCTACTCCTAGCCGCAGCACTCTCCTCCACCGAAGTTGTGGCTGAAGGCGAGTGCTCCAACTGCGGCGAAAGCGGGGACACTTCCGGAGAGATTGTAAAGGTAAGCCGGTGGGGAAACTGTACAGCCCCGATGGAGGGGGGCTCTCCCCTGGAAGAGCCAGAAGGCCCCCAGAGAAGCCCCGGACCGATACTGATGATGCCAGGAGAACTTCCACTGGAGAAGCGAGTGCCCTTCGGGAAACTCTTACCCGGAGCTCCTCCCCAGCCCAGGACCAAGGAGGAGAATACTAAATCAGCCCCGAGAACCAAGGCCCGAACCCAAGATAGCCTCCTCAAAGCGGTATCTCCCTCTCCTGCACCCAGCCTCTTTCCCTCAAGTTTCCCAATGAGATCCTCGTTTTGACCCAGTACAACGATCCACATCCCCCCAGAGGCCGTCGGGTTGATCTTGCTTTAAGCCTCCGCCGCTGAGCAAAGGACTTATTCATGCGTCAAAAGAGTCATTGACCCTCTACACACACCAAGGAGCCGTTCACGTTCTGAAGTGTGGACAAACATCCCGCAGGAGGTGCCGAGTGGAACCAGCTGCATTTAGCCCAGCTGATCCCTCTGCCCCACATGCTGCCTGCCGCCCGATTCAATAAAGGCCACGAGCCCCAGATAGCCATCAGGGCACAGCCGGCACCACCGTATTGTGGTAGAGGCGCCCATCGACAGCTCCAGCCCATTACTGGAGCTCACTTTAAAGGGGTGTCCATTCAGAGGACTTGTGGACACCGGCGCCGGCAATAGCGCGTCATCAGGAAGGCAGCCGAGTGGCCCCACCGATCAATTTGTTAAAGCCAACAGAGGCTTACCCACTCATCTAAGGGGTGGGGGGGAAGCAGACAGCGAGACGCAATTATAGCCAGCTCTGAGTCCATGATCCAGAGGCTGAAGCGGCAGCTCGCGAGAGTCCGCTTAATCGTTTTGGATATATACATGTTAACTTATGGGGAAAGGATCACCATGAGTCAAAATGAAGCTGACTCTAATCTGGGATGGATAAATCCACTCCCGCCATGGCCGCTACCCAGAAAGAACAGATAGCAGCTATGCGATGAGATCCCCACCCCGAAGTTTTGACTGTGTTTCCCTACACCTCCACCCCAGAGCCCTCGCTCTGGAACACCCTTTTCCTGCCTGTTCTATTTTTCACAGCCAGCAAAGGCGGGAGGCCGAATTGGCTGACTGGCCATCACTGGGTTAAAATCTGGAACCGTCCTGATACCGCACCATTTGCGTAGGATAGGCCCCAGAGTTAAGGGGAGGCCGCCCATGCATCTGCACCTGCTCACAACCCGTTCGGTGCAGATTTGTGGTAAGCCTGAGTAGCAAGCGTCTTATCCAGCGCCTGGCTTATCTACCAATATCATGTTAAAGGCCAGGCGGTATAGCCGAGAGCCGCACCTTAAGGAGTGGTTTGAGCTGGCGGCGGCATTTCCCCAAGATACTCAAGTGCGATTCCAAATTCTGAGCGCCATACCTGCCTCGACATCCTGCGATCCGCGGTAAAGTATATTTGCCCCAGGGTGGAACCTCCTTTAATCAGCATGTCCAAAAAACCAGCTCCCAAATGTGCGATTGTCTTTTAATTCCGGCGCATCCCCTGCCTTAAACGCTTGCTCCAAAGTCGCTTTGTTCTACAGAGTGGAATATGCATGCCCACAATCCCTTGACGGTCCACTCGGTCCCTCTCTCTTTCAGGGCTCGGTTGACCATCAGCTCTGGCAGCATCCTGATAAGCGATCTACTCCATGAGCGCCGATTGGAGACCCGTTGTTCAAACCCTCCCCGCTGGCGCTCTCTCTCTCATCACCCAGGCATTAAGCCAATGCGGGAGTCCAACACTTGTCGCATTTGCTACAATGGCGGGACAGGGAACTGGCCCAAGCCCAGTCACCGAAACCGGTAGCTGGAACTGCACGCATGTTGAGGACATTCCCCCCATATATGGGAGCATCCTCCTCCCTAAAAGGTACAGTTTCTGGACTTGCGGGGAAGAGAACGGCTTCAACTTCACATCCCCACTGCGCCTTTCTGCCGGAACTCTTTGTTGCCGTAGCCGTCTTGCCATCGTCCTGCGCCTCAGAATCCGCCTGGGAGCCCCAAATTATCGCCGCTCTACTCTTTCCCTCGGCCTTCCTGCCGGAGCGGCGCAGTCGATTAATACGAAACCGAGTATGTTTCCCTCGCGACCTCCCTGGTAGAGTCACAGTTCATCCACCTATAGCAGCTAAGACTATTGGCCGGCTGGCCTGTGCCTTCGCGAAGTCCATTAATTCCACCTCCATATCTGGATGCTCTGGCCTCCGGAGCAACAAGAACTTCGATCAAGCGACTTTGGAATATTCGTGCGGCACAATGATTCATTTGTTATTGCTGCGCACCACCAAGGTTCAGCCAGAGCGTACATAATATGTGCGACAATCTCTCTGAAGGTAATTTCCCATTTGTGATTCATATGAAAGTTAAGTAGGTTACAAGATGTTGTATCTAATCTGGGAAATATGATGTGTTGCCTCACTTATTAGTCCAGCCCTTTGGAATTGCTTTGCGGGGGGATAGTTAAAGTACTATTATGCACAATTCTTTGTTGGTTTGATTGGCAATGCTTTATTTATTTGTTTGGATCTTGCCTTGTTCGAACATATTATCTACCTTTTGCCTGCTTAGCACTTGTAAGAAAACCCTTGATTTTCCCCTGTGAAGCAACCCAGGTCACATCATGCTGCACAAACGGCTCAGCCAGCAGGGCAGAGTCCATAGGGAGGCAAGCGTCCCCCTAAATTGCCCCAACTTCAGTCGGCTTCTTAACTAAAATGTAAAGAAACGCGGAGATGTAGGGTGAGCCCGCGAACCAGCGGCAGAACCGTAAAGGCGCCAGGTATGCCGATTGCGGCTGCATTATTCCTAGCGCACACGCTCCCATAACCCCCGATCCCGCATGAGTCACGGGTCATGAACTGCCTGACTTCATGGTCCCGCAGGTGTCCCATACAAAAGGACAAAAGGAATCCACCTATCAGGTAGAGAATTAGACCCTGACACTGGAATCGCTTGCTCCATGCGTAGCAGGCCGATGAAGGATCATGCGTCGCAGTGATCTCCATCTCCCGCTCTCCCGACCTCCCGTTCTCCCGCATACCCGGCCCTTCTACACGCATACGTTGAAATACCTAATAAAAGGTGCTTGAGAATGAAAGCGCACGGCGGGGTTGCCGGGATCAAAGGATCCCGCGCTTCCTGCAACTGCCAATCTCTCCACCAGATGAAATCTCCGCGTGTCGTCTCTTCCCTGGGACCTCGTGGGTACGACTACAACAAGCTCCTTTCTCCTATCCCCACAACAAACATCTTGTGAGGTAGGTGGGGCTGAGAGAGTTCAGAAGAACTGTGACTAGCCCAAGGTCACCCAGCAAGAATGGAGGAGTGCGGAAACACATCTGGTTCACCAGATAAGCCTCTTCACTCAGGTGGAGGAGTGGGGAATCAAACCCGGTTCTCCAGATTAGAATCCACCTGCTCTTAACCACTGTGCCATGCTGGCTCCAGTGGGTATCTAAGCACATATGCAAAGACCACTTCCCTGAATAACCACACAGCTGACCCTGTTTAGCCCCATTCCTTGTAGCAAGAGCAGTCTTATGGCACATAAAAAACAGATTACTTGCAGCATGCGCGCGAGAAGCTACGCTAAATGGGCTTTCATGAAAGTTTCAAGCACATCACAATCTATTATGTTGGGCTAAAATCCGTTATCTTTCAAAACTTACCAGGCCCAGTCACTCTCCACCGGCCTAACTTACCACATCCTTAGGATGAGACTGGGTAAAAATATGATCTATTTTTTTATTGATCCTTGTGAGTTAATATTTTTATACTGAAACAAAAATAAAACTATCACCATATGGTAGATCATATTTGGTCTACAGTACACAATAAAATCACAGCTTCATAATGCTTCTATGGCACCAAACATGGATCCAAGGCACAAACCCTCATGATTTTCATGTGGGGTCACTCAAAACTCACAATCACATCACAGATTATGTCCATGATGACAGATTGAACCAACCCTCCCAAACCTTCAGATCTACCACTTGGTTGCACCATCACAACTCATAATCATGGGACAAAATAAATACTCTTTTTTCTCTTTTTCCCCTTATTATTATTACATTATTTTAAAAAATATTATTCTATTTTTTATTATTCTCTTTTTCCTTTCTCCCCTTTTTTCTTATTTTTTGTACTCTGATTCTTTTTGCTTGTTATACACTTATTTGTCAATCTCTTGTTTATCACATGTTGAAACCAATAAAAACTAATTTTCAAAGATCCTCATGATTTTTATGTTGGTCACCCAACACTCACTACTTGTAATCTGTGTTTTTTCTGATGATGCCTGTACTCATGGATTTCATAGGGAATTTGGGGCAACCTAATTTAAACACACACAGATCTGGGGTTTTGCACTATGGTGCTGCTGTGAATCTGTTGTTTTTTTTTTGTGGTACAGTCTGTGGTCTAGGTATAATAAATGATTTGATGGTGACTTTGGAGTGATTCCACATAGAAACCATGCATATTCGTGAGGGCTTTTGGGTTGACTCCATGTATTTTTCATAAGAAAAGGAGTGAAATGGAAAATCCTGATTTTTAAGATTTAGTCTGTAATCACAGACTTGATGGTGCATCTTTGGTAGTCCAACTTAAAAATCACGAGGATTCATTCTTTGGATCCATGTTTTCCATCATGGTGGCATGACAATATAGTGGATTCATGGATTCATTTAGTCCATTGCCATGGATATGATACTGGATTTGATGATGAATTTTAGGTGACCTCATCCAAAAACCATTACATCTATGTGGATCCACATTTTTTGCACACCATGTCAGTTCCATGAACCAGTGGGTGATATTTTTACATTACTTCCTATTGATTACTTATGAGCTACCATATGATGGTGGCTGCGTTTTCCATTAGTGAAAAAATCATATGAATTAATGAGGCTCCATGCCTTGGATCCACATTATTGAACTACTGTTGTGCTGAAAAGTGGTAGTGCTGGTGGTTCTCTAGATCAGAGTTTGCCACTTTTAACCACTACACCCAGCTTTCCGCAAACAGAACCCCCCCAAAATCTAACATCAAATCACGTTCAAGGCCTGCAGACTAAACCAACCAACCAACACCCCCCCACCCGATTCTGGATTTGGAAGGTTCTGTTTAAAAATGGTTTTGCTTCTCAGTTGATAAAAATCCAGTTATGTTGAGCTCATTGGCTGAAGTCGAGAAAAAATATACTAAAGAAATCAAGACAAGGTGTCACAAAACTCCTTTTCTAATTTGCATTTGGTTTCTAGATGGCCTCCGGTCTCCCCGACTCTCATAAAAAATTACCACTGCCCTTGCACCTTGCCACAATTTCTGCTCCAACCGCCAACATTTCAGTTATTTAGAAATAATGACAACGCCTCTCCTCCAAGACTACAATTCCCAAGAGGGCGTGCGCATCGCCCCTGTTCTACAGCAGCCATTACCTGCTGAGGTTTAAAAAAAGGCAACGGAGGGAGCCTTCACGGCTTCCGTCCCGAATGATGCAACCACAAACAGACGTTGCACCTACTATTCCCTAGTATTACAGTCGCGTCCCGCCTCTTTGGCATCCGACTGAACGAGATGAGGCCACGCCCCCCGAGCATTCTGATTGGCCGAACTGTTACTTGTCCCGGCGACAGCACGTTTGATAGTTTTTTTTTCTCCGCCGAATGAGCCACGTGGGCGGCATCAGGTTTATGCTCAGGGGAGCATCTTGGATCAAAGGGAAGGCAGTGGAAACGAAGAGGGGGTGAATAACAGGAAAGGTATCACATAGTGAAAAAGAGCCCCTAATTAAACAAGGAGGTGGTTGGGGCCTTTGTCATCCATCTGGAATGGAGGAGACAACGAGGAGCAAAAGGGGGAGGGGGAGATGTAGGAGGCACTGGATGACAGAGCTGGGACCACAGTAAAAGTGATTGATAATGTCTAATCTTAACAGCGAAACTTTCATTCCTTTTCTCATCCTCTTCATCTCCAGGAAACCCACTAAGTTACTTCTTGGCAGTTGAAACCATGAGCGTGGGATTCATCGGTGCTGGGCAGCTTGCCTTCTCCCTGGCAAGGGGTTTTACTGCAGCAGGTAAGCAGAGACCAGAGAGCCCAAAAGTAAGATGTTGAATACTGAATGCAAAGCACACTTTCGGTGGAATTTTTGCAGAATTTTTGCATATTTGCCTGAAAAAGACTGACACTTGTTCTTCATGTGAGTAAGACACTGTTGACAACTATGTGCAATACCCAGGATTTGCAATGTACTACTGTGCATAAGTCTTCCTGTCTGGCAGCTGATGTGATTGTGGAGTGTTCTGTATGGTACATTAATGAGGAAAGCTTGATTCTAGTGTTTGGAAAGAGCTCTTTGCTACTGTTTTGAAAGAGTCGGATACATGGGTTAATATTATAGTTGATTTTAAAGAGTACATTTGTTTGCTAATTTGGTTTGTAATAATATTCCACCCATAATGGTGTCCCTGATAAATCACCACCCTCTCCAGAATAACTTGTTCCCCAGTGAAGTATATGCATTGTTGTCAAAATGCTAATTGCTGAGAAGCAAAGGTATGCCTTGTGTTTTTATCGAATTTAATCTTCGTGTACTTAAATTACCAACTTGTAGAAGCCTTGTCCTGCCAATGAGAACATGGGAAAAGGCGTAAAAAAGGGCTTACGGGGCCACCTTACAGTTAATGTGACTCAAAGGGAAAAATAACTGCTATCTCCTCATGGTGAGATTCACAAGAAATGAAGCAGTACAGCTAAAACAAAAAATAATATGGCCTTTTCCTGCATGAGTAATTTACAATGTATCTTGCCATCGCATGGAACATTTTTCCTTTGAATTCCACATGTTGTTTTCTCCATTTAGTTCTGGAAATATTTTCCATTCATTTTCCCTCTGTTGTTTTCCTGTTGACTATGATTTTTGAAATCTTTTTCTGAACCAGTTTCCCTTGAGCAGGCAATCATGTTGAATCAGACTTTATTTATCTGACCCTTATCCATGCCCCCATGTAGTTGCCCAACCTCCCCTTCAGCCATTCTGTCCTCCCACTCCTCTTCTGTTTTCAGAAGGAATTTATTTTTTTTCTGTATCACATTGGACTAGTGATGTAACATTGAGAAGAGATACAAAGAAGCAAAGGTGATTGGATCAACTTTGTCAATCTCACATAAAACATGTGATGTTAGTGTTGAGGCAGAGATACAAAGAAGCAGGGATGATTGGACCAGTTTTGTCCATTTCACATATAACTTGCCATGTTAACATTAGATCAGAGAGCAGTTTTTGAAGCAAGAGGGGATTTCATCAGCAATAGAATGCTGCAATGCTGGAACAATTGAAAACAGTACTAGGAATAATTGTTGCACATATTCAAGGACAATCTTGTTACTGCAGATCAAATTTGGCAGCAAAATGTGGTTCTTTGTAGGTTGGGGCTATGTGTTTCTGTTGCTTCAGTTAATAGCATCTGCTCCAGGAGTTGTTTTGCTTCAATTTTGGATTGGTAAAAGTAGAAATGGAGACTGAGGCCTTTTTGAATTACCGCTTCAAAATGTAACTACGCAGTAACACTAATCGTACAAAATAAAAAGAGGGGAGAGGGTTTCTCTGAATCATGAATGGCAACCTACCAACATTAGGAATAATACATTTTCAGCAGTAGCATGTGGAATAAATGCAATTGAAGAGACATGGGGAAACCCAAAAGAATGCTGGGGAAAGGGGGGGAGGAGGTGTGTAAAATGATTTCACATAAAATGTTTATAAGGCACCAGGTTTGATCACTGGGAAAATCTGTGGTAAGCTGTTCATATCTCAACCTACAAAAAAGCCACAAACATTGCAAAATACAGCTTGCATCGTCTCATAAAGAAGCGTAAAGATCTTGCGGGAGGAACTTTTTTTGGCATGCACTCCAAGCATACTGGCATGCCGCTTCCCCATATAATGATGTAACCATTTTTCCATTGTAAAGTTGGAACACCCCCCCTCCCTTTAAGCTGGTTTTCTTGAGAGGAAATATGAATCAGTGTTTCACTTTTTCAGTCTTGTGTAATGGATGTGCTGAGAAGGGACTATACAGAGTACGGAGGTGATAATATCAGAACAGTTTGACTGAGTGTTGAAAGTCCCAAGACAAAACTTAAAGTTTCCTTTTTTCCCCAGGGATCTTGGCTTCTCATAAGATCACAGCAAGTTCACCAGACACTGATCTTCCAACAGTGGCAGGGCTGAGGGTAGGTTCTGGATCCTGAAAAATTTAAAAATACTCTTAATAACTATCCTTGGATTTTCCAGGTGCATATTTTGTTTTATTTTGCACATGGCCTTCAACGAACACCAGCTCACTTCCTCTGTTCTGGGGACTGAAATTCCCACTGAAGTGGAACATGGCCACTGGATGGGTAGGGGCTGTGGCTCAGTGGGACAGCACCTGCTTTGCATGTATAAAATCCAAGGTTCAGTCCCTGATGTATCCAGTTAAAAGGAGCAGGTAGTAGGGCATGTGAAAAATCTCTGCTTGAGAATTTAGAGAGCCCCTGCCAGTTAGATTAGGCAATATTGACCTTGATACGACCAGTAGTATGATTTTTACAAAGTAGTCTTCGTTTTTGTGCACATTCAGTTGTCTATCACCTATGGATAGAACAAGAAAAACTAGAGCTAAACTACATTATATGCAAATGTGTATGGAATCTTAGATACATATAGTTGGAAGGATTCTCCGGGGTCATCTAGTCCATTCCCCTGCACAATGCAGGCAATTCACAACTACCCCTGCCTTCAGTGACCCCTGGTCCATGCCCAGAAGTTGGCATAAACCCTCCAGGATCCCTGGCCAATCTGGCCTGGAGGAAAATTGCTTTCTAACCCCGAAGTAGTCATAGGCATTAGTTACCCTGGGTGTGTAAGAAAGGGCCATGAGAACCAAGCATCTCCAGAGATCAGCCAACCTAACTACCTCAACACTCTTGAAGAACTTTAGTCATAATACTAAAAATTGTTATTATTTTTATGTTAGAAAGAGTTAGCATATAAAACTCTTCAATCTGAGACTAAATTTTTTTCTAAGACAATGGAGCATAACACATGCATTGTGCAACCTGACTCTCACAGTGTTGTCTGCAACATTAGAAACCAATTGTTTTGAAGTTTTAACGACATCCTTTGCACAGATTATTAAATGCTGCAGTATAATCAGGGTTGGAAAGAAGGGGAAATCCAACTTCAGGGTCAATACCACCTCTCTCATTTCCACTAGGAAGTTCAGGCATGGTCGGTGCACCAAGAGAATCAATCCTGTTTACATCTGGGGTGCCAACATCAGGTGGCCTGTTGGGTCAATCTCCTGTTGGGTTTAGGATTAAAAATCACCATATACATCACTTGACTTCCTGTTTTAATCATTTTTTACCATCCTACCTTTTGAAGTCCTTTCTTTGGGGCATTCCCCTAGGACAGTGGTGGCAAACCTTTGGCACTCCAGATGTTATGGACTACAATTCCCACCAGCCCCTGCCAGCATGGCCAATTGGCTGTGCTGGCAGAGGCTGATGGGAATTGTAGTCCATAACATCTGGAGTGCCAAAGGTTCGCCACCACGGCCCTAGGAGCTGCAAGAGGAATGGCTCTCTTGTGAAGTAGTATTATTCCGCATATTTCTTTCTTCATCTTCCTGCTGTCCTGATATTTACTACTTCTCTACCACTACACCAGCCTTCTTGCATAGAAGATTTATAATCTGAGGAAACTGAAGCCCTTTCAGTGCTAATGATGCTTTGGGAGAAGGCTATTGAAAGCCCAGAAACGATGGGTGGGAGGAAATATGCAATGCTTTTTTCCCACCCTGCTTAACTCAAGTAACTTTGTCCCTTGCGAAATTCTTAAAGAGTGGTGGGTAGGAAGTTCTTAGGAGGTAAAGTTGACACACATCCTTCCCCAATCTGCAGCTTTTCCTCACTGAACTGACTCTTCCAAAAACAGCTTTTCAATCTAAAAATGTCTACTGGACTATGTCCGTTTCTGTAATCAGTGTGTGGATTGGGAGTCCTGTGACCTTGATGGCCACTGCTATGCTGTAAGTTGAGCTTGCCTAGTTTCTGCAATACCAATTAAGCAATACTTATGTAGCTCTTGGCTGAAATCACATATCTAAATTGTTGTGTCTGTGCTATTTAAACAGAGTTGAAGAAACATTTCACCTCTTGTGTTCAACTGTATATTTGTGTTTCCCTCCCCAGAAAATAGGTGTGAATGTCACCATAAGCAACAAAGAGACAGTCAAAAACAGTGATGTCCTGTTTTTAGCTGTGAAACCTCCCATAATTCCATTTATCCTTGATGAAATTGGCTCGGACATAGAGGATCGGCACATTGTGGTCTCATGTGCTGCTGGTGTCACTATCAGCTCCATTGAGAAGGTGAGAATTTCTAAGCCCTGACAAATACATTTAAGCTACGCTGAAGGAAGACAGTGGCCAGCCAAAAAACTGCCTTTGAGAGCTCAAGGAGTTATAATAGCAGCGGTTTTATCTGTTTAAACATAGAAAGAAGGGAGCTGTGGATTTGGTTGTAGGAGCAAAAAGAGAGGAGTGCAGGATTGTTCTCCAAACCCAAGTCATGTCCATTGATGGAGCTCAGTTGAGGAGAGGAACTGCAGAGGAAAGGATTCTGTACTGCTCGCCCTTCCATTCATTTTGCTTCAGAAATCAACTCCCATCCTTTTACCACAGCCCCACCAATTCCAAGTCCTAAAAATCATTTTACTAAACTTATTTATTCTGCCACCTGGTTGGAATTCTGAAGAAATCTGTATTTTCAGGGAAAGTTCCTCTGATATCGTAGATACCATTTTCCCCCCAAGTAGAAATAAGAGTTAATTTATGTATTCAAGAATGGTATTTTGGGACATCGGACTCTTTTCTTTTACTGGCTACTGAGGTGTGTGAGTGTGTACCATGCTGTCAAGCTTCAGCCAATCTTTGGCAGCCCTGCAGGGTTATCAAGGCAAGAGACTAACAGTTTTGCCATTACCTTCCTCTGCATACCGACCCTGGTATTCCTTCATGGTCTCCTATCCAAATACTAACTAGGGTTGATCCTGTGTAGCTTCTGAGATCAGCCTAGCTAGCCTGTCAGATCAGAAGCATATTTCCCAGTTATGTTCAAACATATCAATACACAGGATTCATTTGTCATGGGATGGTTTTGGTAGCATAACATCCGTTCATTGACTTTACAACTTTGTTCTTGTGGTTTTTGGCCCTCCAGCATAGTCCAGGGACAACATATCCTTATAACTGGGTCAGTTGTAAATTGTTAGTGCTCTTTATTCATATTGGCATTCCAGAGAAAAGGCATTATTGGTGTCATCTGATCTCAAGCTTCCTGAAAAATCAGGCTAATATTTACTAGGCTTCATCTCACAAAGGTGTCATTGGTGAGGGGAAGCTTTATGTGATGGGTTTGAGAAAGGTTCTACCGTGTATTGGGTCTTTCCTAAAAGTACTACATACATGTTGAATGTTACAGAAGCTTGTGTTGGCTGCCCTCTCTTTTTTTGTGTGGTTTGTTGCTCGATGAGTGACATCAAGAGAGCAAAATCAAGAGAACCAGAGTGGTGTAGTGGTTAAGAGCAGGTGGACTCTCATCTGGAGAACTGAGTTAGATAGCCTACTCTTTTTCATAAGTGGTGGAGTCTTATCTGGTGAACCAAATTTGTTTTCCCATTCCTTGTCTGGACACATTCCTGCTGGGTGACTTGAGACACATTCCTGCTGGGTGACTTGAGCAAGTGACAGTTCATTTAGAATTCTCTCAGCCCTACCTACCTCACAAGGTGTCTGTTGTGGGGAGAGGAAGGGAAAGGCATTTGTAAGCCACCTTGAGTCTCCTTACAGGAGAGAAAGGGGGGATATAAATCCAAAACTCTTCTGATTATAACAAGGTCTTACTGGAGACAGTGGGCACATAATGGTAATATCCAACAGGATGTTATACAATAGTTGCAGTCAGCAAATAAAGACATCGTTTTATGCATCTAGTCTGAATTGATGGGGAGTCTACACTGAGTAATGGTCATGGTAGGGAATTATCTCATCTTGAGTTTTTCTCTGCCTCTTTGTAGTTTGCTGTGCAAGAGGTCATTTTAGATGTCAGTTGTATGCAAAACATTAATTTGCCTTTCCCGTTTTTGCATCTCCAGAAACTTTCTGCCTTCATCCCCACCCCAAAAGTAATCAGATGTATGACCAACACACCAGTGATTGTACGTGAAGGGGCCACTGTCTACGCTACAGGATCTCATGCTGAAGTGGAAGATGGGAAGCTCTTAGAACAGCTGATGACAAGCGTGGGCTTCTGCACTGAGGTGGAAGAAGACTTGATTGATGCGGTCACTGGACTCAGTGGCAGTGGACCTGCTTACGTATGTGCTGTTTCTTTCCTTTAAGAGGCAAAGGGGACCTGTTGGTAAAAGTGCACTAGCAGGGACTAGATTGTCACATGAGATGGCTCAAACTGTGGTAGTTCTGCTTTGGGGCTTCATAGTGACCGTTCTGCTCTCCAGAATGTCCTCAGAGCACTGGTTTGTTCAAATCCATCACATGAACTGGTTTGTTCAAATCCATCACATGCCAACAAACAATCCATTGACAGTTGTTGATTGGGATGTTCTCCTTAGTACCTTATGGATGTGTTTTGGATAGAAACAGTCTGTAGAATGAAACTGCTTGTTTGAAGGTCCTGGATGAGTATCATGTATAGATGCATCCATTGTTGAGGAAGATGAGTTTTCTCTGCTTTAGGGTGCCTGTCATGATTCGGGGGGGGGGGGGGGATATGGAGATTCACCTTTGGAGATCCCAGCTTTATTTCCTTGTGATACTTCTTCTAATTTTACAGGCATTCACAGCCCTGGATGCCCTGGCAGATGGAGGAGTGAAGATGGGACTTCCTCGCAGGCTAGCTGTCCGGCTGGGAGCTCAAGCCTTGCTGGTTAGTATCTTCTTTGTTTCTTATTCAAGACACGTTAATATGCTGCTCCATGATCTGCAATTTTTGATTGAAAGTATCCTTTCATCATTTTCATCTGAAATAATCTACATCTTTTAAAGTTCATGAGAAAGTATTCTGCAGCCTCAGATCAGTTATCTTACTGCAGCATCAAGAATAGAAGGAAGTACTGCAGGAAGGGTTAGTAGGCTGTCAATGGTGATTCAGATGTGTTATGCAAAGCAATCTTCCAATTCTCCAAGTATCTGGCACGCTGGATGCTGTTGCCTTTTGTGGCCGGAATCACCTTGAGCAGTTTTCATAAAAAGGAGCTTAACCAGTTAAGATAGCATCAGAGACAGGCTAAAGCTATTGTTGCAATTTCCCATGAGCTTTTTTTACTCCTCTTTCCAAAACTGCAGGGAGCTGCCAAGATGCTCTTGGATTCTGAAGAGCATCCCGGACAGCTGAAGGACAATGTGTGCTCTCCAGGGGGCGCTACCATCTATGCCCTACATCTCTTGGAGAGTGGTGGTTTCCGATCGCTGCTCATCAATGCTGTGGAGGCATCCTGCATCAGAACGAGGTACACAAATACGTTGTGGAGGGTGAGGAGCAGCCCATTTTTGGTTCTGTCTTCCTATCTGCTAACAAAGTATTTGCTTCAACAGGGAACTGCAGTGCATAGCTGACCAGGAGAAGGTCTCCCCAGCTGCCATTAAGAAGACTTTAATGGACAAAGTGAAACTAGAGTCTTCTACTGCCAACAAAGTTAGCCTGTTTAACCACAAGAATGCAGGCAGCAAGAAGTTTTGAGGAAACTCTGGGCCTTCTAGGGCCGTGCTTTCTTTTTTCTTTCTAGGGAATCTGTAGTTCTGGAATTTGGAGGGAGGCTCTGCCCTGTATCCAGGGTTCCAGAAAAGTTATTTTAGCTTCCAGGTGAGATTATCAGAGGCTAGTAGAAACTAACATTTCTGCAGGGGAGGGAAGGCAGCATGTGGCGGGTAACCATGTGCTTCTCTTTGTAGTATTTATTGCAGAGTTGTTCAGGCTTTTATGCTATCCTTTCTCCAGGGATCTCAGGAGATGAAGGGTAGGTGTCTTCCTGTCTTCCATTTGTTTGCACAACAAACCTGTGAGGTAGGTTACAGAAACAGTGGTTGTGCAGCTCACCTCAGGAACATGGCTAAATAGAGATTTAAAACTAGATCTTCTTGTCCCAGGTTGATACTCTTTTCTTTTACACCATGCTCTATTAGGCTGGTGGGGGAAAACCAATATTCTTAACTTAGGCCGTTTCCGCACGGCCTCCTTGCGCCCCCACGCCGCCAAGAGTGCGGGCGGCGTGGGGGCACAAGCCCGTTCGCATGCAAGCATGCGAACGGGAGAAGCGGAGGCCGGCAGACGGCAGGCGGCTCCGCATGGAGCCGCCTCTGCGCCCTCCCCCGCCCCACTCACGGTGTCCTGGTAAGCCTGCGAGGCGTGCCAGCCCCGCCCACGCTGCCCTCCGACCCCTGGAGGGTGGGAGGGACAGTGTGAAGCGGGAGCTCTGCGACGCCCCGCAGGCGACGAGAAGGACACCGTGAGTAGGGCGGAGACGGGAGACAGCGTCTTCCCGGCGGCGCGGTTCGCACCGCGCCACAGGGAAGACGCTCCCTCTTCAACAACAACCCTTTAAAGGGTTGTTGTTTAGGGCGGCTTGACGCCACCCTGTGGGGAGGGAAAAAGAGTCAGGTCGCCGCTGCTGTGCGAACGGCGGCCTGGGGGCGCCTTTTTTGGCGCCCCCAGGCCGTCATAAATGGGCCGTGCGGAAACGGCCTTAAGGAATCAGACTGGCTCCTGATCTGAAACTTACAAGTATTGATTGATGCTTGTTGCCTGCCTCATCACAGTGTGGCTGCTGCCCAGTCTGCAGGTCATTCTGGAGCCTTGTTTGTAATTGCTATTGTTCCCATCTTTGCTATGCCGGACTCCATCATTTAATGTCTGGAATCCAACTAAACAGCCCCTACTATGCCGCTCACCATGATACAGGAAAAGTTTGCAGTGCTGTTGTCTCTGTCTCCCTCTATCTTCTCCTGCTCTATGCTGGCAACATGTAGAAGCTCTTAAGTTACAAGTGGATAACCTATGAGATTATAGGAGCTGGCAGAAGCATAGCTCTAGCCTCTCACTATAAAGGTTCAATAACCAATAAAGGTTCGATAACTCGTTGGGCAGACCTGTAGAACTGATTCAGTTTGGTTCACGAGGAAACAAAACAATGAATAGAACACTGCTGAGTTACAAGTAATGCAGGAACAAATTAATGGGTCAACTGTTACCACTGGTAGTTATAACCAGTGAATACTAAAAAGCTTTCCTGAAATAACTAGATGTTTCACCTGTTGCATTTCACTCAGTTTTCCTCTAAGAGTCTTCATTAATTCAAATTGCCCAAAAGATATACTGAGTCCATATGGATGAACGTAAAAGCTCTTTATGTGCCGCACAAGTTTGGCCGAAGGTGGAGTTCCTTTTTCTGAGCACTTAGCAAATAGGATCAGACTCCTTCTCGCACTAGGAGGCTTAAATGAAATCCTTCAGCTAATAGGACAAGCAAAAGGCAACTCCCTGCTTCTTGCTGTAAATACCAGAGCCTTGTATCTTTGAATCAACTTCTATTTTTCTCACATCCTTCATGAGCAAAAGTTCCACCTCTTTCCTATCTCTCCGTAGAGTTTTCAGGACCCACAGGTGACCACGGTCCCTAGGCTACTCTTAAGCTTTGTGAATTTAGATCTTGTCAATTTACTGGAACAATTGCTGATGCTCTAGCCTCGCCCATGTGCAGGGCTCGGGGACAGAGAAATTCCATTTCCTGCCTAATGTGTAATTCTTCCATTTACTGGCTTCACTGCACATTTTCCATCTTCTTATCCCTTCCCTTAATTTCAGAGGTGCTATCTCTTGTACACAAAACAGAAAAAATGTGTCTACTGTAGACATATTTGCATACTTCTGTGATGCGAAGTTTTATGTGGAATACCTCAGAATCAATCTTTCTACACTATTGTTTTGCAATCTTACTTATTTCAAGGTGTTTGACTGCTGAAGGGTAATTTATTTTCTTTCGTCTTTCCAAGGAGAAATTTTGCATTTCATCCTGGACCTTGTCTGTTGCATGTCCCTGTATTATATGTGGCAGGAGGGAGGAGCAGGGTTGAGGAGGAAATTGAAGGGGCCAGAATCTCAGAGGCTGCTGTTATCTATGATGGAGGCATGCCTACACAACAGAAGTAGTGTAGGGAGTTTGAACAGAGGTCTGGCTGCATTGACCAGGATGGCTTTGACTTCAAGGTATACTGACCACTAAAAATGTTCAGAACATAACCCAGATTTTGTGAGGTCACTAACAGAAGCTAACTGCAAGGCCATTATTGGGTTATAATTTGGGAACACGGATCCAGGTAGCTTTTTCACTTAATCTTGCCCAATGCTCCTCCTTACGACCTCGCTTTTGTCCATGTAGGTCCTATGAGTTACAGCACAGATGTTTTGGTTGGTCATAAGGGACCCCTCCTTCCTTTCTCATTATTAGGAAAAATGGTTACATCCAACTCTCAGTATGTTGTACTTTACTGCAGACTAGTTTCTGAAATACTTGCTGGATATCCTGCTTTTATTGTCTCTGCGTGTAAAACATTCCTCTACAGCCTAAATAAATTCTACTGCCTGAGACTGATATGTGGACTATGTTGTATCACTTGCCATTGGCAGTATTTTGGATAAGAGATTTCTCTTGCTTACATATGGAAACTCAGTGACTGTCTACAATACAGCTCAGGGCTGACTTCAGGTTTCTTACTGAAGATTGGCGGTAGATAGGTCTGAAACCATATGACATGACAGCAATACGTAAAATAAAACAAGAATGTTAACCGGTAGCTGCTCTAAACTGTGCCATTTTTATGGGAAATGTGTCTAGCTAGACTCATTATATTTATTCATATCTAAAGGACATCAGTGACCCAACTACAGACTTTCGCTTGGTGTCTTCTGGGTGTTTTGTCATGAAAGGTGGCCTACCTTCTGTTGAGGAGGGTTTTCTGTAATTCCTTCTACTTTATGGAATGGACTGGGAGAGACATTGTCCTTAAAAAATTTAAAAGGCTCTGTAACACTATTTTGTTTACTAGAGTGTAAATTGTAGACATTTTATTTATGGTAGGAAGTTGGTAGTTCACTGGTCATTTTTGAGTATGTATTGTAAGCCACCTTGAGCCATGGAGAATGACAAGATACAAATGTTTAAATAAAATAAATTTTCATTGTCTGCCTGATGAGGGCATCTATAAAACAAATCATTTTGCTTTCCCCTTTCCTCTAAAACTTGGTGCAATCAAAGATACATCCTTGCTTATTGTGTAAGACTTAAAATAAAATTGCCTGGAGGACTGAAACAGAGCAACTCAGTGTTCATCTGATCCTAAGTTCAAGACTATAAATCTCTGCTGCTTCATATCATTGATATCTACAATCTGATACAAAGTCAGCAACACTTAATCCTGCTGAAACCTGGGGATTATGCATACCAAACACTGTGTTGGATTGTGGCCTGTGCTTTTAAACATCTATTGTTTTTATTAGTGTTGCAATCAGTTTGGATGTATTGTTCGTGTAAAGTCAATTGCCATTGCAGAAATGTCTTTAAAAGAGGTTTTTGAACAATTTTAAAATGTGCTTAAGATGCTCATATTTCATCTTTCTCTTGAAACAAGAGCTGAGACAGTTTACAAAATTTAAAAAGATCCAAAGAGTTTTTAAATAGCTGAACTAATGTTCCAATAGTTTTTAATAGTTCATAGTTCAACAGGCTGTTAGTGTAATGTAACAAAACAGAAGCCCAGTTACACCTTAAAGAATAACAACATTATTCCAGCATAAGGTTTTGTGAGTCAGAGTTCACATTTTCAAATGTAACGGAAAGGGAAAAAAACCTTTTTGTGTCTGTGTGTATACAGATGTAGTAGAAAGAAATACATGTGTATGTGTGTGATTCATAAAAGTGCATGCTGGAATTAATATTAATCTCTGAGGTGCCACTGGACTACTGGTTTGTTTTTTCTATAGAGCAGGGGTTTCCCAATCTTTTTCAGTCTGTAGACGACTTTGGAATTCTGAGAGAGGGTGGCAGCCAACTACAAAATGGCTGTCACATGAGGCGGAGCCAATCACAAAATGTCAGGGAGTAAGGTCATGTATAACTAATAGTAACTCTTTTAAGATTTCAGGTAGAATCTCTTTTAAATGCTTTTCTAAAGGAATATGTTCTTGCATATCTTCAGTCAGACAGTGAAGATCCTTGTGCTGTGGTGGCAGCTGCTACCAAAGCAACTTTTAAAAATTTACACCAAAATCAGATCTGCAGTGACCTATTAGAGCCCCTGTTGGACAAAAATCCATTTGAGGATTATTTGAGGATTATGCATTTGAGGATTATTCATCTTTACATGCTGCACTTCCCAAAACCATTATTTTGTGCTTTATTGAACATGCTACTTTGATGCAAGAGTGTGTATTTTTACTTCAAACTTTCAAATAGATTGTGGGGGGGGGGGGGTGTTAAGCTCGGCTAGGCACTAGAACCCAGGTGGAACATTCTACAACAAAGAAGGTCTAGCAGGTTGAGTTCTGTGGCAGAGGAATATACAACTCTACTAAAATCTTTTTCTCAGACAGATTTAGAATAGGTCTCTTCCCCCTTTTCCGATAAGAGCTCTAAAAAAATCAGGATAAAAACCATCCACAAAAGTTGGGTCTATTCACATGCCCTCAAATGCCCTTTTATATAGTGTCCTGAAAATTGGAAGCTAACCAGCTCTTGAAGGCAGCACAGAAAAGTTGGAACCACAGAACATTAATGTTCTTTGTGGCAGTGACAGATTTTCCCACTGTCCAAGAGTGTTTTGACTTCTAAACAGATTTTCCCACTGTCCAAGAGTGTTTTGACTTCTAATCTCATTTCTTGTTGCTTGTGTTATTCTTCTTTCCTGTAATTGCCTAATACAATATATTTTTTCTGCAACCATAAAGGGAAAACATAATACAGAAGAAATTGTGTGCGCAATTACCTATAAGGCCAGCTGTTAAAATCCCAGTAATTGTCAGTCCTGAAACATCCATGCTCACTAATCATAATTAGAAATGCTAAACTGTTCCCTATTTTTATTCTAAACATGCTATACAAGATGTTCCACCAGAGGGAGGACTTACATAATTTAGAAGTGTAATATCTTAAGCTACTTTAATGCTACAATTTTAAGCATTCTTACTACCTACCACTGAACGCAGGACACACTTATCTTTGTACTGCTTAAGGTTCATCAAATTTGGTCAGTGGGACCAAGAGTTTGGGGGAAGTAGTGATCAAACATCAAATAGTTCTGCAAACTGTGGCTACGTTCCCTTCTCACTGCACAGAGTGTGTAACAGACTTCTCTCTGTGATACACCTTTGAAGATGCCAGCCACAGATGTAGGCGAAACGTTAGGAACAAGATCTACCAGACCACAGCCACACAGCCCCAAAAAACCTCAACAACCAGTTGAATCCGGTCGTGAAAACCTTCGACAATACATTGTGGCTATTTTGTGTCTAAAACAACATTTGGAAGTAAAGATACCAGCAGAAGCGTCATTCTCTTCAACAGTCAGTCCCAGCCCTTTCTCTGACAGTTATATTTTATTATTATTGGTAATATTATACGTAAATATTTTGTTTGTCCTTTATGGAATGATATGTAGTTACCAAAGCTTGTGCATCAGGTTTCTTTCTGGTCTGCTTGAGACAGTTTTCCTCAGACTTCTAATTTTTTTGTATTTCCTTGTATATTTTTATACTCACATTCTGAAGGTTTTGGAATGTGGAGTTAACAAAGTTCTAATGTATTGTAAGCCACCTACAGGGAGATGTGACATGAAAGACTTGATATTTGTGCATGTATAAGTTCAACAGCCAATAGTGTGGGTGGGCGAGTAGGGACAATGTAAAAGAAAAAACAGGATGTAAAAAGGGGGAGGGAATACTGGGGTGTATATGAAAAGTGTATGAAAAGGCTTGTGGGGTGAGTAACTGTCCACTAGCATCCTTGTTCTTGCTTAATGCCTGTTTATGACATTATCTCCCTGTCTTTACAGCCCATGGTGAGAACAATGTTACTACATCCAGAGTAATTGTTTTCTGTGCAGTACAGAGAAAACCAGCTTAATATTTGCTATTACTATTATTGTGGTTATGGGCCCTAGTAAATTGTCAGGATTCTACAGAATGCAGTTAACAAACTGGTAAAATCATTTGGTGAGGCCTGTGTTATGGAGCTGTTCCTAAAGAATCCCTTAAATATATATTTTAACTGCCTCATGTGTTTTCACACTGTCCAATTTAAACCAGTGTTCAAATCTATCCTTGATTACATGTATGCAGTGTATGAAACATTTGCTACTTCTTCCAATTGCAGGATAATGAAATGTACCCAACCATTCACTCCCAAGCAGGAAGCTACATACTTCTGAGTCAGTGGATTTAGAAAGGTGTAGCTCCTATCTCTTGCCTTAAACCCTTTTGGGGGTCACCATAAATTGGCAACAACTTGACAGCACTTTACATAAGCAGAGCTGCTGTAAGAATTTTGAAGAATCAGTATGATTCTTCCAACTTTTCTAAAAAATCAGAAACCAGTTGTAGGAGGCTGGAAACAGACATAAAAGAGCCATATACTTCCACCCCTACCCATGGAAATGTGAAAAAAGCAACTTTGTGAAAAAGCTGGTTTCCAGCATAAAGAAGGCCAGAAGGGAGGGAACAGATACTCCTCAGTTAAATGGTGTGGCATCCAGAGACTACTTTGGTTGAGGAAACAGTTCACAAAGTTGAGTTTGGCAGCCACCCTCCCCCACCATGCCCAAACAATTATTGTTTGCACCAGCTCACAAAACCTCACCTAACTTGGTTGGTATCATCAGAAGGGTCTCCTGAAACCCCCCTGAAATTTTGGTGCTGCTGCGCTACCCTAAAAACTGCGCCCCCTGAAAAAACACTAGAAAATACAAAACACACACACAAATGAACCTGAATTTTTGTGCCCCCCACTAGGGGGTGCCCGGGGACATAGGGTACCCCATGTCCCCTAGGTAAATATTCCACTGCCCTACAGTACAGATTGTCAAATTTGCATCATAGTCCTCTCTGTGATTTTATTCTAAGAGCTGATCTTCGTATACACTGGTATCAAAGATTCCTTACCCTGCCTCTTGCAACATTGATAAGCAGTCTGCGCTAAGCTAGTGTTCCCCACTATATTGAGAGACTGTGTCTCCCCCTTGGGTAACATTATGGTTGTGAAGTTTGTTACCAATTGGCTGGACTGTTTTAATATCATGGGAAGATCACATATATTTTAACTCTCCAGAGAGGATAAATGTGTCAACAAAATATACATCCTCTAATACACACACCATGACCTCCTTCACAACTACAGGCACCCAATACACTTACCATATACTTTACTACAACATACATCCTGCAATGAAGCACTTTCACTGCAACACAACATACTACATCTAGATAAACGGTAAAGGGAAAATTGAAAATTCTGCTTATGCCTTACAGTTGAGGGGTGGGAGTTAAAATTACTCAGAATACAGGCAACTGTCATTCAGTCTTCCCTTCCTATTGCAAGTACTTTGAGAAAGAAAGGGTTTTTTTTAGTGAATGGGATTAGCACATTAAGGCCTAACCTGCTGAAAATTAGTGTGGTATAGTAGTTAGAATGTCAGAGGACTTGGGAAACTCATATTTGACTTGAAAACTTGCTGGGTGAACATGGGTGTCACACACATTCTGCTTAACCTATCTCATGGGGTAGTTTCAAATAAAGTCTAGGAGAGAAGAATGATATAAGGTGCTTTGGGGGCCCATTGGGGAGAAAGGTGAGGTATGTATGAGGTAAATAAACATGACTGTGTGAAGCTGCTTAGTCAGACCACTGTTCTATTAATGTAAATGATCTGACTGGGAGTACTGGTTATGGTGGGTTTTCCGGGCTGTGTGGTCGTGGTCTGGTAGATCTTGTTCCTAACGTTTCGCCTGCATCTGTGGTGTTAGAAACAAGATCTGCCAGACCACGTTAGGAACAATATCTACCAGACCATGGCCACACAGCCTGGAAAAAACAACCCCAACCAGCTGAATCCGGCTGTGAAAGCCTTCGACAATACATTGACTGGGAGTAATTCTCAGGGTCTCATGGAGAGGTTTTTTACATTATCTACTACCTGATCCTTTTAACTGGAAATGCCAGGGACTGAACCTGCAACCTTATATACACTATAGTGAACCCCATCTATTAATATGTATTGACTGTCAAATGAGCTAACCGGTTAAATCTCTGCCCAGTTACAGGCAAATCTCTGCATACATTAAAAAGACTAATGGCAATTGCTTCCAGTTGCTCCTTGTTGTGCAGAGTCAGAGCTACACTCCGGCATCCATGGCAGGATTCTAACTACATACTTAGTTGAAATAGCTTTCATTTGACTCAGACAGTTTTCAGTCTGAAGAAAAGTGGCTTTTCTGCCGTCATCAGCCAAAAGTGAGCATCTGAAAATGGCTATCAAAATCAGCTGAACTACACAAGGATGCCTTTCACACAAAAAAAACTACTCTGGTTCAGCAGAAGTGTTTGAAGCAGATTCACACCCATGACTTCTCTTTTCCAACCAAGTTTTAATGCTTGGTAATGGCGGAGGGGAGGGGGGGAGAGATGTCTCCTGTTTGAATTCCAGAGAAAACAAGGGGGTCTGCATCCTGTTTCCCCATGTTCTTTACCACAGTAGTTGCTGCAGCATTCTTGTCCCAGGCACCTAAGCAAGAAACAGCTGTGAGAGCTGCTTCCCTGCATCAGCATTTTCAGCCTAGACCTCTCTGCTCCTTGCAATTTCCGCAGTTTTGAGAAAGTGTAGACACAGCAAAGACTGAACAGAAGTGTGGGGAGGGGAAGAATTCCTAAGGGGGAAGGGGGACTGCAGAGTGGGCATTAAAATCACGTACTGAGGTATGGGTCTAGCTGCGAAGGGAGATGAAAGAGAGAGAAATCTTTTTGAGGCTCATCATCCTCTCCCATTCCTGTAAGCTTCCCATGTACTGTGTATGTAAGCAATCTAATTAGTCTGTGATCCAACAACTGCCTGTGCAATTCTTTGGACAGCTAGCAGGTTCCAAGTGACAGCTGCAGCAGACAATGTATTGATAATTTTAACACTGAGAAACCAACAGACATCAGGGCTTCTGCTCCCTAAGTGCCTCTGTTAATTTTGGGCTGTTGATAACTGGCACATATTGCCTCTAGAGAAAACCAGCCCTAATCTAGTCTAGGCAGTTCTGAACCTCCCAGAAGTCCAACCCATGGCTGATTACATATAATCAGTCTATTTTGAGATGTGGGTCTTTGTCAAGGATGTGTCTGTCAAGAATGTAAGCTGGGAATGGGGGGGGGATCCCTTTGACAAAATCCCTTTGGCCTTTCCTCACAATAATTTTCCAGCTTCAAGCTATTTTTCAAATAGTAGCAGGTTGCAGCATTGCTGGGTGAATAACCTTAAGGTAGAGTGGCTAGGGGAGGGGGGGAGTGATGGACAAAATAGTCCACATGACTTTCTAGTAAGCAAGGCTGTCTGGTTATAGCAAATCAGTTCAGAAAGTGCTGGCTCAGGCTTGCTGAACGTGGTAAAGCAGTGGAACAGGTACTATATGGTAATGTATTCATTAGCATGGAAAGAACTGCCAGTCATTTTACAAAGGTGTTTAGGCAAGTATTCTGAGCATTGCAGATTTGGATGGACCAGGTCCAGACCTGTCCTTCTGAGCCTTTGCCAGAATCCTCCATTGGACTGTTATTCCCACTGCTTGTTTATAGTGATTCTATAGCTTTTTTTTTTTTGGCTGTGTCATATAAGTCTGCCTCTCACTAGCTTAATTGAGGTCTGATTTCTTCAGCAGCAGATTTAATCAGAGCCAGGAATGATGCCTTTACCCAGTGCTTGGTTCTTCCCTGGAACATATAGAATATTACAGAGAATTGAGCATCTGACAAGACTCCTGCTGCTTTCCAGTAATCCAGCCTTTACACATCAAGATTTTGATCCACGGGCCATAACTTCCAAGAAGGCTCGGCTCGAGGCCCAGAATGCTTTTAAAATAAATTGACTGCCCAGCAGAAAAGTTTTACCAAAGGGGAACACTCCCCAGCCAGTTTTTGCAAGTTCTTTGCGATGTAAATTCAGCTCCCTTCAGAGTTTTCTCTTTATATTGGTAAGGGAGCTTTGTGGTATAAAGAAGCATAACTGTAGAAGAAGAGTTTGGATTTATATCCCCCTTTCTCTCCTGTAAGGAGATTCAAAGGGGCTTACAATCTCCTTTCCCTCCCCCCCAAACAAACATCCTGTGAGATGGGTGGGGCTGAGAGAGCTCCGAAGAACTGTGACTAGCCCAAGGTCACCCAGCTGGCAGGTGTTGGAGTGCACAAGCTAATCTTGTTCACTAGATAAGCCTCCACAGCTCAGGTGGCAGAGCGGGGAATCAAACCCAGTTCTCCAGATTAGAGTACACCTGCTCTTAACCACTGCACAACACTGACTCCCATATAAGTCTGTACCATATGTGGACAGGCAATCACTTTTGTATGAGAGTTTAGGCTAGCCTTGTAATTTTTATTTTTGTGCTCTTGCCTGTGTACGAACTGTTGGTATATTTTTGTCAGCTTCTGATGTCAGCATACTCTTAGATGGAGCAGTTACCAGGATGCAGGGCTTCTGGCAGGGCCAGCTGATGCTGATGTCCACCAGTGCATTTCCTGATGCCCACATTCGCTCCCTTCCTCTGCCTGCTTGTGATGTGAGTGCTTCGCCACCCACAATCCCAGCTGCATACGCTGCCCAACTAGGGGTGCTGGGAAAGATTCAGATATTTTGGGAATGGAGCTTGGAGAAAGAAGGCTCTGGAGAGGGAGGGACCTCATCAGGGCACAATGCCATAGAATCCCCCCTCCAAAGCAGCCGTTTTCCCCACAGGAACTTGTCTCTGTCATCTGGGGATCAGATGTAATCCCAGGAGTCTGCAGCCCCCACCTGGAATATGGCAACTCCGTACCCAGTGCTGACAGGGGAAGGGCATAATAAGTGGTGCACACAGCAGAGGTGCTCCTGGTGGCTATGGTAGTGGCCTTTCTAGCCGTACCCACTGCTCAGCACAGTCAGGGAAAGTGCATGAAAGATGTGACCACAGGCAGAGGGAGACCTTGCAACTGTGGGAGAAGGCCACTCAGGCATATGGGTCTGTAGCAAGAGGGGTTAGTAGTGGGCCCTGAGCACCCCACCCCCCTCCCATCTGTAACCAGCCGTGTATACGTCTCTTCTCGAAGTGTCTCTTCCGGGTGTAGAATGGGAAGACCAGCAACAGTAACTTTTGCCTTGAAATGTGCTGATCAACAGAAAGAATTCACTTGCTCTTGAAACGGGCTCAGGTATTATGCGTAATATTCTTAGTCCCAGGAGGACTCCAATGCAAAGAGAGACCTTATGTGACCGTTTCAATGTTATCAAATTTTCTGCCTCGTGTATGTTCTACCCGGCGGACTATGCAGAAGAATGAACGAGGAGGCAGAATGGATCGCACCACCTGAAGTTGCAAGTGGAGGGGCTCATTTTTGAATGCTCTCCTACATCAAAAAATACACCAGAAACAGAAAACCAGCACAGCAAGAAAAGTGCTGGGGTGGGGTGTAGAACCTGCTGTGCTAGTTTTCTATTTGCATGAAGAGTTTAAAAAATGCTAAGGAACATAAAATGCAGGGATCTGTAGTCTGAAGTGGTGTAGTCTAAGTCCCTAGTGAAAATTAATTGCCCCTTATGTGGACCACGCCTGATCAGTCTGCGTTAGACTGGGGTCTTCCTTTATCTATTTCTGTTGTCCACATTCCATGGAGATCAACTTGTCTAGAGTTTGCGTCCAAAGCGGAGGACAGGAATTTCAGCCGCGAGGCACCAAACACGGGCCTCACCATAAAAGCGTAGCGAAGCTCACATTGGAAACCACTCTCTTGCCCCGGTCGGCTCGCCAACCTCTGCTTCCCTTTAACCCCTGTCTTGCCACGCGCCCTTTATTACCCCTCCGACAATTATTTAATTTTTCAAAAAGCCCTCCATCGGGCTGTGCGCCTCCCCTTTAAGACTCGGGGCGGTTGCACCGAGAGGCTTCATGAATGGAGGCACGTGACCCAAACATCACGTGACGCGTCCGTGAGCGGCGGCGGCAGCGGCGGACCCCGGACTCTCGGTCCCTCCGTGCGTGGCGCTCTCCCCGCTCCCCGCCCCGGCCCCCCCTCCGGCGGCACCGAGCGGAGGGTGAGCGATTGCGCCTGCACCTGAGGCTGGTCTGCCCCCTCTTGTCGTACGGGGAGGGAATGCTAGTGTGTCCCCCCCTCCACGAGGGAAGGAGCAGAGAAAGAAAAGAGAGAAGCGGAGGGAATTAAAAAAAAAAGGGGGGGGGGGATCTGAGGTGCAATCGAAGACGCTTCGGGGGTGGGGAGCCCCATCCGATTTTTCCTGGGAATCTGGAGGTTTATGGAGTTCAGTGTTTCTTTCTCTGTCTTGAAAAAAAAAGACTCCTGTGTTTTGATGTCCTCGGGTGGGGTGTGGGCTTGTAATGGTCGCGAGGCGGCCAACTCCCCCCATCCCCACCCCCCATATGCTTTTTTTCCTGCTGAGGATTTTTTGGCGGGCGCGGTGTTGTGGGCTCGGTGGGCTGAGGTGTGTTCCCCGTACGATTCTCGCCTCTCCTTTCTCTTTTTCTTTCTTCTCTGATCCCGGACTTCATTTTGCCCTGTTGACAGGTGGGTTTCCTTATTTGTCTCGAGTGAAGATTATGAGGGGGTGGGGGTGGGAGAGGCGATTTTATTCCACGCGTTCCTTCATTCACTTCCCCCCGTGCTGGCGTGACTCCTGATTTAGTTGATATATATTTAAAAATAATTAGTTTGACGTAGCGCGACGGCCCCTCCCCACTTATTTTTGTGTGTGTTTTGTAAGACTGATGTGACACCCCCCCCCCCGTTTACCTGTGGAGGGGTGGTCGTTGCCCCCTGCTCAGTTGTGGCTCTGTGTGTCTCCTGAGATGTGCAGTCATGTCTGCCAACGTTAAAGGGCTGGTCTTGCTGACTCATCAGGTGTCTGGGGCAGGGAGGAAGGGGAAAAGTGTATGCGGGATGGAACTTGGGGTTTGCGGAGGCTGAGAGAGGGCATGCAGGATGAGGAAGTCTGGACATCCTATTTCTTCTTCTAATGCAGTGTTTGGTGTGCAGAACCTGGACACTGCTGACTCATCAACATGAGGTCACCACTAGGTATATGCTGTGCAGAGGGAAGTGGGGGTTTCTCGGGGGCTGGTGGGTCCTGGTGAAAAGGCCAATTTACAAAAGAATCTGTGACAGTAGATTTGCTGACTCATCTTCTGGCAGGGTGATAAGGCAGAAAAGGGTCAGGTTGCAGGCGATAATAGAGAATGGAGTTTACTGGAGCGTCTTTTCTCTGACATGTGCAGCTTTGCAAGCATATGTCACAAAGCATAGATGCACAAAGAGTGACAGAGAACGGAAGTGTTCAGGGGAAAGGATGCTTGTCAGAACTTTGAGAGACCCTTACACGTTTTCCTCTGTATGTGTGGTACGTCTGTTTTGTTTTGTTTTTACAGTGGGAGGGTGAGCTTTGGTTGCGTTTTTGCCTGTGTACCTGCAGGCCTTCTGTTTTGGCTTGTTTCATAATTAGCCTCAGTAAAATCACTCTGTTGACATTGCTCCTTCTGTTCTTGTCTATGCATTTGACATTTTCAAGGGCTCTGTGAAGGAGGTTAGCATGTGGCCCCATGGATGGGTACAGAGATTCAGATCTGTTTAATATACCTTTTGAAGGTCTTTGTTGATTTGAGCAGCACAGCACGTAGATGCAACAAGTGCAGGCTGTCCTCTGCTGAGTCCTTAGTGGGAAGTCCCCACAGTAAAGCTAGCTCGAGCATGCTGTCATCTACAGTCAAAAGTCTGGAGGGCAGCTTGTCCTCCACCAGTCTGATAGTGGTTTAGCTGTGAGGGGATGGGCAATCTAATTAGTATGACTTAGATGTGCAAAAGACTGTCATGAAGGTTGTTATGCTCTCTGTGTAATGATAACTTGCCTGGGTCTGATGTATTTTGACACTGACACCAGCATGGACTTTTCCTTGAGATACGAAAGCAGAAAAGCTGTACAGTTATTTTTTAAAAACTCATCTACTCCCTGATCTGTGAAAAGTTAATTCAGACCCTAACAGGCACATGCATAATATCCCAGTCTCTTTATGTTTTTCTCTTTGGCACTGTTCTTTCGTGTGTGTTTTGCTTTTCTTTTTCTTTCTAGAAAAATTAATGGATCTCATAACGTAATACAAGTCCAAGCTAAGTGAATAGAGGGAAGGTATTTAGTAAAAGTGCTTAGTTTTGAAACGCAGCTTCCTGCAACTAGGTGTCCTCAGGTATGAGAAACAGTGTGGCACGCTTCTTCCTCTGCAGGATGAACTGTGGCCCTGGGAAATGGTTTCTCCTTGGTTTTACAGCACCAGGCGGGAGATGCAGTTGTCTTGTTTACTATTCTAACGTCTTGGACTCTGCAGCATGGACAGTATATGCTCCTCTGGCTGTATTTGATTATTGCAATAACTGACAAAGCTTGTGGCCAATAGGAAACTAGCTTTACATGATAAGAGCAAGATAAAGATAATTATAAGGATGTGTCAGATCAGTTCAGTCTCTTGATTTGTCTGTCCCTCTGAGTAAAAGGTGCGTTCATGACATACTTTGAATGTAAGCATATTGGGGAGACTCTGCCAGGGGCCACTCATGTCTGCTTTGCGGAAGCAAGATTCTTTGGTGTGACCACTTGTTGCTGGAGACTTTACAGTGTAAGCAGCTCCTTTTAGATTCCTTGACCAGGTTAAGTTCTTTAGCAATGGGATCCAAATGTATAGAAAGACTTTTGAGACCCTACATGTAGGTGAGCTTAACTGCAAGGTCGTGAAGGTGGCAGTTTCTAGAACCATGAACATGCAGAGGGGTGCAGTGCAGGACTGCAGCTGCTGTCTAGTGTAGTTGCTGAAAAGCCTCCCACTGCAGGATCTTCTCCAGTTTGTTATCGTCCTGTCCGTTGCATTTCTCATCCTTTACAGCTGGGCTTCCCAGTGATGGAGCTGTTCCTGGCTGACTTTGATGCTAGAATGGGTGACGACACCATATTTACGCTAGTTTGATGGCACAGCTTTGTGAATCAAGAATGTTGAGAATGAGGCCTGTGTTGAATCATGCGCTGTGCTGTCAGCTCTGTTGTGAGCAAAGAATTGGCGGCGCTTGTGCTGAGTGCAGGACTTTTGAGTCCTAGCAAAATGTGTTGAGGCTGCACTTTTTCCCTTTGCAGTCGTCGCACTTGGCACTTTCCAGTGCGATCTTTCTTCGGGAAGCTGTCAAAAAGCTGAGAAATCAGCAGTCTAGGGAGTTAGACCAAGTTTGTCTCTGTCTGGATGCCAGTTCTCTCTGGTTGTCCTCTTTGCAGGCTGTTAATAAGGCCTGTTTCTGTGATCAGTAGGTCGGGACTGTGGAAGGTCTTATGAGCCTGGTGCTTGAGAACAAAAAGAGCAAGTGTGGTTAGTGTGCTGTCTCCTAGTTTCCCTGCTAGCCAGTGAAACCATACATTTTACCTAGGAGGAAGTACTACTGAAAATGATGCTTTTTCCTAATGAGCATGCGTGGGATTGTAGTCCTTGCTGTTTAAAATAATCTTTGTAGCTTTTCCTTGGGACAAACTCAATACGTCATATTTATTGTTAAAGAATATAAGCTCATTAGCCCTTAATATATAAGAGAGGGTGTAGATACCTCACAGGCTGAGACTTTGGACTTTCATTTCTAGTAATCTTCTGCAGTAATTTCCCAGTTTGCAAGGAGGGGCAAGTACACTTCAGAGCAGCATCTTTTTTGTGCCATCTTCTCTCTTTCTCAGTGTTAATAAGTAACTGTGCACTTTAAACTTTTAACTGCATTTGTGTTAGACCCTTGTGGCACTCAACATCTATATTGTCCGTTGGGTTGCCATTTCCAGGTGGGGACTGGAGATCTTCCGGAATTACTGCTAATCCCCAGACAATAGAGGTTTTCTCACATGGAGAATATGTCCACCTTGGAGGGGAGATTTTGTGGCATTATAACCTGCCGTGGTCCCTCCCCAAAACCTGCTCTCTCTAGGTTCTCCCCCCCACCCAATTTGCCCCCAGGTATTTCCCACCCAGGAGTTGGCAACCCTAATTGACCTCCAAGTGAACATGTTCCCTCTGATTTCTAAAGAACATCACATGGGCTGTGTGAAATTTAAGATAGCTTTTTTTGGTACTTGATTCAAGGGCAAGGTTGACATTTTGTTATATAGTTCATTTTCTTTAGAAAGTCTACAGTTTCTCTTGTGTGAGCACTAGCAAGTGACCAGATACTTTTTCTAATATCTCATGAGCAAAATCTACGATAGAAGAAGGGGTTGGATTGAAAATATCAGTGTGGTGACTGTTCTGTGAGGGTGGGGACAGTCAATACTTAATTTGCATTTCTGCTGCTTGTAGGCATTTGGCTACATATGATTTTTAAGCAGAAAAAGGTTGGGGGAAATGAAAGCAAAAAGACTTTGCTGTCACGTATGCCCCGGCATTTATTTAACCATTACTATCTCAATTAATTTTAAAATAGTATCAGAGGCCTTTATCAAGATTTCTGTTTGGAGAGGATGGCTGTGCTACTTACTGCCCTAGCCTCTAAATTCAGGAGTATAGCAATGATTTTTTTTCATTGTTCACAAATGTCTAGGACTCCTAGGACTGCCACCTGTCCATGTTATAGACAGTACAGCACAGTGAACTAAGTGCCTTTCACTTTAAGATCAGTAATTGGTTAGAATCCTCACATCTGTTCCAAAGGAAAAAAAAATAAGTTGGTGGGTCCCCCTAGTAAGGCAGTGAGGACTGACAGTGTTACAGTAAGGTAAGCCTTTAATCAGTGACCACAGCCATGTCCTTTGGGCATAAGCAGTTTGCTTGTCAGCATTTCCGTAGTGCTCTAGGAATAACCGAGTCGTTGCTTGCCTATTAGTGATCTTGGAAAGCGCTGAAGCCATCCCTTCTGGGGGTGCTGCTGGGGGACCGTTTCTTGGCTTTTGCTGACACCAGCTTGTCTTAATTCTCTGCTATAAATGTGAACTGATGTTTTATGCATTTAACAAACAAGAACATGGGCTGTGGGGGAGATGCATTTATTATGCCATGTAAGTGCTGATGTGCTTAGTGGGAGGTAGATGTAAAGACTATCCCTGTCTGAAGGCACATAGTGACTTCTCTACCACCAACACAGCCCTGGTCACAACAGCAGGTTTTCTTCTTTCCTAGGGAATAGCTGTGGCTTCTGAGTTGTTCCAGAGGAGCACCTAAAGGTAGAGTACTCAACTAATACCTATAGTGTATGGGGTGGAAGGGAGATGTTTTAGAATATTTATCACTCACAAGACACAGTTCATGTCTTGCTTGGGATCCCTGTTTTTCTTTAGAAGGTAGATGGTCTTAAATACAGTTCGAGGTTAAGTTTTTAGGAATGGGTTTTGCTTTGGTTGTGGGACAGTGTTGGGTCGTTTTGTGTTGTTCAAGTTAGCCACAGGAAACACAAGGCCTGGTAAACGTGCTTATTTCTGGATACCTCGGAATGATTAAAAGCAGCATAATGTTTCATTGCATAACATGCTGGGAGTGCCAGATTTTGTCTGGTGAATGTTTCCTTTTTGTGGTGCCACTTGCTCATTGCTGGTTTGAAACTAGGAAAAAAAGTGGTTCCAATAACATTTTAGAGGTGATAGTCCATTAACAAATATTACAGCTTGTACTTGGCAGTAAAAGTTTGCTCACAAATGTACTTAGTGTCCCAGAGAGGTTATGTTCTTTGTGAATTGTGGCATTGTAATGCAAAATGTTATCCCCCTTAGACTTATACAACAGACACTGAAATTATGAAATGTGAAAGCATCATCAATGTGGTTTTTTAATTAGCTTTCTGATTCCTGATCCTTAAGTATAAACTTACATTTCCGTGCTTATTTACGAAACCATCACTGTGAGACTATTGAGAACCTTAAACTGAAAAGAGTCCACAGTAGGCACAGATTTCCCTGGTGATGCCACATGTTCCGGGAGTTTGGAATAATGTGACGTGATTACAGTAGCAAACTAATGGAGTGACTTTGCATAAACGTGCTTGACTTTTATAGTTCTACGTTTTAAAAATGGTAGATGGGTTTATGAATCCAATTTTTTTGTTGGCTAGAGACAGGAGAAAGTTAGAGCAATCGAATATGGAGAAGTAATGCTTTAATGATTGGAAATTCACCCAGCAAATCTTTCATTTTGTACTGGTTATGTGCTTATGTTTTGTCCCCTGATAATATGAGAATGATTAGAAAGAAACTGAGATTACTATAATTCTGATCAGGGGAGCAAGTTCTCCACTCAGCAGCCAAATCCCACAATCTGCATTGTGTGCTGTAACAACGCAGTTCTCTTGGCATCTGTGTGTTCTCCAACATTACCTTTTTCCCCCCTCCCCACCCTTGCTGTTCAGCTTTCCAGACAAAAGACAGAATCGGTCCACTCTTATGTACCAGGTTCTGTCATAAGGTAGTTTTTTGGGGGGCGGGGGGCGGGGATGTGAGTCCCTCCATGTCTTTCTAAAGTCTGTGTGGTTCCTGACAGTCCATGTAAGTTTGGACCACAGTAGAGAAAGTGGCATAGTCTGTTGCTGTTTTCCTGCCGGGTTGTACTCTAAGGCGTGTTCTGTGAGCAAGGCTGCTAGTATGCTGAGTCAGCATGACTGGCTCGGCACAGCCGTACAGGACCCTGGCTGCCAAGCTATTTTTAAATGTAGTTTCATCCTGCTCTGGCTCCTCCCAGGGTTCTTAATCCTCCCCTCCTGCCCTTCCATACTATTTGCCTCTGTTTTATAGGGAGCTGTGGAACTGACAAGGACAGAGGTGGTCAGGAGCTCTTGTAAGTCTCTTGATTTGGCTTATGCTGGGTAGAGCACATGGGAACTAGTTCCCGTAGGGAGCCCTGCCCACTTTCTCTGCCAAGTTGATGGGCCAGATAAGTAGGTATCTGTGACTGAGTGCTGTAGGAATTGAGTGTGGCAGTAACCTCTGACTTTGCATTCTGTTCCTTGCAGAATCTGACTGCAAAGGCTTGCGTGTTATGACGACCCCCAACAAAGGAAACAAAGCCTTGAAGGTAATGGCACAAAACTGAGGCTTGGCTGTGAATGCACATTCCTTGAGCTTCAGTGATATGTGTGCTTATTGCTGTCCCTGCAGGTGAAGAGGGAGCCAGGTGAGAATGGGACCAGCTTGACAGATGAAGAGCTGGTGACCATGTCTGTGCGGGAGCTGAACCAGCATCTGCGGGGCTTGTCGAAGGAGGAGATAATCCAGCTCAAGCAACGCCGGCGGACCCTGAAGAACAGAGGCTATGCTGCCAGCTGCCGTGTCAAGAGAGTGACACAGAAGGAGGAGCTGGAGAAGCAGAAGGCGGAACTTCAGCAGGAGGTGGAGAAGCTGGCCTCCGAGAATGCCAGCATGAAAATGGAACTTGATGCCCTGCGCTCCAAGTACGAGGCACTGCAGAACTTCGCCCGGACCGTGGCCCGGAGCCCTGTCACCCCTGCCCGGGGACCACTTGCTTCAAGCATGGGGCCCCTTGTGCCTGGCAAGGTTGCCACCACCAGCGTCATCACAATAGTGAAATCCAAAACGGACACCCGGTCTTAGTGAAACGAGCACCGCCTGGGCTTGTGTGTGCAGGGCAGATAGGCACAAAGCTCATCCGGAATCCCCAAAGCACAACCCTCTCACCCAGATGGTCCAGCCACACAGGCACATGCTGGCCTGCTTGTCACTGCAGTCCCCTTGTTTTTAGCTTTGTTCTGGTTGATGTGACTAATGGTAATGCAACCCTTCTGTGTGAGCAGAACCTTCCGCCCAGGGTATTCTGGGAAAAGAAACTGAAGGACCTCCATATCTTAGCCAAAGGGATTTTCAGCAGCATAGAGTAGATTCTTGGGGGGTGGAATAACCCAAAAAGAGGAGGGAAGAGGTCAGAGAAAATTGGGAGACCTGCTCTGCTGTCAGTATCTTCTGATGATTTATACTATTCTTCCAGGGTTGTGTGTCAGCTGTCCAATCTGCTGCTTGTAAATTGCTTGATATCAGTGACTACAATGGGGGTAGTTTGTGTAACCATTTTTATATTAACATCTAGTCGCGCCTCTTGTGTTGAAAGGTGGAATTCCGTGGGACTTTTCCTGAAGCGGGAGGGAAAGGGCAAAACTGCAGTTTCCTGGTGCTTGTGCTGCAGAGAAGGGAAAAGAGACAAGAATGGGCACTGTATTAACCTGCGTCGGGAAGAAGGCAGGCTGTACCATGGTGACTACAGGCCAGTTTTGTGCCTAATGTGTTGCACTGATCAAGACCAAAATCACTAGTTGTTTCATGTGTTTGCAGAGTATCAAGTGTCTCTAGTGTGATGGTTTACACAACCAGTTTATGTGGTTTAAATAGCCCTTTATTTAAGAGAGAAACGTTCATTTTAAGAATCATGGAATCTAAGTTTTCAAACCTAAAATTGGACAAAACTTGTATTGGATAGTCTCCTTTTTAACCTGAGAGGGTGAGAATATTTGATTGTTGTATTCTCGGAGGCATTGCTAGTTTGAAAAAGAAAGTAAATTTTAAAAGTTTCTTGCTAAGTCTTTGTGGCTCTGAGGTTGGTTTTTATAAAGAGTTATCAGACTTTTATTTATAAATAATATAGGAAAAAAAACAAAAAAAGCTAGTCCTGTTTGATATCTTTTTGCAATTGTACCAAAAGTGACTTATTCTTGAACTCCTCACCTGCTTCTTTTGTGCTCCTGTTGTGTTGAGTTGTCTGTGCTCTGAGGTCTTGTGTGGCGCTGTGATGTGATGGTGCCAATGGCCAACTTTGCTGTGTGGGTGTCTTGTGAGCATTCTTTTTGTGTTTGCTTTTCCTGTGCGGAGTGCAGAGGTTTTGTTGGGCATTTCCTGAAGGTCCTGCCTCCTGGAACGATTACCCAGTCAGAGGAAATGGCTTCCCAGGTTACTGAGGGCTGAGGTCAGTCTGCTCATCTGAGGTGTAATCAGAACTGTTTGAGGACAGCTGGCAGACAAGTACTGCATTCAATTATGTCAAAGCTCTCAGTTTGCTTCCTTGATTATGCTTGATCTGTCCAAAGATTAAACCCACTGTTAGAAGTGGGGGTTGAATAGGCCATTTATTGAAGATGGGAGCAGTGTTAACTTAGAGCTGGCCTATGTATATTATTTCTGTTGGTACACTCTTGGGCAGGGTTCTTCTGTAGCTGCCACTACACTCTTTTCCTTTCTTTCCTTTGGCATATTTGCAAATTCTTAGGAAGGTGAGCAGGACGTGATATAAAGGCTAAGGTATCTGTGGTGGTCAGTGTGACCCAGGAAAGTTCAGTTTTGCAGTTCTGTCTATTGGATGTTTAGAAAGTATCACAGGAGTCCTAGTCCCTGCATTTGGTAAAGGAGCTCTGACTGCTCTTGGCTATCATTCAACAGCCAATCTCTTTTGATTGGAAAGGAGAGGCTGTACCTTCTGTGTTGCTATCCAGAAGCAGTTGGTGGTCTCCTTATTGAGAGGAAACATGTTGTGCTCAGTTTGTATTAGTTAAAATGGTTACAGGTGGGCATTTAAAAATTGAGGCTTTGCAGGCAAAACAGTTGCTTTTAGAGCCAGCACAGTGAGTGATTGCTAGCGAGCTCTCAAAAGATGGTAGAGAAAATGAGTTCAGAGTTTCTTGTACGCACCTTTCGTGTGTGCTAGATAAACCGTGATCACCCTCAGTTTTTTGACTGACCATAGCCTGATCCTGAGTTGTAGAATCTAGAATACCTGCAGAGTTTAGAAATGTATATGGATTATGTTGGGCAGCACAGAGCATGACAGCTTTTCAGAACTGTAACACTGTCAGCTTTGATGTTAACAGAGCAGTTGGATCTCATGGCTACATCACTGGGGAAAAACTTCATGTATATACAAAGAAAGGGTGTCAGATACAACGGAGATGGAGAAACAAATCTCAGCTTAGCAGATCCCCAAACACAATATCCAGTGATTACATCAGAAGTGTTTCTCCTCAATTGGATGAAACACTTCTCACTCCTCAACATGTCAAAGCTTGGGCAGGACAATACTTACATGGGTGACAGGGGGAAAAAGAGAGCTTTAAAAGAGCATAGATATATTGCCAAAGTTCTCTCCCTGGTGCTTGCTGTCTCTCTTTGAGTTCATACGTATGCCACCGCCTTAGAGGAGTCAATGGAAGTTTTTCTGCTGTGGAACAAGGTCTGCATTTTCCCATCTTCACTCCTCTGTCGACCTGTATACCTGACTCTGAATCCAGCAGAGCTTTGCTTCTTCTCTCCCACCCACTCATGTTTTGTGCACATTTCTGGAATTTTTTTTTAAATCAGGCAATTGACATGACTGTCCACTGAAACATTTATTCTTGGTATTCTTTAAAAACAAATGGAACATGCTGCTCTAGGCTGCTGCTAGTGGGGAGGCAGTAGATCTGTGTGTGCTGCAAGGGCTAGCCATTTAACAGTCTGTACATTTGGATTCTACTGGAAGTACAACTATTATCTCTAAAGCTTTATTTAGTTTGGAACCTAGTACAGAAAAGAGATAAAGGCAGATCCACTGTGAGCTCCTGGCTCAAGATATGTCTGTATAGTCCTCTGCTGTGAACTCTTATCATTGCACACTTGCTGCTTGAAATGGTAGGCTGAGGCTCCTTCCTCTCACTTGATCTCCTTGTTAACATCCCATCTAGCCTTTTGCCATGCCTTGACATGCTGGGGGTACTTCTGTGATGCTCTCTGTACCTGTATACTGCAAATGTGCAAAGGGGAACTTGGGAATAAGCTGCAAAGAGAGGGGGGAAGGGACAAGGGACTCTGGTTTGGACACAAGTTTGCCTTGGCTGAAGATTCTACCCAAATTCTACCCTGTTTTACTTCCTGTACATTTAGAAGGAACAGGTAAGGGGGCTACGGCTGGGGCATATATTAACAGGTCTTGGCGAGGCCAAAACCTTTCTCAGCCACGACCAGTAGGTTTTAAAATCTGAAAGTGATTGAGCTTTGTAGGGTATATGGAGGATCCTGTGGGCCAGGTTGAAGAGGAGACCACAGAGGTACTGAGGAGACCCCAGGCCAATGACAGAAAAGTTAGAAAACTTTGGAAATAAGTATTGTTCTATCTGGAGTTGCTGCGGCCAGAGCATTCCTGCCTTTCACTATTTCTTATCTCTCTGCCTTTCTAGACACATCCCTCTTCATCCTTAAGCTATGTATTTTCTTCCCTCCATTGCCCTCTATCTTCTAGTCCTTGCCAAAGAAATCCAAATTCTGTGAAAACCAAACAGTTGTAATCTGAGTAAGCAATATTTATGCACACTTGTCAGACTTGTAGAACACAGTAGCACATAACCTGGGCTTTCTGATCACCAAATTTGCGAAGGAAGGTGTGGGCACTAAAATTATTGTAGATTTCCTGATCTGTGAATTGCACAAATGGAATTATGATCCTGGACTGTTGAGCTCAATCATAGCAATTCTATTCTTGTTTTTTGACCGAAAGAATCTGCCTCTCTGTTGCACAGTGGTGTACTTGCTTACAGCCCCAGGGAAAGCAGTACAATGATACTTGCGATGGTCCCATACTTTGGCATTTTAAATGCAGCTTGTGTGTTAATGTGCTTTGTAGGGCTCCCTTTCTAGGGTATAAATAACTCTTCAGCAAAATGAATAGTTCAGATTTCCATGTTGGCTCTCTTGAAACGAACGCTGTCATGGTCATATCACTCTAAACACATTTTAACTGCTCCCTGGAGTTGGCTGGGCTTCCATTGCTGCTTCCTTTTAATGAGTTGTTTACTTCTCTGTTAGATTTCAGCTAATGTTAGATGTTTCCCTGTTGCAAATCTCCCCTTTAGAATTGTACCTCTTTCTGCTTTCAAGGCTTCAGAAGTGTGAAGATGTCTGCAGTCAGGTTGCTGAAATTATAGGTGCTTAACCTCATAGTGTATATCTGGCGTGTTTGCCTTTGGAACATTTAAGGGACTGAAATTCAAATGGGGAATCTTCCAGCTCCCAGGGACCCTTTGCAGCTTCCCCCTTCCCCCATCCCTTTTCAGTGTGTCTGCTTCTACTATTCCTGGGTTCCTCCTGTGTTCCTCCCATCCCAGGTGCCTCTCTTAACCCCTTGCCCTTGATTTCTCTCTGGTATATAGCATTCAGAGTGTGATGGTTCTTGTTTTAAGGTGCTTGTTTGTTTGGTTTTCCTGCTGTGAAGAGTGTTGTGTTTTTAGTTCTCCTTTCTTTATGGGGCATTTTGTTTGATGCGACAGGTGAGGGAGCTTTTCTTTCAACCTGGCTGCAGAGCAAACCTGTGAAGTGTAATTCTGCCCACATGTGGCTGACTTGTGCCGGGGGTCGGGTGGGGGCTTGTTTATGTTGTGGTGAACTGTGTAAAAGTGATCTCTTGAATTATAAAATGATTACTGCTTCCCCTCCAGGGAAAAAAAGAGCAACCGGAACACTGCAGGCTAGGAGCCAGGATACTTGCCATTTGGGCATGGAGACTGCTCGGAGTTTGCACTTAGAGCATGTGCTCTTGGGGATGGGTGTGCACAGGTGTGCCCGCATGTGCAAATAAGACACTGCATTTCTGGTATTTCTTGTGTCAGTATTTGTGGAGGGGTTGGGTGCCCTTTATATATTTGGCACACTCCAAAGAAGTTTCAATATGGCATTTCTTTGTATCACCTACAAACAAAACCTTTGCATACTGATGAAGGTGTGTGAATCGTATGTAAGCTCTAGTGGTACGTTGCTTTCCTTCTTACTGCAAAATGGATGAATTAACTGACAGATGCCTTTGTGCATTTTCCTGATGTCTCAACTCTGTCTGTGGTAGTAAGAACAAATTCTGTTTCACAGGAATATTTATTTCCTGTTTCGTAACATATCTGCTTCCTCTGATAAAACAAAGAGGAGCTGGGGCTGCAAACTCAGTATGCTCCTCCTCATGTACAGAGACCAGGACAAGATCTTATAGCAATCTAGCTGTGAACTTTTGACAAGTTCTTCCACATAGGGAAGATGATTCTTCTCCTTTCTCTGACCCTTTAACTGATGTATATGAGCACTGGATGCTTGTGACTGTTAACTGTGTGAATGAGAGAAATTGTGCAGCTGTTGAGTGAATAGTCTCCTTATTCCCAAAGAAGGTAAGTTACTGCCTGGCTAGGGTAAGAGGAGTTGTGATCCCAAGGTGGTGTGAAACCAAATTCTAATTGTCCTCACCCTCACCTGCAGTTTGCTCTGAGCTTATTACACCCTTTGCCAAACTGGAATGTTATGGAGAAACAAGCAGAAAGTATTCCGAGCACTTAATAGGCTGAGGACAGCTTCTTCCCACCTTAAAGGTGTGGAGGATGTGGTCCTTGCAAGATATTGGTGAGAAATTCACTGCTGCTTTTAAACGTTTCTTAAAAGGGGAAGATGAATATTTTGATTTAAAAGAATGTCCGAAGCTAATAAAACTGAAGATGAATTCCATGTGCCAGGGGTGTAATAGCATATTGTCAAGTCCTGGAGCTCTGCTATACAACAGTGGAGCCCAACTAATTAATCAGTATTTATTGCTAAATTATTGTCCTTTTTAAATCTGTAGATATCTGATAACTGTGGGGAATTTGTTGACACAGCCCCAGTGGAGGTGTTGTTAATTTATTTATGTATATAGTGTATGTTTGTTGATATGAAACATTCTTTATTTTGTATATGACCAATAAACATCTTTAAAGAGGCTGGTCCCTATCCTGTTACTGATCAGCTTTGGGTTGGCAGATTTGTTTCCCCATGCTGATTGAAGCTCTTCAGGTATGACAGTTAGCATGCAGTGAAGAGCAACTTTCTTTCCTGCTATGAAAAACCAAAGTGGTTTCCTGTTCTGAGTACTAGGGACTTCCCAGATGATCTGTTTTAGCACAATGCATGTTATTGTCCTTTTTGCCATAAGTAATTCAAATGAAATTCTGTAATGGAGGGTATTTTCCCTTCTACTGGAAGTGCTACTTGACAAGCAAAAAGGAAGAAGTAGCATATCTAGTATTGGCATTCTGCCTGTTAGGTGATGTCATTCAGGATGGCAACACAATCTTGCATGTACTTTTAAAAAAGAATAGTCTTGTTCCCAGTGGCATGGGGTGTTCCCCCAATGTGCTGGAATAATTTCTCTACTTCTAAAAGATTATCCCTTTCCACATTACCATTTGTGTGTTTTTAAAATTATCCTTGTTTTTTAAAACTTTGAAGTGTATAGTGTGTAGCACTTCTGTTATATACTGCTAATGCTAGAATGCTTATTAAGCTCTGTTTACTCTTTTTTTTTTGAAAAGTACTACAGGGCTATTCTTTTCTTATGCTTGTCAAAGATGCTGGACTCCTAGCATGGAGTTGGGACTTGTGTAACATGCTACTTGTGTAACTACCAGGCTATTTTAGTTGGGTAGAAAGGTGGTCTCCCCCATTTCCAGCTGTCTTTTCAATGGTAGAGTATTATTAGGAGGAATTTGTTACATTCTCACTTTTCACAAAAGGAATAGCTTGCAGATCTCATTGACACAAGGACTGTCCAACTTGGATAAAATCTCTTCATACATACAAAAAAGTGGCTTTACAGAGCTATCTGTAACACAAGTTGAAAGAAGATCCAATTTTTTAAAAGTGCAAACTGTGTGTAACATAGGTTAACTAAACTTCGAAGACATTTATGACTGGGATTTAAAAGCATTCCTAAAGAGTCTTATTGTCAGTTAATCTTAAATTGCCATGCCCGAGGTAACTTTTCTTTGGTGTCTATGGCTGTAATCCTAAATTGTGGGACTTATTTCTATGTAAATGCACACAGGACAGGGTTGGAAGTGTCCTCTGCTAAATGTGAGGCATAATTAGGTGTTTCATCTACAGGCTTTTATCTTTGATTATCTGATTTTGCGTTCTTTGTAGCTTCTTCTGTTGGGGTTGAAATTAGTGTCTCTCATATTTATGATATCCTGGATGATCAATGAAGTCATAAATAAAGTCGCATTGGGAACTACAAGAACTACCTTGTTTGCAGATGCTGGTGAAACAAAGAAGCTACTAAGGCTACATCAGTCTATCCAGATTTTTAAAAAGTTGTCTTGAATTCTTGAAAATGTACATTGAAAAGGAAATATACAATAACTATACATTAGGAATATGCTGTCCTGTTGGCATACACCTGCTCCATAATTTCTTGTTCTACATATGCATTTATTCATAATCTATGCCCCAGAATCAATTCCAGACTGAATCAATTCTGAGATAATGAGGGATCTGAATGGTTAAGAAATATGTGGCCAGCTGACCACTCAAATGAGCAACCTTTAAAATCACTGATTAGTAATGTAAAAAAAAATCCACCTCCCTCCTATTTAAATGGGGGGGGGGAAGCTGTGCTAATGGGTGCAGACGGCTTGATTCTTGCATTCAGGGGAGAAACCTCCATTCAATAGAGTAGCTCGCACCTACAAAAACATCATCAGCACAGGTTAAAATGTTCTGAGCGTAACATGTGCATCCAGGGCTCTTATTTGAATACCTGTGCCCTGAACGCGAGAGTTGAAGCGAGCGGGCTGTAGTATGTTTTCTTGTATAAAACTTCGCAGACATGACCTTTTTTGAACTGGAGCTGGCTTTACATAAAGTCGCCCTCAGCGCCAGTTTGAGACCGCCTCACGGTGAAACCAGAGTTAGACTTCGAGAACAATGTGGGACCTTTGGCCGACTGCAGTTCCGGTCTTGCTCAACCGGTCCTGTTCCTGTTTACTGGTCGAGGGAAGCCGCAAGTCAGCATTGTTCATTTTTCCACAGCCATTCTACAGATGGCGGTAGGTGGAGTGGAGTCGCTCTATTCCTCGGCTTCTCTATGGTGAAGCCAAATTTTATAGCGAAGCTACTGTAGAAAAGAGGCTGTATTCTACAGCCGGAAGCTCTGGAATCGGACCCTCCCTCCAGAGAGTCAAAGTCGTAAATCTCTATGGCAGCAAGAAGGCGCTCTAGCATCCCCTCTCGTTGCTTAGGCGGCCGGAAGTGGAAGTAGGCGAAGCCACCGGCTGGGCTGCTCGATATGCGGAGGCGATGGCGGCTGGCAGGAGCTTGAGTCGCTCGGAACGGAAAGCGGCGGCGCGCGCCGAGTTCTTCCTTCAAGAGGAGCAGCGAGAGCGACGTAGACAGGTAGGGAAAGAAGAGTCCCTCCGGCGGCTCCTGCACCCCAAACAGGCGCCCACATCCCCTCTCTTCTCTCATTCGACGCCAGGTGTCCCGGATCCTTCACAAGCCGGTGACTGAGCGGTGCCCCGATGAAGCCATGCTTTTGTCTGAGTCTCAGGAGATCGTGCGCGACCTGGAGCGGCTTCGAAAGAAACGCGAGAGGCTGCGATGCCGGCAGGAGGAGGCGAGTGTGCTTCTTAGCTATGCCTTATAAGCGCGGCGTTAATGTGCATCTCTGTGTGGGTGTGAGTGAAAGACAGGAGTTCTAGTTCTGCTCGTTCTGCAGTAATAACCTCACCCCTTGGGAAGGGAAGGTACCGAAAGTTGGATAAGAGGACAAATATGCCGTGCAGGAACAGCCACTGGCTGGACTTTTTCTTTGAACAGTTTTCCCTTGGAGTTGGGAACAGCAGAACAAAGGCAGAAGGACTGCAGACTGGCCTGCTGTTCTACCTTCCCTGTTTCCTTGTGATCCACTCCAGTTTCCTTTATCAGCATGGGAACATGCAGAAATCTTAATTATTATTTAGCTTATTTAATGACTAGCATCATTTAGACAGTTCCATCCCAGCTGCGAACCAGCTCAGCAGTTTTTGCTGGCTTGTTTATCCTTGCCTGAATATGATGTATGCTATGCCTCATCCAGTATGCCATTAGACAACTAAGGCTTTAGCTGATGCTGCTTAGCAGCCCATAGTCACCAGCTATTCACATATTACCCTTTGGGAGGGAGAGTTAGTCAATAGCATGCTGGAAGTGCCTGCATAGGAAAGGCACAAAAACCCATTTTATAGCACCCCTATTGTTTTCTCCATTGCTTTCTGCTGTAGGCTAGGCAATTTGCTGCCCCAAACAATCAAGTCTCATGTCTTTTTTGGGGTGGGGTGGGGTGGGGGGGAGAAAACAAAATGATCATTTGCAGAATTCTTAACAGACACTGTTGGCCAGTGTTACATAGTGAGTCTATTCTGTAGTCCCAACTCCCAGGTTTTTATTTAATCGTTTTAGTTATTTATTACTCGTCTCTGCAGTGGAGACCGAAAGCACCTTGCAGCCTCATTCTCATCTCCTCCATTTTATCCTTCCAACAATCCTGTGAGCTGTGTAAATCTGAGAGAGACTAACTACCCTGTTTCCCCGAAAATAAGACAGTGTCTTATATTAATTTTTGCTCCCAAAGATGGGCTATGTCTTATCTTCAGGGGATGTCTTATTTTTCCGCTCCATAGCTGCATGCTCTGGTCGAAGGGCATGCTTTCAAACAAAAACTTTGCTACGTATTACTTTTGGGGGATGCTTTATATTTAGCACTTCAGCAAAACCTCTACTACGTCTTATTTTCAGGAAACAGGGTAGTGCAAGATCACCGAGTGAGCTTGTAAGACGGCCAGGGCCTCACAGATCCTGGTCTGATTGTCTGACAGCCACATCACACTGCCTATGATGCAAGATCAAGCTCATGCTATGACTGTAATAGCACATATTTGGAAGAAGTTTAGCTTAAATAAAAATGTACATGTTCATTTTATGTCCTTTTGATATCAGTGAAGCTGTTTTTATCCTGCATGCCCATAACTATCCACCCGTTTTCTTGAGTAGCAAACCAAGTTCCTTCTTGCACCCATTCCTCGTACCACATTTCCTTTTTACAGAACTGGTAGGGGATTGAGGGCTAACCAAAGGGAAGATGAAGGCAGATTAGCACAGATACCCTTCTAGAAGTAGACAGGGGTTTTGTTTTTGTCATGAGAAAACAATCAGAATGGTAATGGGACCATAGTTAGCAGTTTGAAATTGTAAAATATGCTTCTTCAGAAATCATTTTAATCTCTTGTTTATCCGCTCAGGTTTGTGATGACCCTGAAGAGTTGAAGAAAAAAGTGGGCAAGCTCTCTGTAGCTGTACAGGGTGCTAAACACCTCATCATCTATACAGGAGCTGGCATCAGTACGGTAAGACTCTGTGAGAGTTCTTCCACTGTCATATTTCACAAGATCCTATTGAGACTTATTTATTTATTTATTGCATTTTTATACCGCCCTCCCCCGGTATGTGTCTCTTATGGTCAGTCCATACATTAAACTTGCCACCTGAGAATGTAATCAGAGCATGGCTCATGATGGCCAGATCTTGCTTTTTGACAAACAGCCGTAATTAGCATATCACCTAAAGCTGATGAAAGGCACTAGGTGCCACACAGGAGATCTGGGCTCCCAGCTGTAAATCTGAATCCAGCAGTAGCCCAAGCTGTTTTTTCACGGGGTATGCAACACCATTCAGAACAAACTGACCCCTGAGCCCCAAGCAGCTTTTTCATTTTAAGTTTTGTCAGAATTAAACTAGCCTGGGAGGAGGGAGTTCTGGAATTACAACTGATCTCTGCTCTACAAATATTGGTTCCTCTGAAGAAAACAGCAGCTTCAGATGGTGGACTTTAGCAGCTTCAGTTGGTAGACTTCAGATGGTGGACATCACATTTGCAACGCTACATTTTGGAGATGTTGCTGTACGGCTTTCAAGTTTCAGCATCTCCTGTGAAAGCACTCTTAATTGATGAAGTGCAAATGCAAGGATCTTGAACTATGAGTGCAGTATCTGATTGTGCATTGGATGTTGCCTGGTATCCTCTGGATCAAACTAATGATGTGTCATGAAAAAGGTCTTGTTAGAACTCTTCAAGATAAGTGGCACAGAGTCTTTGCTAATCGTGACTTCTTGTCTCAAGGCTTAAAGGTATTTAGGTCTCTGGAGGAGACAGTAGCAATTTCCACCAATCTCCTTTCCCCCTATGCTGTTCCAGAGAATCTGTTGATTCCCTGGAACATAACTTTTGGGAGGCTTAGTGGGCTACATTGGAGTCTGAAGTAGAAATATTCTGCTTTGCAAGATTTGCAGATTGTTGGGTATTTGCCTCTGTTCCTGTCACTTTCCAGGAAACAGTTAGCATCCTACATGATCTCAATTGAAATTGTCACTGGCTTGAGCTTCTAATTATGCTTTCATGTACCAAATGTCTTGGTTGTGGTTGTTGGAAATGTAGAAGTCTCTCCCCAAAGCTGTCCCTACAAGAAGGGAAGGTTGGCAAGGCATGAAAACTTGTTCACCCCACATAATATTTTCAGAAAGTAAGGAGATTTTATCAGACCCCTCTTTGGCAAAGACCTGGTTGTGTGCAGGGTAGATTACTTGCACAACCTAACAATGGAAGGAGAAAGCCAAGCCAGACATCAGCTTCTGTCCTACATCAAATAATTGCTTTGTCAAGGGTAAAAAAGAGTTTCATATCACTGAAAGATTAGGTTAATTGTGGCACAAGGTTTCATGGAGTATCAGAGTATTTTATCAGATGTTTGACGGGTGTTCTGAAATGGCATACCCATCTGTATGGGGACGCATTAAACAGTGGAGTCAAAAGCCAATAAAATGAATGACATTTTTCATGTTTGTGTACAAAGCTTTGTTGTGTGCAAGATATGTGACCGTTCACAAAAGCCCCAATAAGTGACTTGCTTATATTGTGATGAGGCGATCTTCTTCAACTTAACCTGATTTACTACGTCATAGAAATTCATTGTTCTGTGAGTCCTAACAAGGAAGAATGAACAAACAAGATATGATCTCACTACTTCAAACAAGTAGTGCTGAACTGCTTGCCACGTGAGCCTCCTCGTGTGTTACTTGGCTTAAATCCAGGATTCCAAGAAACAGGTGTTATTCCTGGGCCTGAAGAAGAAAATGTTGTGTGAATTTCTCAGGCAGCATTCAGCATGGGATGAGAATTTGTGATTAGGTCCTTGTATTATGAAGGAGTTTGAATTTGGACGGGAGCAGAGTTAGTGTCAGGAAGGATAATCTAAGCAGGGGACTGAGGGGGTCTGTGGGAGACTGACTGGCCAGGGATATTGATGGATTAAGCGAATGCATCCTTGAAGACCCACTCAGTTGGCTTCCTTTTTCTCTTATGCCTCCCCATAACACAGGCAGCCTCAATCCCTGACTACAGAGGCCCAAATGGAGTGTGGACAATGTTGCAGAAGGGCAGAAGCATCAGGTAATCAGGCACTAACTAGCAGTTCATAAAGAGTTTCCTCATATTGAGGAGACTTTCCTCACTTCAAGGGTGAAAGTGAAACCAGGCTAACAATATATAACTGTATTTTCCCTTTGCCAGAGCTGCAGATTTGAGTGAGGCAGAGCCCACGCTCACCCACATGAGCATTGCCTGCTTGCACAAGCACAAACTGGTAAGGTTCCTTTGTCAATCCTGCACTATTGCACCTCTGGGAGAGGGCAACTGTGAGAGCTTAGCTGGCTATTGCCCAGGAAAAGCATTTCTTAAATTCCAAGAGGTTTTGTGGTGGTAAGAAAGCCTATCCATGTAAAGGATGGGAGTCATTGCACATACTGCACCTCCTCCCTACATGCTGTTACTGGGCATTTCCCATAGACAGTGTCATGGTGCAAAGGGCAAATACACTGGCATAACTTGGAGGAGAAATGACATCCCAGTACTTGGAGAAGTCTGCTCAAGTTTCCAGCTCCTCAAGCAAGAAACCTGTTGTTGCAGTTAAATAAGGGAGAATACTGCCAGGTTTGGGCTAGTGCTGGGCTTACTGTGATGTTGCAGGTATTTTTGCCCAGCCTTAGGGTCTTCCTCAAAGAAGTGAATCAAGGAGAAAGACTGGTAAGGAAGGGGGAACTAGCTTTTTTTCATTTCAGGCTGGCAGAGTCACTTTCAGCCTCCTTTTTGCAATCAGTCCTCCCAAAGCATGGGGCTACAGGTTACATAAATAGCTGTCTTCATAAAAGGCAGCCAAAAATCTATGGTGGAAGTCCATTATTGTGGCATATTAGGTGTGACATGTGGCACTTGGCAGAAAGTGCTTTTTCCACATTCCTGTAAAAAACTAGAATGCACAATGCATGTTGCTGGGGCTGCATAAAATGTGCTACTTACTGTCTGCTGAGTCTTTGCATTTCCTTTGATGCATCCCTCTAAGCAGAGATAGCTGTTAGGTTGCTACCTCCTAGTTGTGCATGCAGCTTGTTAGCATTCTCATGTTAGGAATACAAGGCTGTGCAGTCCATAGACCTGCTAGCATGAGCACCTGAAATAAAGTCAGGACTATGATGCTTATCTCTGCTGGAGAGATGTTGGCCACTTGTAACTCATCAGACTATTACATTGGCTAATTGTACATTACATGACATTAGCTAATTAGCAGGAATTTAGAACATAGGTGTTCTGTGCCATTTGTTTTGGCAATAGCAGAGCAGTGCGAAAGGAAGTGAAATGTTGCCTAGGAGATGTGAGAGAACTTTGCAGCCACTGCCTTAAGTGCTGATAAGGGGAAGAGAAGTCTCTTACCTTTGAACTTTTATCAGTAGCTCTGCTTTCTTTCATTTTAGGTGCATCATGTGGTATCACAAAATTGTGATGGGCTCCACCTGCGTAGCGGCCTCCCTCAAGAAGCCCTTTCCGAGCTGCATGGAAACATGTACATAGAGGTGAGCACTCACAGAGAGCAGGGGCTTAGTACACCATAGCAATTTTGGAGTCCTAACCAGGAATCTGTGCTTCTATCCTTTGTTAGGTCTGCACATCTTGCATACCCAATCGTGAATATGTGCGAGTATTTGATGTGACAGAACGCACGGCCCTACACAGGCATCATACTGGCAGGATGTGCCACAAATGCGGGGCACAGTTGAGAGATACCATTGTCCACTTTGGGGAGAAGGGCATCTTACAGCAGCCCTTGAACTGGGAGGCAGCAATAGAGGCTGCAAGCAAAGCGGATGTGATCCTTTGCTTGGGATCTAGCTTGAAGGTAACCATTGAGAGAACATCTTTAGTGGCTCTCCTGTTTGTTCAAGTTTGTTGTAGCAGTTGCTCATGGGCATTTCACTGTTTTCAGTAATGTGCAAAGTTTTTCCAGAGTGATCATAGAAGGGAGAAGAATCTCTGAAAGCAGTTGAGATCAGTTCTTTGAGATTTCTGTTTGCAGCTTTCAGGGTTTCGTGGTGAAAGGAAAACATGCACAACTCTCTGTGTGTTAAGTACCATCAAGTCACTTTAGATTCATGGGAACCCTATAAATCGATGTCCCCCCAAATGTCCTATTATTAACATCCAGTCTTGCAAACTGAAGGACAAGGCTTCCTTTAATAGAGTCAGTCCATCTCATGTTGGGTCTTTTTCTGATGCCTTCAACATTTCCTAGAATTATAATCTTTCCCAGTGACTCTTGTCCTTTCATAATGTGACCAAAGTACGACATCCTCAGTTTAGATACTTTAGCTTCTAGAGACAGTTCAGGCTTAATTTTATCTAGACTGAACCCACTTATTTGTATCTGTAAAACACCCATCACCACATCTCAAATGAATCTACTTTATTTATTTATTACTTACTTACTTAATTAATTAATTACTTTTATATACCACCCTCCCCCTGAGGGCTCAGGGCGGTTCACAACAATTTTAATGTCATCTTTCTTCGTTGTCCAACTTTCACACCCATACATAGTAACGAGGAATACGATGGCATGAATTAATTTGATTTTGGTTGCTAGTGGCACATCCTTATACTGAAGAATCTTTCTATCTCCTTCATGGCTGCCCTTCCCCGTCTCAATTTCCTTCTGACTTTTTGGTTGCAGCCTCCCTTTTGTTTGATGATGAAGCCAAGGCATAGAAAGTAGTGAACAATTTCAGTGTCCTCATTGTCAGCTTTAAAGTTGAGTAATTCCCCAATAGTCATTATTTTTGTCTTCTTGCTGTTCAGCTATAGTCCTGCTTTGGCACTTTTTGCTTTAACTTTCATCAGTATTCATTTCAAGTCTTTGCTATTTCCTGCCAGTAATGTGATATCATATTAATGCTCCTCTCCCAACTTTTACTCCATCTTAATTTAAATTTAATCCAAGTTTCCTTATGTTATGTTATGCAAATAAATTGAAGAGACAGGGAAATAAAATGCATTCTTGCTGACGCCTTTGTCAATTGGAAATGGCTCTGTTTCTTCATCTTCTGCCGTAACAGTAGCCTCTTGTCCAGAGTGCAGGTTATGCACCAAAACAATCAGAGGTACAACTACCTTTATTAATTCTCCCCCTCCTGCCAATACAACATGGCATGTTTTAGCACTGTACCAATAGAATTCTGTGCTGAGAACGTGTTTTCTTGATCCGTGTCCTAAAACAGGAACGAAGCCTACATTTCAGAAAGTATGCTTGTCTCAAGCAATCATTTTTTTTACAGCTAGAGTAATCACAATAAACAATGTGAGACTCACAAACAACAGAGTGGTTTGTGGCTATATAATCTGTGATATTTCAAGGGAAGGTTTCAAAATAAAGTCACATGTCTGGTCAGGTTGGCCTTTGCCTTCCATACAAACAAGGCTTCATGTGAGGAGGGGTTGAACATATGGCCTGCTTGTGTAGGAACTGCAAGAGTGGTTCTTTGGCCACTGTAGAGAAGCATACTGAATGTTCTTTTAATTTTGGTGAGGTTTTCTGTTCCCTTATTTCAATGCGTGTGGGAGCTCACTTAGCGCTTGAGTGCACGCTGCTGAGATTTTGCTGAACTGCCTTTTGCCCATCCATTTTAATTTTTTTCCTGCTGCTGCTGCTGCTTCTCTGCTGGGGAGGGAAGAGAAAAACTGCAGCTCTGCTCTACCCACCCCTGACGAATTTCACCAGCTGCAGGGGTGGGGCAGTTCATCTTGCAGTGCCTACAAGAAGCACACTGGTTCTTTTTTGCTGCTGCTTCTGCTACTCTGCTGAGAAGGGAAGAGGAAGGCTGCAGCTCTGCTCGGCCAATGGGCGGTGGCACAAGGACATCGTCTGTTAGGGTGTCCATTTGGGGGACCATTGGGGCAGGGCAGACTTTTTAAAAATTGTCTTGAGGGGTGAGGTAGGGTGGTGTGGATGGTCTCATGGTTAAACATTTGGGAGGAGTGTTTTTGGCCAGCAGTTGGGTACATAGGGGAGTCCCCCCTGATCTGCCCCCCTCGCCAGTGTGACTGGGCACGGTGGTCAATGTTGGTGGTGCACAGAGCGGGGGTGCGGAGATACAGGGTCTCAATGCGTGGATGAGAAGGTGGTGTAAGGCAGAGGGTTTCAGATTTGTCAGGAACTGGGGAACCTTTTGGGACAAGGCAGGCCTGTACAAAAGGGACGGGCTTCATCTTAACCAAAGAGGAACCAGGCTGCTCGCGCTCAACATTAAAAAGGTGGCAGAACAGCTTTTAAACTGATCCCTGGGGGAAAGCTGACAGGAGCTGAGGTGACTTCGGTTCGGAATACAGTATCTATGGCAGGGGTAGGGAACCTGCGGCTCTCCAGATGTTCAGGAACTACAATTCCCATCAGCCTCTGTCAGCATGGCCAATTGGCCATGCTGGTAGGGGCTGATGGGAATTGTAGTTCCTGAACATCTGGAGAGCCGCAGGTTCCCTACCCCTGATCTATGGGAATGCAGGCAGAGAGGGAGGTTTTTCTAAATCAACCACATACAAGCGGGGAACATAGCAATGTGCATGTGACAAGGGATAGTGTCTACAAAAGACTTGAGGGTAAAGCACATAAATCCCAGGTTAAGGACAGAGACAGGGTATTCAGGTGTCTCTATGCTAACAGTAGAAGCCTTCAACCTAAAATGGGGGAGCTGGAGTACACAGTTTTGAAGGAGGACCTTGATATAGTGGGCATTATTTATTTATTTATTTATTTATTTATTATTTAAATTTTTATACCGCCCCATCCCCAGGGGCTCTGGGCGGTGTACAACATAACTAATATAACAAAGTCGGGAGCAACAATGAATAAGATAACAATAACCCATAAGGCTCCATCATTAAAACATACTAAAAACATATTAAATTGTGTTAAAACAGAGACATGGTGGAATGAGGAGAACCAGTGGGATGCTGTTATACCAGGTTACAGGCTCTATAGCAGGGGTCCCCAAACTATGGCCCGGGGGCCAAATGTGGCCCCCTGAAGGCATTTATCCGGCCCGCCAGCCATGGCAGCGATGGCTCCATTCATGTGCAGTGGGGGCTCGAGGGAGAGGAGGAACCGGTCCCAACGGCTGTTGATTGCAATTACATGATGGCACCCCCAAATCTCCATGAATTTTCTGACCCAGAGTTGGAAACCTTACATGTGGCAACGCCTGCTCCGCCCTTCCCTCTCAGCTACTCCATGTGTTGCTCTCAGGCTTTCTGTTCTGCCTCACTCCCATTGGCATCAGCCAGGCTGGCGAATCGCTCGCTGGCTGCTAGGGAGGAAAGAACCCAGGAAGATACCTGATCCTGGGTTAGATGGAATGTTTCATTGGGAAAGTTCTGCTTTTTTTTTTTTTTACAGGGGAAGATATTCCACAGCCTCCCCAACAATATTTGGAGCCCACCCTGTACTTGACATACTTTGGTCACTGTTCTAAAAATAGACCATGACAGAAAGGCTGAAAGGTGAAATCAAACATTTTACAATCATTTGTGCATAGGAATTTGTTCATAGTTTTTTTTAGTCCGGCCCTCCAACAGTCTGAGGGACAGTGAACT